>NC_068368.1:41034790-41378123 GCF_020536995.1 Dreissena polymorpha | reverse complement strand
AAATGGGCTATATATATCTGCTTGATCATGCTGTTTCATATACAATATGCATGGGTAGACATCTATGGTATAAAATTTGGTGTAATAAAGACGGGCTGAGTTGTTTATGTCATGATACACTGGCCAATATTATACATAACTGGTTCAACATGCTATTACCAGTACCATGCAGGGGAGTAGCATGGCTTTAAATAAATATGTAGGCAAGATGTCAGGGCCTGCTAGCATTTAGTGGTACGCTCCCTTGGAGCCTGCTGGATTGGGGGGGATACTTCCTTTTTTTATTTCTAAAGTGAATCAAGTGCTTTTTGTGGTATAAGAGAATGTCAATAACAAGATTGGGTTGTTGCAAATTTGTCACCAACATCGTTGGCATGCATTAGTGATTTATAACTATTTTGTATAGCTCAATGAAGAATATTTTAATTTTAAATGAACAGACATTAAAAAAACAACATGAAGGCCATGAAGGACCTTAAACACTCACCTGATTTAACAAACATTAATTGAGTCGTGTTCTGAGAAAACTGGGCATAATGCATGTGCGTAAAGTGTCATCCCAGATTAGCCTGTGCAGTCTGCACAGGTTTTGATTGCCTGTGCGGACTCCATTATGCCTAGTTATCTCAGAACACAACTTAATTGTTAACGACTTGACCAGCTGATGTAGAGTTTGACAATATTTGATCCAGATTTAAACATGGCATTTATAACAGTGGTTACAAAGTTTTGTAAAGATTTGACCTATGGAATAGTTTTGTAAAGATTTGACCTAGGGAATAGTTTTGTAAAGATTTGACCTAGGGAATAGTTTTGTAAAGATTTGACCTAGGGAATAGTTTTGTAAAGATTTGACCTAGGGAATAGTTTTTCAGTCTCATCTGACCCAGATTCAAACTTGGCCTTGATATCGTCAAAATAAACATTTACATTTAGTTTCATTAAGCTTGAGCCTAAATATTGCCCCTAGAGAGGTAAGATTTTATTACAGATATGACATGGTGACTTAGTTTCTACAGGCAAGTGACCCAGATTTAAACATATCCTAAATACTGTCAAAATATGCGTTCTGACACCATTTCATAAAGATCAAGTCATAAATATGAACTCTAGAGTGGCAAACAGGTTTTTCACAGATTTAATCAGGTAACCAAGTTTTTGGATACACATGATCCAAATTCAAACTGACTAAGTTTCATCTAGATAGAGTCAGAAATGTAGCCTCTATCATGGTAACAAGATGTTTGTAAGATCTGACCTGATGACGTAGTTTTTAGGACGCACAAGACCCAGATTAGTAATCATTCTAGATATTGTCATGATAAACATTATCACCATGTTTCATCCAGATCGAGTCAAATTTGTGGCCTCTAGAGTGGTAACAAGGTTTTTCTAAGATAAGACCTGGTTTCTTATTTGAATGCGACATGGGTGTGGAAGATCACATGCAACAAATGACTGAATTGTGCAGCCAGGGTATCATATACTGTGAAACCATTTATTTTCGTCGGCACAAAATTTCGCCCTTTTCATAAAAATGACTATTTCGTCCGCTCTTAAATTCGTCCATTTCTGGTTTTGAAAAAAAAAACGTCCGATTTGTTTGTAATACATGTAATACGCGTTTGCGAAAAAATCGTGCTGGGGAAAGAGAGGTGACACTTGGTAGTCACTTGCAGGAGATGGGCCTTGTTTGGCATGTGCCAATTAACAAGTCTGTTATTTTAGGTGATAGTAACTGTCCCTTATTATTTTATGTCATTGACACATTCTGTGTTATGATGTCAGGTGTTGATCACACATCGTCATATTTTAATTGCGTTTAATAGTATTGTCTTTAATCCGTGTGTGAATAGTCGACTGTTTCATGTTCTTTGTATCAATACCATCTGTGTATCTGTAATATAAGTATACCAGTCAACAAACAAGGTGCGCGCTTCCGCATATGGGTATTCGGACGTTCAAAAAATTGACCTACGGTTTAGCGTTCACGCCGTCGAACGCATTAAGCAATATAACTCGTTTTTTTCACTATTTCTTTATTTGCAAAAAATACTAGTGGCTTATAACTTACCTTGCAATCTTTTTTCTCTCGCATTTTGCGAGTATGCGAGTGTTAATTTCGAGCCCTGTGTATATGCGTGGATTACGCTGGATTAAAATGCCTCATGCCTACGGTAATTCAGTCTTATTTGTTTCAAATATGGGACATGATTGTTCGTTAGGATCTTGAATTCGTCCATCGGTCGAAGGACGAAAAAGGCGAAAATTAATGTCGGACGAATAATAATGGTTTCACAGTAGTTAGTAACATATTATTTGAAGCAATATATGTTGGGCTCAGAACCAAAATTTACCATTTTTACTATTTAATATTGACAAAGATCTCCTTAAATCATTTCATGAGTTGTATGTTATTATCATGATAGTTTTAATCATTTCATGAGTTGTATGTTATTATCATGATAGTTTTAATCATTTCATGAGTTGTATGTTATTATCATGATAGTTTTAATCATTTCATGAGTTGTATGTTATTATCATGATAGTTTTAATCATTTCATGAGTTGTATGTTATT
This sequence comes from Dreissena polymorpha, assembly GCF_020536995.1. Lineage (NCBI taxonomy): Eukaryota > Metazoa > Mollusca > Bivalvia > Myida > Dreissenidae > Dreissena > Dreissena polymorpha. Next base: position 41,375,544 of record NC_068368.1, on the reverse strand, counting down.
ATCATGATAGTTTTAATCATTTCATGAGTTGTATGTTATTATCATGATAGTTTTTTGAGATTTATTGATGATGCTTTACCCATTCCCGTCCTGGATTTTAAGGCTTTTTTTCAGTTTCTTTGAAAATAAAAGCAAGGACACCGCCTACAGGCCATCCAGAAAGCTACACCACTGCAATGTCAATAGTTTTTACCACTTGTATATATGGTGCACTTAGGTCCAGTTGTGTTGTATTTTAAGTTATAGGTAGTGCTCCTTTTTCATACTTATGCGGTCCTGCTATCACTGAACCACTACTACAAGAACTGGTTGCATACCACTACAAGAACAGGTTACATACCTTTACTGATGCGTACGCTGACTCTACTCTCCCTTCCACGGATTTGAATGTCTGTGAATTTCTAAAATAAATAATTATTTCCATTAAATATATATATATACTTTAATATATACAGACTCAAACATAACATATTCTTTACTGATATTTCATATTCATTATTATCCCCCGCTATAGGCGGAGGTATATTGTTTTGGCGTTGTCCGTCCGTCCGTCTTTCCGTCCGTCTTTCTGTCCGTGCGGAGCAATATCTTGGAAGTGCTTTGGGGGATTTCATTGAAACTTGGTATAAGTATATATATGGATAAGAGAATGATGCACGCCAAATGGCATTGTACACCATCAGTAAATAACGGAGTTATGGCCCTTTGTATCTTGAAAAAATGCTTTTTTTGTGTGTCCGGAGCCATATCTTGGAAGTGCTTTGGTGGATTTCATTGAAACTTGGTATGGGTATGTATATCAATAAGAGGATGATGCACCCCAAATGGCATTGTACACCATCTGTTAATAACGGAGTTATGGCCCTTTGTATCTTGAAAAAATGCTTTTTTGAGTGTCAAATATGACACTTTTGTGTCAAGAAGCATATTGGCGGGGGATATCAGTTCAACGAATTTGCTTGTTTATAGTCCTTTGTGTTTACTTAAATATTTCATAAGGTTTCCACAGTGTAATGGATATGAAGAGCTTGTTTTTCACTAATTGGGTGCAATAATGCACATAATGCACACAAAACTGATTTATCCAGGACTAAATGTGTCATATACATAAGCCTCAGACACAATACATAAAGGATATATATTTCCTCTGGGGCAGTGCTGTTATTTGTTTCAGTAAAGTGAAGAAACACAAACTTTTACCAGCGCTTGAAATATTGCCTGTGCAAAAAAATAAATATATGTTTGCTTCCTCATCCCTACCAACCCAATAATAGCAATACCCACAATTATTTTTGGGATTCAGAGGTGGTTAAATAATTGTTCTGATCTGATTAAGTAATAGTACAAATCACCCCCATTGTGGATTATAGTGCATGTTAAGCACACAGTAAAGCAATAGCACAAACAAGAGGGCCATGGTGGCCCTAGTCGCTCACCTGAGCAGTGGTCTGTTAAAGTTGTTTTGTGAAAAGAAATGGTTTTTTGTTGCTGCAGAAATGTAAATACATGTGTCTAAAAGATTTTTCTTTTTAAATACTATAAATGTGACTCCTATAATGTTAACAAGTTTTTTTAAAGCCATGTAAGGAAAACTGCCTGGCCACATAGCAGTTCTTTTTTCAATGGACCAGAACCATGTTTGAACTCAGCCTGGCAGCTATCATAAGAACAAATGTTCTGACAAGTTTCATGAAGATTGGACTACAAATGTGACTTCTAGATTGTTAACAAGATTTAACTATAGCCATATAAGCAAAACTGCCCCCCGTCCCCTGGCGGCCATAATTTTCAACAAACCAGAACCATTTTCCAACTTAGCTGAGATATCATTCAGACAATTGTTATGACCAAGTTTCATGAACATTGGACAATAAATGCGACTTCAAGAGTGTTAACAAGCATTTTCTATACTTTGACTTAGTGACCTAGTTTTTGACCTCACGTGACCCAGTTTCAACCTTGACCAAGATATAATTGGGACAAATCTTCAAACAACTGAACAAGTTTCATGAAGATCAGACAATAAATGAGGCGTCTATAGTGTTAACAAGGTTGCCAACGGAAGAAGGACAAAAGGTGATCACAAAAGTTAACAAGAGGGCCTGAAAGGCCCAAAGTCGCTCACCTGAGATAACAATATATTATTGGGACAAATCTTCTGACCAAGTTTCATGAAGATCGGAAAATAAATGTGGCCTCTAGACTGTTAACAAGGTTTTACTATAGCCATATAAGGAAAAATGCCCCGCCCCCTTGCAGCCATGTTTTTCAACCAACCAGCATCTTTTTTGAACTCTTCCAAGATATTATCGGGATGAATCTTCTCATCAAGTTTCATGAAGATCAGACAGTAAATGTGGCCTCTAGTGTTAACAAGAAAAATGCCCCGCCCTTTGGAAGCCATGTTTTTCAAGCAAACATAATTATTTTCAAACTCATCAAAGATATCATTAAGACCAATCTTCTGACCAAATTTCATGAAGATTGGACAATAAATGTGGCCTCTAGAGTGTTAACAAGGTTTTACCATAGCCATATAAGGAAAAATGCCCCACCCCCTGGTGGCCATGTTTTTAAAGCAACCAAGACCATTTTCGAACTCATTCAAGATATCATTGGGACAAATCTTCTGACCAAGTTTCATTTTGATCGGAAAATAAATGTGACCTCTAGAGTGTTAACAACTTAGTGGTTTTACTATAGCCATATAAGGAAAAATGCCCCGCCCCTGTGGTTGTCATGTTTTTCAACCATTCGGCATCATTTTTGAACTCGTCCAAGCTATTATTGGGATGAATCTTCTGACTGAGTTTCATGAAGATCGGACTATAAATGTGGCCTCTAGAGTGTTAACAAGATTTTACTATAGTCAAATAAACCCATATAAGGAAAAATGCCCCGCCCATTGGCAGCCATGTTTTTCAAGAAAACGTAACCATTTTCGAACTCATCCAAGATATCAATAAGAAAAATCTTCTGACCAAATTTCATGAAGATTGGACAATAAATGTGACCTCTAGAGTGTTAACAAGACTTTACTATAGCCATATAACGAAAAATGCCCCTCCCCCTGGCGGCGATGTTTTTCAACCAGCCGGCATCGTTTTCGAACTCGTCCAAGATATTATTGGGATAAATCTTCTGACCAAGTTGTATGAAGATTGGACAATAAATGTGGCCTCTAGAGTGTTAACAAGATTTTACTATAGCCATATATAGCCATATAAGGAAAAATGCCCCGCCTCTTGGCAGCCATGTTTTTCAAGCAAAGGTTACCATTTTTGAACTAATCCAAGATATCATTGGGACAAATCTTCTGAGCAAATTTCATTAAGATCGGAAAATAAATGTGGCCTCTAGAGTGTTAACAAGGTTTTACTATAGCCATATTAGGAAAAATGCCCCGCCCCCTGGCGGCCATGTTTTTCAACCAACCGGCATTACTTTGGAACTCGTCCAAGATATTTTTGGGATGAATCTTCTGACCAAGTTTCATGAAGATCAGACAATAAATGTGGCCTCTAGAGTGTTTACAAGATTTTACTATAGCCCCGTGTTCTGCCGTGGATGCGCCCTTGCGTCATTGGCGCAAAAAAAAATTATTTGTCCCCACCAGTTTTCCGTATATGGGTCCGCGGGCGCACATGAATTAGGAATAAAAACTAATTGATTCAATTTTTAAGTCGGTTAAGTAATCGATTGAATGCGTAACTAGAACGAATTAATTCATTGGACGTGACATCATTTCGCAGCCAATAGTTAATTCACTTTAATAACACTTTATTTCATTGGTAAGTTGAGATGATATCAACCAATCAGATATCAAGGAAATTTTCACACCTAGCAACATGGCTGAACGAGACCGGGTGAAGAAAACAAAAACAATTTTGAGTTTTTTCCCATCGGCAAGTAAAATAAGAAAATGTGATGACAACAATAACACCCCAGAGTCTTCCCAAGTCACAACATCTTTAAGCGATGACGAAAATAAGTCGACCCTAAAAGTTAAACGTTCATTCCAAGCAAATTGGCTTCGCGATTTTTCGTGGTTAGTGTTTGACAACGACAAAATGACATGTAGTGTGTGCATAAAGCACAAGAAAGAAAACGCATTTACGAACCGCAATTCTAATTATAGAACAAGTACTTTAACATGTCATGGCGAGTCTTATGATCATAAATCTTCAGTGTTAGCTGATGGTATGTAATCGGAATTTGCATCTGCTGTAAAAAGAAGCTACTTCAGAGAAAAATGAGAGTTTGAAAGTTGCCATGAAGACTGTTTTTTGGCTAACAAAGGAAAACATTTCTATAACCAAGTATGAAAGCCTTATTGAACTGCTGGATCATTTAGATTGTCCTCATATTTCAGGTTTAAACACTGGCAAAAACATTACATACAGGTCTGACAAATCTGCCTCTGAAATGCTTGAGTCTATTGCCTATATTGTACATAAGAGTATTGATGACAAGATCTGCTTATCACCATTCCTGAGTTTATTGGCCGATGAAAGCAAAGACATTGGTGTAAAGAAAAAGATGGTTGTGTATGTACGTTTACTTGATCCTGAATCATTTACACCATCCATGCATTTTTTGTGCAACACTGAAGTTCATAGTGCAACTGGAGAGTCAATTTTCTTGGCCATTCAGGAGATTCTGTGTTCAAAAAACATACCTATGAACAAAGTAATGGGTCTTGGAAAGGACGGGGCGAAAGTTATGACTGGCACTGGTGTTGGTGTGACAGGTTACATGTTGAGAAAAAATCTGATGCTTCTCAACTATCATTGTATAGCCCACAGGTTAGCTCTTGTAACCTCCCAAGCTGCAGACCAAGTAAACTATCTTGTTGACTATCAAAGCACATTGACAGGTATATTTTATTACTTTAAGGCATCTGCAAATCGCACAACAAAACTAAATGACATTCAAAAATTGCTGAATGAACCGGAATTGAAGATCAAAGAGGTGTTTGAAGTTCGGTGGTTATCTGTTTACCTAGCTGTTGAAACTGTTTACAGAACACTAGATTCCCTGATTACAGTGTTCACCACTGATGCAGATGCCAAAGCTAAAGGTTTTAGCAAGAAGCTCAGCCAGTATGATTTCATAGCAACAACATATTTGCTGATGGACATTTTACCTATTGTCTCAGAACTTTGTCTTGTGTTTCAAAGAACTGAACTTGATGTTGCCATGGTTCAAATTTCTGTCAATCACTGCAGGGCTGCCTTGGAGAAACTTAAAGGGTCTACTGAAAATACTTACCTTCACCAGCTTCAAAATAATCATTTTTCGGACAAAAATGGAAAATTGTATTTTAAGGAAAATCACTTGGTATCTGGTCGAAATAATATTGACAGTATCAAATCGAACTTCATCAATGCTTTACTTGAAAGACTGGATGACAGGTTTCCCGAGAATGATGGCAGCATCATGTATGCTTTTGGAGTACTGGGTATGAGGCCAATATCAGCCTGTTCCCAGAAAGACCTTCAGACTTGGGGTGATGACAAAATTGAAACACTCATCAATCATTTTGGTTGTGACAAAGTTTCTACACCTCTAAAGGGTTTATCAGATGCCACTGTGACTACTGAAGCTATTGTTGATCCTGCTGCTACAAGAAAAGAGTGGACTTTGGTTAAGCCACTTGTGTTATGTTCAGGCTATCCTAGGGACAACATGCAGCAGCTATGGGGCCTTCTGATGAAATATCATGCTGATGAATTCCCAAACCTTCGCAAGCTTGCAGCTCTTGCGATGACAGCACCCATACACACAGCAGACTGTGAATGTGGATTCAGCTGCCAAAATCAAATAAAAACTGCCCTCAGAAACAGACTGTCATCTGAAAAAGTTGAAGATCTGCTGACTGTCAAACTAGAAGGAGGTTCACTAGAGGAATTTGACTTTGAAAGGGCTTTAGATCACTGGAGCAGTGTAAAGCAAAGGCCAATCTTTGCCTCTAATTCCAAGCAGATGTAGACATTAAATATCTGTAACTGTTCAAAGTTTTGTAAATATGTTGACAATTGTTTGACAGTTTAAAAAAGTTTTTAAAATGTTCAAGTTTTAATTAGAATGTTAATCCTGTGGACTGTCTGTAAGAAGAAATCAAGCAAGTTTAAGAGTGTAAGTAAAAGGTAATAAGTTTCCAAAAATTTAATTCTGCTACAAATATATTTCTGTGTCGTCAGATTTTTCCCTTTTGTCCCCACTTTTTTAACCCTAAAGGGCCCCTGTCCCCAACAGTAAAGATTCACGGCAGAACACTGCTATAGCCATATATAGCCATATAAGGAACAAGAGGGCCTGAAAGGCCCAAAGTCGCTCACCTGAGATAACAAGATATTATTGGGACAAATCTTCTGACCGAGTTTCGTAAAGATCGGAAAATAAATGTGGCCTCTAGAGTGTTAACAAGGTTTGACTATAGCCATATAAGGAAAAATGCCCCACCCCTGGCAGCCATGTTTTTCAACCTACCGACATCATTTTTGAACTCGTCCAATATATTATTGGGATGAATCTTCTGACCAAGTTTCATGAAGATCAGACAGTAAATGTGGCCTCTAGAGTGTTAACAAGATTTTACTATAGCCATATAAGGAAAAATGCCCCGCCCCTTGAAAGCAATTTTTTTCAAGCAAACATAATTATTTTCGAACTCATCCAAGATATCATTGAGAACAATCCTCTCACCATATTTCATGAAGATCAGACAGTTAATGTGGCCTCTAGAGTGTTAACAAGATTTTACTATAGCCATATAAGGAAAAATGCCCCGCCCCTTGAAAGCAATTTTTTTCAAGCAAACATAATTATTTTCAAACTCATCCAAGATATCATTGAGAACAATCCTCTCACCATATTTCATGAAGATCAGACAGTTAATGTGGCCTCTAGAGTGTTAACAAGGTTTTACTATAGCCATATATAGCCATATAAGGAAAAATGCCCCGACCCTGGTGGCCATGTTTTTAAAGCAACCAAAACTTTTTTCGAACTCATTCAAGATATCATTGGGACAGATCTTCTGATCAAGTTTCATGACACTAGGAAAATAAATATGACCTCTAGAGTGTTAACAAGGTTTTACTATAGCCATATAAGGAAAATAGCCCCGCCCCCGTGGTGGCCATGTTTTTCAACCAACCGGCATTATTTTAGAACTCGTCCAAGATATTATTGGGATGAATCTTCTGACCGAGTTTCATGAAGATTGGACTATAAATGTGGCCTCTAGAGTGTTCACAAGATTTTACTATAGCCTTATAGCCATAAAAAGAAAAATGCCCCGCCCCTTGGCAGCCATGTATTTCAAGCAAACGTAACCATTTTCAAACTCATCCAAGATATCATTAAGACAAATCTTCTGAGCATATTTCATCAAGATTGGACAATAAATGTGACCTCTAGAGTGTTACTATAGCCATATAAGGAAAAATGCCCCTCCCCCTGGCAGCCATGTTTTGAAAGCAACCAAAATTATTTTCAAACGCATTCAAGATATCATTGGGACAAATCTTCTGACCAAGTTTCATGGCGATAGGAAAATAAATATGACCTCTAGAGTGTTAACAAGGTTTTACTAGAGCCATATAAGGAAAATAGCTCCGCCCCCGTGGTGGCCATGTTTTTCAACCAACCGGCATCATTTTACAACCTGTCCAAGATATTATTAGGATGAATCTTCTAACCGAGTTTCATGAAGATTGGACAATAAATGTGGCCACTAGAGTGTTAACAAGATTTTACTATAGCCTTATAGCCATAAAAGGAAAAATGCCCCGCCCCTTGGCGGCCATGTTTTTTAAGCAAACATAACCATTTTCAAACATATCCAAGATATCATTAAGACAAATCTTCTGACCATATCTCATCAAGATTGGACAATAAATGTGACCTCTAGAGTGTTAACAAGGTTTTACTATAGCCATATAAGGAAAAATGCCCCGCTCCCCTGGCGGCCATGTTTTTCAACCAACCGGCATCATTTTCGAACGCGTCCTAGATATAATTGGGATGAATCATCTGACCAAGTTTCATGAAGACTGGAAGAAATGTTGCCTCTAGAGTGTTAACAAGATTTTACTATAGCCATTTATAGCCATATAAGGAAAAATGCCTCGCCCCTTGGCAGCCATGTTTTTCAAGCAAAGAATACCATTTTTGAACTCATCCAAGATATCATTAGGACAAATCTTCTGAGCAAGTTTCATGAAGATGGGAAAATAAATGTGGCCTCTAGAGTGTTAACAAGGTTTTACTATAGCCATATAAGGAAAAATGCCCCGCCCCTGGCGGCCATGTTTTTCAACCAACGGGTATCATTTTCAAATGCGTCCAAGATATTATTGGGATGAATCTTCTGACCAAGTTTCATGAAGATTGGACAATAAATATGGCCTCTAGAGTGTTAACAAGATTTTACTATAGCCATATAAGAAAAAATGCCCCGCCCCTTTGCAGCCATGTTTTTCTAGCAAACGTAGCCATTTTCGAACTCATCCAAGATATCATTGAGACCAATCTTCCGACCAAATTTCATGAAGATTGGACAATAAATGTGGCCTCTAGAGAGTAAACAAGGCAAATGTTGACGCCGCACAACGCACAACAGACAAAAAGCGATCACAAAAGCTCACCATGAGCACGTTGTGCTCAGGTGAGCTAAAAATGCCCCGCCCAATGGCAGCCATGTTTTTCAAGCAAACGTAACAATTTTTGAACTCATCCAAGATATAATTGAGACCAATCTTCTGACCAAATTTCATGAAGATTGGAAAATAAATGTGGCCTCTAGAGTGTTAATAAGGCAAATGTCCGGCTAAATTAATTTTGGGGAATCTACATCAACAGAAATGGTCAGGTAATTAATTAAATCACTATGTATACAAGGTAATAGAAGAATGGCACTTAATCTTACCTGAGATCTCCCAACTTCCTGCCTATGCCTGCCACCACTGTGGAAGTCTTCTCTGCGGCAGACTTCGCAGCTGCAGATGTCTTCTGATACCTGAACAAAGAAGAATTTCCATGTTCAGTTTAAAGTCCCACACCATTTTTTCAAATCACAAATATATTTTTTTTTTAATCAGAAAATCTTGATTCAAAATCGACATAAATTTTTCAAAAGCTGATATCAAGTTTTCAAAATCACACATTAATTTATCAAAATCACCAATCATTTTTTCAAATTACACATAATTTTTTTCATTATCACAATGCGTATCATTTTTTCATATGCCTTCTCATTTCTGAATCAAGAAAAACTTATATTTACATTAATTTTAATAGGTGTGTTAAAAATCGTGCATAACATTTTTTTTATCAAGTTTGGATTCACAACTTGATCTGCAGGAAGAATTTAACATAGCTGTTTTGTTAAAAGGACACAATTTATTCATATACATTCTCACTGGTAAAAGTTTGTTTGAAAAAAAAAACTGACTGCATGCAATGATACATAATGTTAATCAGATTGAACATGTGTTTTTGATGCTACTGCATAACTAAGAAAAAAACAGGAAATAATTATCAATCAAACTTCTTTCACAGTAAGTACAAACTTGTACATTTGAGACATTTTTAAGTTCAATTTTGACATGTTTTTCAGAGTCTGTTACATAACTGATTAAATACTGCATGGTATTGAAAATATGACCAGGAAGAATTCTGTTAACATTTGCACTGTCAACGCTACTGTTCAATGTAATCCAAAGGTAAACTGATGGAAAAGAGATATAATGCCACACTGCCTAAGGGCCTCAATTTCTTGCAACTTCTCACAATAGTTATTACATGTAGAGCATATATAGCTCCGGCAGCACTGTTTTCTTATTGAACAAGAGATGTGTTTGTCAGTAACACAATACCCCCTACTGCACCGTTTGAAGCCATATATTTCACCTTTGACCTTGAAGGATGACCTTGACCTTTCACCATGCAAAATGTGCAGCTCCATGAGATACACATGCATGCTAAATATCAAGTTGCTATCTTCAATATTGCAAAAGTTATGGCCAATGTTAAAGTTTTCGGACAGACGGATAGACTGACTGACAGACAGACAGACAGTTCAACTGCTATATGCCACCCTACTAGGGGCATAAAAATGTACTTGTTAAATGAAAATTGTATGCAATATAAACACATTTCAATTAATTTTTACAACAATTTTATATGTTTTAAATACATGAGATCAGAGACTGTTCTTCTCAGGACAATTTAAGAAACTGGACCAAGGTGGCACACAAACAATTTTTTAGTCCAATTAAGTTACCAATATTTTAGCGCAATGTGTGATATTATAAGAAATGGAAAACTACTTTGCTGAATAAATGTCATATGTGGCAACTGTCAATCTGTAGTAATAACGAATTCCTACAAATCAAGGAACTAATACATATCAAGAAAAATTATTAGTTAAGGTATATGAATTTATATTATGAGATGGCAGGACTACATCAATATTTCATTGTTCAACAGATCAAGTGGTAACACCAGATGGTATTGAAAATCCATACTGGAGACTTGGACACCCAGGGACACGGACATTAGGGTATATTACCTGAAATCAATTAATTGCAAAGGCCAGTACATGAACACCATTATTTTATTTCCTATTCATATATACATGTACGAAACAGCTGTCATATTGCCTAGTGGACTCTCCCATCCTTCTAAATTGGATCAATTATATTTCCAAAATTAGGTATGTCAAGTATATTTATTTATATATTTAGAATATTTCTTACAGAAATTCTTTTAAGCAAACAGAGCAGACCCTGATGAGACACCCCATCATGCGGCGTCTCATCTGGGTCTACGCTGTTTGCCAAGACCTTTTTTCTACATGCAAGGCATAAATGGGTTAAGGTTACCTCTTTCTGCACTTTTTACTATTCATTAATCATTGAATGTTTTTCCCTAATGTAAATGTCTATAGAAAAACATATTGCCACAAGACTTACATTCATAATCAACTAAGATATTGTCGAAATAAACATTCTGAACAGAAACTTGAAGATACACAGCCTGACAGAGAGTGAGCTTAAACCATGAGCACTTCTTGTTCAAAGAGGAAAAAAGCAATTAGAAAGCAGGATATTTAATACGTTATGCTATAAATGGTATGCATTAGTACTTGTCCATAGGTTAGTAAAATACTCAGAATAGACGAGGCTTAAAGCAGTTGTTTCAGTGCATGCATTTGTAGGCCGTGATTAAAATTAGTAATTTTTCGAAGCAGAATAGAATACAATGAAATGAGATTGAGTATCACAAACAAGTTGGAAAATATGAATTACTGTAATAAACCATGTTTAAAGCGCTCTTTTCCCTTTTCATCAAGTAGATGCACATTATCTATGGAGATAATAATATTCTTGTAGCTTATTTTCAAACCCATTGTACATGTGTTAATATATCCAGAATTTATGCCATTTTGTTTTGATATACTTTACTTCCCGCTATTCTGTTGTGCACAGAATGGATTTCTGCCCAAAACATATTCCTGATCTAAAATGTTTTTCCCCCGTTCTTTGCATTTTAACAAGCAAATTCGTTGAATTGATATCCCCCGCCAAAATGCTTCTGGACACAAAGTATTATATTTGACACTCAAAAAAGCATTTTTTCAAGATACAAAGGGCCATAACTCCATTATAAACAGATGGTGTACAATGCCATTTGGCGTGCATCATCCTCTTAGCCATATATTTACTCATACCAAGTTTCAATGAAATACGCCAAAGCACTTCCAAGATATAACTACGGACACATACAAAAAGCATTTTTTCAAGATACAAAGGGCCATAACTCTGTTATTAACTGATGGTGTACAATGCCATTTGGCGTGCATCATCCTCTTATCCATATACATACTCATACCAAGTTTCAATGAAATCCGCCAAAGCACTTCCAAGATATGGCTCCGGACAGACGGAAAGACGGACGGACGGAAAGACAGACGGACAACGCCAAAACAATATCCCTCCGCCTATGCCGGGGGATAATAATAAGTGGGGGTCCCACAAGGCTCAGCATTTTACACAGTCTTAAGAGGCATAAAAAAAAGTACATCAGAAGACCAATTAACAACATTTTATGAAAAAAAACGATAAATTAACAACTCTTCTAATTCTTAAGGTTCATTAATCAGAATAACACATTAAGAATAATTACAAAGTCTCTGAACATATACAAAATACTCAACATTAAATGGAATGAACACATTATTTGACAGGTTCTTCATTACAGTCTGAAAAAGCAAAGGAAAAAAAAACATGCAAACAATCATAAATACACACAACTACCAACAAACTAAAAGTTTTACTGCAGAATGACAGTATGAAAAGTATTAACTAAATTCCCATTTAAATCTTTTGAAGACAATTTTTGAAGTGAATTACAATTAAAAAAAAAATGAATGCAAATATTTGAGGGTAAAATTGAATGCCCAGCATTTGTTAAAGCCAAGGTCCAGTATGATTCTTAGGATCTCAAGTATGAATGATGACCTGTTTGCCTGGAAAGGTCAGTTTAGCAATAAAAGGATGCAAACTTATGATGGATCCATTACACAAAATACAACAAGAGTTCCTGGTTCGGAGACATATGACCCCCCCAAACACGGCATTGAAGTAGTGACTCCAATTTCAATAGGCGTATTTTTTTGTCCAAGGCCAATGCAGATGTGAAGTATCAAGCCAAACAGTCAATCATTGAGGAGTTATTGATAGGAAACGATTTTAAAACTAATTATGATAGTGACCTTGACCCTAGACCTAGTGACCCCGATTTCAATAGGGGTCATCTACTTTCCAAGGCCATCTACTTTTCAAAGCCAATGCACATGTGAAGAATCAAGCCAATCTGTAAATTTGTTGATGAGTTATTGATCGAAAACGATTTTCACACTTATTGTGATTGTGAACTTGACCTTTGACCTAGTGACCCTAATTTCAATCAGGGTCACCTACTGTCCAAGGCCTATGCACATGTGAAGTACCAAGCCAATCGGTAAATTCGTTGATGAGTCATTGATCGGAAATGATTTTCACACTTATTGTGATAGTGACCTTGACCTTTACCTAGTGACCCCAATTTCAATAGGGGCCATCTACTGTCCAAGGCCAATGCACATTTGAAGTATCAAGCCAATCCGTCAATTCGTTGCGGAGTTATTGATCGGATACGAACTGGTCTACCGACGGACAGACCAACTGACATCAAGCAATACAATATACCCCCTCTTCTTTGAAATTCTTACAAATGTCCAGATTTACGTCACAATCTTCTGATTTAAATTAAAATTAAAATAACCACAAGAAGGAAACACATTACTATAATTGAACTGATTTATTACAGGCAATTTCTCCAGAATATATTTTGTGCATTCAGAGTTCAGTTTGTCTCTAGGAAAGTTGTGAAAGAATTTCTAAATTTGAGAATGATAAATTATTTATAAATGCCAATTAATGAGCAAATCTTTCCAACAGCTCATTGTCAAGACTGAAAAGAAAAACAACTCAAAAAAGTTAATTTTGAAAATTATGTTTAGATTTCTGATTCTACAGCTCCAACCCACAAGAACAACAAATGGCTTTAAACAGTGAATTTTGAAAAATACTTTCTAAAGGTTCTAAACGTTCTTTCGATTTTTTTTCTCCAACATTCAAGACCAACAATAGGCTTCTTTCTCATTTAAAGAAATGTTTTTCTATCTTCGATTTAACAATGGGCCAGTGAGTAAAATGATTAGAGAATACTGGGTTGGTGTATAATATGGAAGTTCATTTAGTGATGCTCAGAAAACATGAACTGCTAGCTTTGGCTAAGTGCTCCGTTTATTGTTGCCTAGCAAATAAACTTATATATATTCCACACAAATCTAGTATTCTACAAGGCTTAGTATTTATCCCATCAGTTTATGTATTTTTATAGTTTCAATATACAATGTAGCAAAATAAAAGGACTGAAAATTGAAATTCGGCACAGGGAAACATGATTGTTATAAATTCATGAACATAAACAAAATTATGTCGTTTAAGTGCCCTTGTTTGCTGTATTCAACAAAGTGGACATTATTATTAAAGCTCAGTTTATCCCACAGGGTGTTATTTTGTCAATGAGAGCATAATGATGGGATATAAAACATTGTGTCTGTCATGCTACTACACTTACGCTGTGGTCTGCTGCAGTTTATCATTGAAATCATGTAATGCTTCATTCGTTCTCTGGTATCTGGGAAGTGCAAATAGAGGGTCTTACACAATGTGCAGAGTGCAAAAATGTTCGTAAAAAATGAATAAACTGCCACTCAAATGAAAATTAATCAGAAAGAGAATATAAGTGTATAATGTAAAAATAAACAATTAAGACCAATTTAGTTGCATTTTAACTTGATCAGAACAATATTACTGACATACAAAACAGAAAAAGAAAGGACCCAGGCAGAAACATGTGCCCTACACTTAAGAATAATGTGAAAATAACTTTTGTGTTTACAAATTGGAGCAAAGCAAATCGTAACAATATACCAGCAATACACCAATCCCATGATAGTTTCAATAACATAAAAACAGGCAAACAATACTGTGAAATATAAATGTATACAGCAAATCCAACTTGTCCAGTTCTATAAAAGCATCCAGTAAAACTTGCCTATTAATATTGACCCAACATTCAACACTAATCAAGTACCAAATAATATAACTGAGCCCATAAAATTGCAGTTATTGTAGTATATAGATTAATAACAACATGGATAAGAAAGCAGAATAACTTGATATAAATACACTCAAAATATGTAACTAGTTATTGTCAAATCTTTTGTCCATTCCCATGTAACAACTGCTTGAAACCACTACTATACAAGTGTTCATAATCATACAGAAATTTTGCTTAATAATCGTTCGGAAATACATGTACACTTCTTTTAGATACCATTTTTTAAGACCAACTTTTTTTACCCTTGTTTGTACTCTCAGTAAATGGATGCCAGATTCAAATAAGCCATTTATAAACTAAGCCATTTATAAACTAAGCCATTTATAAACTAAGCCATTTATAAACTAAGCCATTTTTAAACTAAGCCATTTATAAACTAAGCCATTTAAAAACTAAGCTATTTATAAACTAAGCCATTTATAAACTAAGCCATTTATAAACTAAGCCATTTATAAACTAAGCCAACAAGAAACCGTCGGAGACGGGTCATGCTCCCCAAAGTTTTTTTTGTCACAATATTGCACTATATATTCAGATAAAAGGAAACGTCTCGAGGGCACAGTAGTTGGGGGGGACAAGAATTTTTTTATAGAAAATTTCAAAGGGCCATAACTCTGTGAAAAATCATCCCACCAGAACCCGCTGATAATATGCACATCTCCTCTTGGTAGTGAAGCTTCCCATACAGTTTCATTGAATTCCGGTCATTAGTTGCTGAGAAATAGCCCAGACAAAAATTGTGCACGGACGGACTGACAGACACACACGCACGAACAGACGAAGCGGCGACTATATGCTCCTCCCAAAATAAATTTTGGGGGAGCATAATTAAGCATAAACTAATGTTATCGTCACCCAAAGTATTAACCACACCATTTCACAAATATGCCTATATCATAAAAATATACAATATTAAAACAAGATGCGTTTGTGAAACACAATGTCCCCCTATATGACGTTTGACTTTGAAGGATGACCTTGACCTTGTGAAGGATGACCTTGACCTTGACCTTTCACTACTCAAGATGTGCAGCTCCATGAGATACACATGCATGCCAAATATCAAGTTGCTATATTCAATATTGCAAAAGTATTCATAAAATAAACGATTTGGGCCACATATATTTGACCTCTGACCTTGAAGGATGACCTTGACCTTGACCTTTCACCACTCAAAATGTGCAGCTCCATGAGATACACATGCATGCCAAATATCAAGTTGCTATCTTCAATATTGCAAAAGTATTCATAAAATGAGCGATTTTGGCCATATATATTTGACCTCTGACCTTAAAGGATGACCTTGACCTTGACCCTTCACCACTCAAAATGTGCAAGTTCATGAGATACACATGAATGCCAAATATCAAGTTGCTATCTTCAATATTGCAAAAGTATTCATAAAATGAGCGATTTTGGCCACATATATTTGACCTCTGACCTTGAAGAATGACCTTGACCTTTCACCACTCAAAATGTGCAGCTCCATGAGATACACATGCATGCCAAATATCAAGTTGCTATATTCAATATAGCAAAAGTTATTGCAAAATGTTAAAGTTGGCGCAAACAGACCAACCAACCAACCAACAGACCAACCAACAGACAGGGCAAAAACAATATGTCCCCCACTACTATAGTGGGGGACATAAACATTCCACATCAAGAATTTGTTCATCATCTGAAAACAGAAGTTGAAATAAGCACGACCCAAGAGGCTCCAATTTCCAATTTTTAATCTGATTTTTTACGATTTTCAGTTTGATTAAGTTTGGCTTGTATTATTATTTTGCAGCTAAGTAGTACTTCAATATGGTTTGGCCAAAGTACTCATATTGTGAACTGCCTCTAAACTCCACAAAAGGCAAAAACTATTGGAAGTACCAATGCCACAAAAAGGAAACACTATTGGAAGTACCACCGCCACAAAAGTACCAACTCCATAAAAGGCAAGAACTATTGGAAATCCCAACTTCACAAAAGGAAAAAACTATTGGAAGTACCACCTCCACAAAAGGCAAAAAACTATTGGAAGTACCAACTCCTCAAAAAGCATATCTATTGAAAGCCCTGTTACTTACGGTGCGGATTCTTTGAAGCTCTGCATATCTATTGAAAGCCCTGTTACTTACGGTGCGGATTCTTTGATGCTCTGCAGACCCATATCTATTGAAAGCCCTGTTACTTACGGTGCGGATTCTTTGATGCTCTGCAGACCCATATCTATTGAAAGCCCTGTTACTTACGGTGCGGATTCTTTGATGCTCTGCAGACCCATATCTATTGAAAGCCCTGTTACTTACGGTGCGGATTCTTTGATGCTCTGCAGACCCATATCTATTGGTTGCCCTGTTACTTACGGTGCGGATTCTTTGATGCTCTGCAGACCCATATCTATTGGTTGCCCTGTTGCTTACGGTGCGGATTCTTTGATGCTCTGCAGACCCATATCTATTGAAAGCCCTGTTACTTACGGTGCGGATTCTTTGATGCTCTGCAGACCCATATCTATTGAAAGCCCTGTTACTTACGGTGCGGATTCTTTGATGCTCTGCAGACCCAGTTGAAAATCATGCTTGATTTCTTGCAGCGGTGTGATGCCCAGTTTGCGTTTCAGTTCCGCCGAGTATCTGACCTTGGACGCAAGCACCTGTCTCAAGGTCGCTATCTCACCTTCAACCTAAAGAGAAGGAACATTTCTTTTTGAGCTCTAAGAAAACACAGAACTGAATGCATGTGCGTAAAGTGTCGTCATACATAAGGCTGTGCAGTCTGCACAGGCTGATCAGGTACAACAACTTCTGCAAAGACTTGTTTTTCGTTTAGAAGAGACTTCCTTCAAACAAAAAATTGCATTTAAGCAGAATGTGTCGTCACTGATAAGCCGGTGCTGTCAGCTCAACTCAAGCACTAAGTCCCATTCTTCAAGCATTTACCCTTTACCACTTTTGTGTGTGACTCATTTGTAGTCCCTTTGAAAGTAAAATTTTATTAAAAACCTTTCTTACTAAATTCAAGTTTTTAAGGCTTCATTCCCAACCATTAGATACTGATGAGCAGCAAATAGCATAAAACCTGAACAGACTGCGAGTTACTCACATGCTGTTCTGGTTTATGCTGTTTGCGCATAGCCATTTTCACTTTGCTTCTGAGTGGGTAAGGGTTAAGTCCCATTCTTCGAGATTGCGACTCATTATATATGACCTTATGAAGAGAACTGGTTTTTCAGTTGCAAAATCACATGTGTACCGTGTGTTAGTCTAATGTACGTTGGTTGCGTTTCATATCCAATTAGGAATATTATATGATGTCAAGAAAGTAAACCAGATGATATTGTTCAATACAGTATAGCTAATAATTGTCTTGTTCTTAGGTTCATGCTGCGAAAAGAATGGCACCAGGTGAAATACATTACTTTAACAGCTTCTTTCTTAACCCTGGATATGCTATACAAGGCAGTTAAGTTTGGAGGAGGGGAGGGGCTGGGATACTACTTTTGCTTGACGTTGCTAAGTTAAGGGCAAAACTAGGCTGAACAAATACAGCTTCTTGTTGAATTGGAAATGATATTTCAACAAGATGTGTTTGTGATACACTATGTCCCCCCATCTATATGACCTTTGACCTTGAAGGATGACCTTGATTTTTCACCACTCAAAATGTGCAGCTCCATGAGATACACATGCATGCCTAATATCAAGTTGCTATCTTCAATATTGCAAAAGTTATGACCAATGTTAAAGTCTGACGCAAACAAACCAACAAACAAACCAACAAACAAACAGACAGGGCAAAAACAGTATGCCCCCAGTATAGACTGGGGGACATAAAAGTCTTAATAGCCATACATCAGCAAAACAAATGTTTATTTTCCAGCCATTATAAAGCCATTGACAAAATTTCTTGTTTCAACATGATTTGTTAACTATTTCTGCAACTGAAATAAGAATTATGTTTCGCATGTTGGGCTCAGGATCAGGCTTAATTTTTGCATTGATTTTTGGAAGTAAAATGACGAGTTTTATTTGTGTTGAAATATCTATGTGTTACATCATATTGGAACAAGCCAATCCAAATGCCTTGATAATTTCTCACTAGAAAGTGGTGATCTTGACATTTACTGAATTATGCCTTATCCATATAGTCATAATGTGCACACATTTAGGCAAAGTTTTATGTACATCTTTCAATGTGTATTGGGGATATGGCGCAGACACGAAAAACATTCTAAACAAGAGGGCCATGATGACCCTGAATTGCTCACCTGACTAACCTTGCTACATCAACTTAAATTTTCTATCAGACCCATATACAATCCCAAGCCAGATTTCATTAATTAATACATTCTGACCAAATTTCATTAAGACGTGATGAAGACTGTGACCTCATTCATCTACACAAGGTTTTACTAGAATTGGCCCAGTGACCTAATTTTTGACCACAGATGACCCATATACGATCCAAAATCAGATATTATCAAGATAAACATTCTGACCATATTTCCTTAAGATCAGATGAAAACTATGACCTCTATTGTCTACACAAGGTTTTTCTATGATTTGACCTAGTGACCTAGATTTTGACCCCAGATGACCCAAATACAATCCCAACCCAGATTTCATCAAGATTAACATTCTGGTCAAATTTTATTAAGTTTGGATGAAAACTGTGACCTCTACTGTCTACAAAAGTTTCTTTTAAACTTTGACCTAGTGACCTAGTTTTTGACCCCAGATGACCCAAATTCAATCAAATCCCAGATTTTAACAAGACAAACATTCTGACCATATTTCATTAAGATCTGATGAAAACTGTGACCTCTATTGTCTACACAAGGTTTTTCTATGATTTGACCTAGTGACCTAGTTTTTGACCCCAGGTGACCCAAATACAATCCCAACCCAGATTTCATAAAGATAAACATTCTGACCAAATTTCATTTAGATTGGATGAAAAATGTGTCCTCTATTGTCTACACAAGGTTTTTCTATTATTTGACCTAGTGACCTAGTTTTTGACCCCAGATGACCCAAATACAATCCCAACCCAGATTTTATCAAGATAAACATTCTGACCAAATTTCATTAAGATTGGATGAAAACTAAGACCTCTATTGTCTACACAAGGTTTTTCTATCATTTGACCTAGTGATCTAGTTTTTGACCCCAGATGACCCAAATACAATCCCAACCCAGATTTCATCAAGATAAACATTCTGACCAAATTTCATAAAGATTGGATGAAAACTGTGACCTCTACTGTCTACACAAACAAATTGCTGACGGACACAAGCACGCACACACGCACAACGGACGCCGGACATCACATGGTCACATAAGCTCACCATGTCACTTCGTGAAAGGTGAGCTAACAATTTGAACTGAAACTCTTGAATTCAAATCAGTGTAACAAACTTATGCTTTCTGCACATTTCCTCTCCACATTTCCTCAATGATCTAAATATTTCAACCTATTTGCATGGGGACAGGTTAGGGAGTAATAAACCTGGCACATGAAAGATTCAAGCAATGCCGTACCAAGCCTGGGTGAGATGGGGTTTAATAATCTGTCACATGAAAGATTCCAGCAATGACCTATCCAGCATGGGTGAGATGGGGTTTAATAACCTGTCACAGGAAAGATTCCAGCAATGACCGATCCAGCATTGGAGAGATGGGGTTTCATAACCTGTCACAGGAATGATTTAAGCAATGACCTATCCAGCATTGGAGAGATGGGGTTAATAACCTGTCACATGAAAGATTCAAGCAATGACCGATCCAGCATGGGTGAGATGGGGTTTAATAACCTGTTACAGGAAAGATTCAAGCAATTACCTATCCAGCATGGGTGAGATGGGGTTTAATAACCTGCCACAGGAAAGATTCAAGCAATGACCTATCCAGCATGGGTGAGATGGGGTTTCATAACCTGTCACAGGAAAGATTCAAGCAATGACCGATCCAGCATTGGAGAGATGGGGTTTAATAACCTGTCACATGAAAGATTCAAGCAATGACCTATTCAGCATGGGTGAGATGGGGTTAAATAACCTGTCACATGAAAGATTAAAGCAATTCCCTATTAAAGCCTTTCTCACCCGCTGAAGTTCCTCGTTCCACTCCTGTTTCTGTTCCTCAGAGACTGCTGGGGGTGCAGTCGCCCCGCCGTTGTTACCTGTGTCTGGGTAGGCTGGCGAGCTCAGGTCCGGATACATGTCTGTAACAACGACATCAGTATTGTTGGATACATGTCTGTAACAACAACATCAGTATTGTGGGATACATGTCTGTAACAACATCAGTATTGTGGGATACATGTCTGTAACAACAACATCAGTATGGTGGGATACATGTCTGTAACAATGACATCAGTATGGTGGAATACATGTCTGTAACAACATCATCAGTATGGTGGGATACATGTCTGTAACAACATCGTCAGTAAAGTGATCATATGTCAACACAATATGTTAGTCACTTGCAGGCTGTTCTGGTTTTATGCTGTTTGCAAATAGCCATTTTCACTTTGCTTTTAAGTAAGAAAGGGTTAAGAGCCAACATTTAATTGCTTTGTTTAATTTCCGGTAACTAAAAGATAAAATACATGTCCCTGGCTGAAATATAAGTGTTGCCACTAAAATCATGCAGTTCTTGTTTCCTCAAAATAGTTGTTAAAATGTTTACTTTATAAATACACAGAGATTGTCTGGTTTGACATATAAAGGTCATGAAAATATTTGACAATATCAAACTTACACTATACTTGGCTAGTTGCATTTCCGTTTTTCCTTTAACTAGTAAACAAGTTCATTTGCCTTTTCAAAAAATCTTTGCCCATTATTAATGCCCATAATCATTATGATTTTGGAGAAACAGTTTTGTTACAAATGTTCAGATTAAATCTGGTTGTGTTCCTTATTAAAACAGAATTAAAATACTGCAAAACTTGTTTGGTTCCTGGCTTACTTTTTATACAGAACATTCACTTTGAAAAATGGTAAGAGAAGTACAAAACCATAATAAAACTTATTAAATAATGCATACCTTATTTTCTCACCCTAACACTTGTCTGTGTTCATGGGTTATGAATTGCAGTGGTATTATCTTCATAATCAGATAACATGCCAGTAATGGAAGTGAAGTCTCAGCATTATGACAGTTGAACATTTTATGATTATAGTGCCCTCAAATACTGGTGAACCATCAGCTCAGTTAACTTACAAACGTTGGTGGACTGAGAAAAAATTTGGTGGACTCCGTCAAAGGTCGAGCGCTTAACATTGAAGACGGCAAATAAGTCAACAATGATCGGTCTTATTCGCATGTTTACATATAAGTGCTTCAGCTTGTTTAAAGAAAACTTACAAACAAAATATCTTCAACTCCATGTCATTTTGTACCACACTTACTTAAACTCATCCATGCAAATATTAAGTAAGCTCACCTATTTCATGATAACTACAAAAATTTCCAGCATTTGTATTATAAGAAATTGTATACATGAAGTGATAACTAATGTCAGATTCTGTATATGTCAAGATATTTCAAGTTTAAAAAAATGGACTTTATCCAAAAAAGACAAACTTAACACCAACGCTGATCATGGAAAACAACAGCTTGTTCTATATCTAAAAAGTGTCTTCAATACAAGCATGACCATTACATTATGAGCAGACCCTATGTTAGGGTAACCAGTAGCCAAGATAGCAAATGGGTACTGATATCACTAATTGGCTACTTAATTCTCAAAATGGGTACTAAAATGTATGTTCATGTATACAATGTTAAAATAAAGCAGATATTCACACTTTATAAGATAAAAAACATGCATTTTGGCTCGTTATTCCAGGTATTTTTTCCTTATTGTGACCCGCCGAAAAACGGCCCTTGACTCCCTTTTCTTTAAACCTTTAAATATATAAGTTAACCTGATTCAGTGTAGAAAAAAGAAAAATAATGCATAATTAAATTATCAGTTGCCTTGAATTTGTTTTAAAAACAGTAAAATTGGTTAAATTGATTATTTAAGACTTTCCTTATTTTCCCCAAAACCCGGTGTTTGGGCGTTTCCCCCCCCCCCCCCAAAATCCAGCGTATCGCGCAATTTTTTTTCCCCTCAAAAAAGGCCAGGTCCTTTCCCTAAAACCAGATAAAAACCTCTGTATTCAGATTTCTGAGTGCCAACCTAAGGACCAGGCCCGTTGTCAACCCAACACACACCTGCTTCAGGCAGAGATTTCTTCATATACAGGTCATCATCAATGAATTCTTCATTGCCCGAGCTGTGACCTGTCTCATCATCTGACAACGATGACATTCCACCAAACCCCAGGAATTTCCTGTAGTTTCCTGGCGAACTAATCTTTGGCTTGTACAATAAATCATCTTCTATGTCCGATTCAGTGTTAGAATTCATTTTGAAATGGTTTACTTGAAGCAATTAATGGTGCTAGTAGTATTTTAAAGTCCAAGTTATTTACTTGTATCCACTTTTTAATAAAAAAGTACCTGTCCATCCAACGCTATGGACAACACTTATTATTATAATTTTATACAAAACTTGTCTATTTTACAATTCCGTATCACATCATTTTGAACCTACAGACAAATGATGATTTTAGTACAGTTAAGTTAACAAAATAAGTCCACATTAATCATGAAATAATTTTTTCACACACCTTTCTATTAATAATGTAAATATTTATTTTCTTTTATCATTTATTATTTTAAATTGAAAAAAAAACACTGTCAACACCTCCATCATATCACACTAACATACATAAAAATGCACTTGAATAATCACAAGATGATTAATTTGTTATCCATGTACTGCACTCATATACACAGTCAGAGCTACAACATACGATTTTCACAACATACAGCATACACTTTTATCTCATGTACATCATTACATCAATTTTTATCAATTAAATGCCTCGCTCACATGATTTGTATTCAGTTCAATAAATTAACACAACATTTATCATCTACACTGAATCAAGACCTGAGTACACTATGTGTACCTGGACCATATTCCTCATAATGGATGTATATTAACCCCTGATGAAACTGTCACATCATTGATAACAACGCCAAATTTAGACACACGTCACATGTAGCCCCAGGTTAAACGCAACAGTAAATGCATTAAAACGATGTCTTAACATCATTGCATCATCAATATAACTTCTTATCATTTGAGTCTTTTTGACATGACACCGTCCAAATAATGTGCCTGTCCATTGTACGGTAGAGTCTTTAAGAACAGACCTGAAGATAAGTTAATCTTATTTATATACCAGATTTATTCTACAATGTTTTCATACAGATAAATTCATCTGGTTTATATACCAGATTTATTCTATAGATGTTTTCATACAGATAAATTCATCTTATTTATATACCAGATTTATTCTATAGATGTTTTCATACAGATAAATTCATCTTATTTATATACCAGATTTATTCTACAGATATTTTCATACAGATAAATTCATCTTATTTATATACCAGATTTATTCTACAGATATTTTCATACAGATAAATTCATCTTATTTATATACCAGATTTATTCTATAGATGTTTTCATACATCTAACAAGTGCTATCACTATCAGTTGAAATGTAAATGAGCCGTGCTCTGTGAAAAGGGGGTATAATGCATGTGCATAAAGTGTCATCCCAGATTAGTCTGTGCAGTCCACACAGGCTAATCAGTGACGACACTTTCTGCCTAAACTGGTTTTTTGCCCCCTTTTTCACAGAGCACGGCCCAATTATAACCTAGGTCCATTGTTATGGTAAGTAAACTATAACAATAATGTTTACATGCTTTTTTATCCACATAATCTTATTTTGATCTGAGCAGAGATGTCAAACATTTAATATTCTGAGCAAGTTTCAAAATAATAAGGCAAAAAAATAAAACTTTTAAATGGTGAATTTGTTTTTTCAATTAAACCTAGTTTCCAATGTTTTTCTCATTCCTGATTCAAACAAGTGACCTGAAAATCAATAGGGGTCATCTGCCAGTCATTATCAATGTACCTACATGTATGAAGTTTCATGATCCTATGCATAAGCATTCTTGAGTTATCATCCTGAACCCATTTTACTGTTTCGAGTCACTGTGACCTTGACCTTTGACCTAGTGACCTGACAATCAATAGGGGTCATCTGCCAGTCATGATCAATGTTCCTATGAAGTTTCATGATCTGTGTAAGCATTGTTGAGCTATCATCCGGTAACCATTTTACTGTTTCGAGTCACTGTGACCTTGACCTTTGACCTAGTAACCTGAAAATCAATAGGGGTCATCTGCTAGTCATTATCAATGTACCTATGAAGTTTCATGGTCCTAGGTGTAAGCATTCTTGACTTATCATCCGGAAACCATTTTACTGTTTCGAGTCACTGTGACCTTGAATTTTGACCTAGTGACCTGAAAATCAATAGGGGTCATCTGCCAGTCATGATCAATGTACCTATGAAGTTTCATGATCCTAGGCCTAAGTGTTCTTGAGTTATCCGGAAATAATCTGGCGGACGGACGGACCGACCGAACGACAGACAACCGACATGTGCAAAACAATATACCCCCTCTTCTTCGAAGGGGGGCATAATTAACCATTACCATTTTCATTTACTATTTATTTTGGCTAGCCCGTGCTGAAATATTGTCTGCAACAAAATCATCTTGTAAGAAATTAAATTGTTGTAAATCATTATTTTCGGCATATTTACTGACTTAACACAAATTCCCGATTTAAATTTTCAGACACTTAGTTTATAATAATTTTAAAATATTGTTCTAGGTCCTTGATTAATTAATATTTCCCTACTACTCCCAAGTGTTACATTAAATGCCAATCAAAACAATAGATCTGGCTGGCTTTGAAACAAATACTATTTAAGTTTAATCCATACAATACATACATCTTTAGTTTTCAAAACTTAAACATCGTTTTTGAAGCAATCAGCAATACAAATCATTATTCAACCACTATCCTAGTCCAACTTGTTGACGTTCTCCAATATTAAGCTACTTTTTATATTGGTAATATTTGGAGAATTCAGCCCATATAAAAAGCATCTTTAAATCCTTTGCGCGTCTTATAAATGAGACTACCACTATCCCTTTTTGACCCATCAATTTGCTAGTTTCTGTTTAAAATAGAAGACTTGACCAAGAACTCCTACCTGAAATTCAATGTGAATTATGCATGGAATGAGGAACCATCAACATGGCATTCACTGCCAGGCAGCTTCAAGAGAAGGATCACGAACAAAGCTCTGACCTATCCTCCACTTATGTTAACCTTACCAAGGTTTTTGACGCACCAGCAGAGAGGGTCAGTGAAAGATGATGGTGAAGTACAGATGCCAGTGATATTTTTTGCTTTAATTTGTTACATCCTGTGCCATTTGAATTGGGAAAATTAGCGTGATAAACCGTGAAATTGGGAAAAATATCGCGATAAACCATGAAATTGGGAAAAATTAAGCATTATAAATAGGATTATAAGTAACAGAAATGATATTGTTCTTAAGTGCATGTTCAGTGAGTTTTCTAGAAAAGGAGTCTGGTCAAATTGGGATTTTTTTAATCAATAAAAGTGGCAAGTTTGGGAATGATTTATGGACAAAAATGACTAAATTCAAGTTATATATTTTGTAAGATGTTTAAAAAATAAAGTTGAGACCTAGAGTTAAGAAATCATAATTACTTCTTTCTAAAAAAAAAAAAAAAAAAAAAAATTATTTATTTTTTTGGAAGTTGGGCTTTTTTGGGGAAATTTTGGTCAGATTTTTGGGAAAAAACGTGTATTTTTGCGATTGGGAAGCAGCCGAAAATCTGCTGTAAATTTGAGCAAAAAAAATCACTGTCATTGTAAGTATTTTTTACTACAATACACCATTTTCTTTGTATCATTGATACTTAATTTACTGCAGAACTGAACCTCTTTTATTTTGTTTTGCAGCAATTTACCACATTCATCGAGTTGATTATAAGATTATATACTAAATACCACCACATACAGTGTTCTTTTTCGACACGATCGGTCCGCTATCTGTTTCCAGAACAGAATTGTAAATTGACCTACACTTTGCTAGTAGCAGATGGAGATGACGGGTACTGGACATCGAACTAAATCCACATTCAAAATTGTCACACTCAAGTCTCATCTGTATTTAAACCGGCTTTAGAAAGTTTATTGTATGTCAACACAGCGTGAACGTCTGTTAAATGTATAAGGAATGGCTCTTTATGAAGAGAGAATTGATGACTTTAGGGAGCGCTGTTCTGCTTCATGGCGCAAAGTGGCTGAAAGTTTGGACAAATTAAGTAAGAAGTTTAACTTATGAGAGTTATGTTGGTGAAATTAACCTGATTGAACAGCAATTACAAGAAACCTATGAAAGTTACGTAAAAGTAAAAGACACATTTGAAGTGTACTTAAAAAATGTGTAAAGTGAAGCAAGTCTTAAAGAATTATTGGCTCTCACTATACAGACGCGTTGCTACAGGAAAAAGCAAAGTTACACGCGCTGGAAAAGATTGACCAAATTAAACAATAAATATTAAGAAAAAAGTCATGTTAAGCATGAAGCCAAACTCTGTTTATGGTGGTGTGAATTAAGACACACAGTTCGAGATATTCTAGTCATTGGAGTGAAGTTAAGTGAATTCATCACATTGAAACAAGCAGAAGCCGAATCTGCAAAGATAAAACAGAAATATACTCAACAGGAAACAGCTCTTTTGAAACATAAGGCAGAATCAGAAGCGAATTTTCAAGTTCTTTCTCAGCAAAAAGCTTTTGAAGCCGCGGCTTCAGAAATAAAGGTACTCAGTGATTTTTTTTGCTTTAATTTGTTAAAGCCTGTGCCATTTGAATTGGGAAAATTAGCGCGATAAACCGTGAAATTGGGAAAAATAGCGCGATAAACCATGAAATTGGGAAAAATTAAGCATTATAAATAGGATTATAAGTAACAGAAGTGATATTGTTTTTAAGTGCATGTTCAGGGAGTTTTCTAGAAAAGGAGTCTGGTCAAATTGGGATTTTTTTAATCAATAAAAGTGGCAAGTTTGGGAATGATTTATGGACAAAAATGACTAAATTCAAGTTATATATTTTGTAAGATGTTTAAAAAATAAAGTTGAGACCTAGAGTTAAGAAATCATAATTAAGTTATGAGACTTCTTCCTAAAAAAAAATAGTTGGGCTTTTTTTGGGAAATTTTGGTCAGATTTTTGGGAAAAAACGTGTATTTTTGCGATTGGGAAGCAGCCGAAAATCGGCTGTAAATTTGAGCAAAAAAAATCACTGGATGCCAAATGTAATAGAGACACATTCTGAGAAAAATGGGCTTCATGCAAGTGTGTAAAGTGTCGTCCCAGATTAGCCTGTGCAGTCTGCACAGGCTAATCAGTGACGACACTTTCCGCTTGTATGGTGAGTTTAGTTTCAAGGAAGTCCCTCATTACCGAAAATCAAGTTTAGGGGGAAAGTGTCTTCCCTGATTAGCCTGTGGGGACTGCACAGGCTAATCTGGGATGACACTTTATGCACATGCATTAAGCCCAGTTTTCTCAAAACAAGATTCAATTTATCTCCCTGCTGCAGCATTTGCACAAGGGGATGCAGGCCAGAGTCCAGGACAGCTGAGAGTCATCTGACCCATTTCCAGTTACAAACGGGGTCAAGCAAGGCTGTGTCCTGGCCCCAACACTATTCAGCCTCAAGTTTTCCACCGTTCTCACAGATGCCTTCATAGACAAGGATGCTTGTGTCAAACTGAGGAACCGCATGGATGGCAAGCTGTTAAATCTTCAGAGGCGCTAGGAAAAATAAAGGTTAAGACAGACATCATCAGAAATCTGCTGTTTGCTGATATGTGCCCCTAACGCTGTCTCCGAAGCCCACATGCAACCCTGTGTTGACATGTTTTTCAGCGCATGCATAAACTTTGGTCTTACCATCAGCCCCAAAAAGACTGAAGTCCTCAATCAGCCCGCACCTGAAAAGCCTTTCAATTATCCAAACATCACTGTAAATTGGTAGAGAATCAAAATAGTCGGTCACTTACTTATCTTGGTGGCATACTCTCACAAAATGTGACCTTCAATGACGAAATGAACATCACATTAGTGATGTTTGGCAGTTTATACCCGAATGTTTGGAACAAAAGAGGCATCACCACCCTGACAAACTGAAAGTAGAAGTGCAGTGCAGTGCAGAGGTCTAGCTAGGCTCAAAATTTAGGGAAAAGTCACTGCTCCCTAAAGCCAAAATAGGGAGAATTGGTAACATTTTTTGGAGAAATGGTACATTTGCGTCATACATCTTAGTTTCACGTATGTTTTGCAGCAATTTAACGGATAAGTGGTTTCTGTTCAGCTTTCAAACAACTCTTCACTTGTTTTATACAATAAGACAAGTAAAGTGTATAAAACCGACATTTTCCTTATTTCTCATTGATTGTTGATTATGATTTTGTTACAAATATTTGTTATCCCCATGCTTTTTGAAAAGCGTGGGGATATTGTGGTTTTCTCCGCCGTCCGTCTGTCCGTCCTGGCCACTATCTCCTCCTACACTATAAGCACTAGAACCTTGAAACTTACACACATGGTAGCTATGAGCATATTGGCGTCCCTGCACTATTTGGAATTTTGATCTGACCCCTGGGTCAAAAGTTATGGGGGTTGGGGCAGGGACAGGTCAGAGTTTTTTACTCATTTTTTTAGGTTATTTTACTATAATTTCTTCATTTCTACACCGATAGTCTTCAAATTGATACCGAACCTCTCTGATGATAATACGGTCAATCTCAACTATGCATGGCCCAATTACCAACCCTGGGGCACCCCGCCAAAATAGGCCACGCCCACCTAAAATTGCAGTTTTACTATAATTTCTTCATTTCTACACCGATTCACTTCAAATTAATACTGAACCTTTCTTATGACAATACGGTCAATCTCAGATATGCATGGCCCCATAACCAACCCTGCTGCACCCCGCCCACATAGGCCACACCCACCCAAAATTGACTTTGACTATAATTTCTTCATTTCTACACCGATTCACTTCAAATTGATACTGAACCTCTCTTATGACAATACGGTTAATCTCAACTATGCATGGCCCCATAACCAACCCTGGGGCGCCCCGCCCACATAGGCCACGCCCACCCAAAATTGCCTTTTACTATAATTTCTTCATCTCTACACTGATTCACTTCAAATTGGTACTGAACCTCTTTTATGACAATACAGTCAATGTCAACTATGCATGGCCCCATTACCAACCCTGGGGCGCCCCGCTCACATAGGCCACGCCCACCCAAAATTGCCTTTTACTATAATTTCTTTATTTCTACACCGATTTACTTCAAATTAATACTGAATCTCTCTCATGACAATATGGTCAATCTCAACTATGTATGGCCCCATTACCAACCCTGGGGCACCCCGCCCACATAGGCCACGCCAATCCAAAATTGCCTTTTACTCTAATTTCCTCATTTCTACAATTTACTTATAATTGATACTGAACTTCTCTTATGACAATATGGTCAATCTCAACTATGCATGGCCCCATTACCAACCCTGGGGCACCCCTGGGTCAAACATGCGGCGTGGGGATACGCGTCGGCCTCTGCCGCACCATTTCTAGTTTTAAATTTAAAATTCATTTAAAATCTCATTTTACAGCAGAAATTCCAAATCTGACCTTTAAATGAGCCCCATATTTATTGCCAGTGCCAGGTTACATCTACCCATTTGATCATTCCTTAGTATTGTTTTAATGGGCCATTTAACATTGCTGAATCATAGTTATTGGTAGCCAGCAGAAGGCAATTAATCAAGGCATCATCTATTAACAATTTCAACAAGTAATAGCTCCAGACTGTTCTTTTGAATGTTCAACTTTGCATGACCTGTAAATGGGGCAACTTATGGCTGAGAATCCTCCTTTGTCCCATTCTCCACATCAAAATGATTTTAATCGGTCAATGTGTGGCACAAAGTTAATCATTAAATGGAGGAGAAGTCACTTCGCCTTCATGAAATAAATGTGCGAAGTGAAGATTAACTGGGCGAAGAAATCGCCCACTTCGCCTACTCGCTTGACCCTGCAGTGGTGCTCCCTACTCTGCTCTATGCATGTGAAACATGGACAGCATAGCAACACCATGCCTTGAAACTGAACCACGTTCACCCAACAAGACTCTGGAAGATACTTGGCATAGAGTGGCTGAACAAAACTCCAGGCACAGAGGCATTGGCAAAGGCAGGTCTCCCAAACATTTACACCATCATGATGCAGTTGCATATTCCAGACGAGAGGCTGTCCAAATAACATTCTATGGAAAGCTGCGGCATGGCAAGCGGCCCCACAGTGGGCAAAAAAAAAAACGCATCAAAGACACTCTTAAAGCATCACTGAAAACATTTTCCATCAACCCAGACACTTGATAACAATCTGCCATGGATAGCGCCACCTGGAGGTCTTCCATCTACATAGGTGCCAATACATATATATATATATATATATATGACAGAACAACTGCCAGAGAGAAGAAGAGACAAGCCCCACAGGCCCATGCTGCCAACCTTCCTGTAGACGTTCCACTCATCCCCTTTGTACATCCTGTGCCAGGATCGGCGACAGCAGCCATCTGCGCCCACGACAAAGCAAGTCCCAGCAAACGTTGGGTTAGCTGAGAAGTTTGGTCCTTACGCAGTTGACGAACAAACAACATATGTTTACTTTAAAAATATTCCTTTGTATTGCAATATTTTGCTCTCTTTACACTTCACCTTTGCAAATATGCACACTAATTTATCATCTATAGTCATACTAGCAAAATGTATGGTGTTCATGCCACTCAATTTTTTTAGTTTTGGTTTTAAGTGTGTAATTTGACAGCCGTTGCATTCTTCTGCTACTGCATCCACCATTTTCCTTGGCGCAACCGGTTTGCATGCAGGTTTTTTTTTCCTTCTTTGCGACCCGCCGAAAATCGGCCCTTTCCCCTCGGATTTTTTTTCCCCTCAGCTGGTAAATTTTCCCCTAGATTTCATTTTCCCCTCCAAAAAAAAAAAAAAAAAAAAAATTTTTTTTTTTTTTTTTTTTTTTTTACCTTTTTATATATAAGTTAACCTGATCCACTGTAGAAACTAGAAAAATATTGCATAATTAAATAACCTGTTGCCTTGAATTTGTTTTAAAAACAGTAAAATACGTAAAATTCGGCTTTTCGCAGATTTTTTTCCCCCCAAAATTCAACGTTTCGCGCGATTTTTTTCCCCTCAAAAAAGGCCAGGCCCTTTCCCCAAAATCAGATAAAAACCCCTGGCATGTGTAACAGATGTTGCATCCAATTCTTTAACTGAGCTAACTATCTAATTGTCAAACAAACTAGTCTGTCATCAAAGCTCCCTTTTTAACAAGGGACAAAATTGTCACAAAACCAGGTTTTCATTGTGAAAAAAAAATCTGATAAAGGGAGAAAACTCAAACTGAACTTTTGAAATGACCAAAAAAAATTAACCCCCTTTGTAAGTTTTTTTTTTTTTTTAAATCTATTTTTAGTCGTGGCGACCTTGACATTGGAGATATTGACGTGATTCTTTCGTGGGACACACCGTCCCATGATGGTGAACAAATGTGCCAAATGATTTTAAAATCTCACAATGAATGACATAGTTATGGCCAGGACAAGCTCATTTATGGCCATTTTTGACCTTTGAACTCAAAGTGTGACCTTGACCTTGGAGATATCGACGTAATTATTTCGCGCGACACACCGTCCAATGATGGTGAACAAATGTGCCAAATGATTTTAAAATCTGACGATGAACGACATAGTTATGGCTCGGACAAGCTCATTTATGGCCATTTTTGACCTTTGAACTCAAAGTGTGACCTTGACCTTGGAGATATCGACGTAATTATTTCGCGCGACACACCGTCCAATGATGGTGAACAAATGTGCCAAATGATTTTAAAATCTGACAATGAACGACATAGTTATGGCCCGGACAAGCTTATTCCGCCAGCCCGCCAGCCAGCCAGCCAGCCCGCCCGCATTCGCCAATCTAATAACCAGTTTTTTCCTTCGGAAAACCTGGTTAAAAATCCTATTTTGGCATTGAATTATTTTGAAAAACTTTAAGGTATAAAAATATGTTTATAACAAAACAAAACCCAGTGTACAAGTTTCTATTGTAAGATACATTTAGTGAATAATAGTAAACATGGCTTCAATACAGGCATAAGATTTTTTTTTTCAACATTCACGATTAGCAAGTATGATGTCAATTGATGATTGGCAGTTTTTACAAATTTTGGTGATGATTAAAGTAATTTTATGAAGCATTACTTTTTATATTACGCTAATAGACAATGAAATTAAATGTCACTATTTAATATGAATTGCAATTAAAAGTACTGCAAAAGATTTGTCTTAAAGGGACCTTTTCACATTTGGATAAATTGACAAAATTGAAATAAAATGTTTCAGATTCGCAAATTTTCGTTTTAGTTATGATATTTGTGAGGAAACAGTAATACTGAACATTTAAAATGCTCTAAAATAGCCATTATATGCATCTTTTGACGATTTAAAAACCCAAAAATTATAAAGCGTTGCAATGAGAAACGAATTAATAATTTGGAGAGTTCTAATGTTGTCGTTATATTTTGTGAAACAACGAGGATTGGTTATATGAAGTATAAAATACACCTGTCATTGAATTAGAAGGATGGCCGAGTGGTCTAAGTGGGAGACTTTTTACTCCAGGACTCCAGCGGTCAGTGGTTTGAGCCCTACTGTGGTTACCTTTTTATTTTATTTTATTCTTGATCTTTTACTGGAGCTTTTTATATCCAATATTAACATTTATCAATATAAAGCCTTTTATGACAAACTTCAAAACATGCCAAAATCTGTGAAAAGGCCCCTTTAACTCTCTTTCCAGATCTTTCAAGACTCTTGGAAAACAGGCAATGATTACCTTCAGGGAATTTTTTCCTTCTTTATAAAGTACTGGAAAATGGCACTTTCCCAAAGAAAAAAACTAAAAATTTCACAATTGCTGTCCAAAAAAATTCCCAATTGAAGGTTTCTAAAAAAAAAAAAATTATATAAATAATATGCATCATTTAGTTAGTTTTCCTATGCAGCTCTATGGCTTGAACCTAAGTAAGAAATACTATTGACAACTTTACAACATTTAATTACCAATTTTAAAGTCATTGGGAGGAACAAATTAAATACACCAATTTCCCAATATGAAGACTTCAGGCCGCAAATGTTCCCAATTTCAGGGTTTTTTGCGCACAATTTTCCCAATTGGACTGGTACTGATACTTTTCCAAATTTGGCTAAAAAAATCGCTGAGCTTTGCTATGCTGCATGTAAAAGACACTTGGTACATGCATAAAACATACATAATTGCATTGCAGAATTTGATTTTAACAATGGCTACAAAATGGCTATTGGCGGAAGAAAATGTATACTTAACGAGAGCCCTGTTTTGATTTGTCTATATTTAATGGAAATACTGCCAATATGCTCCTTTAGTTTTATAAGACAAAAGTGCAAGCATAGACTGTCTAATTTCTATTAATGTCTGCAAGCTGAAGAGAAAGTTGTCATTATCTATACTATTGAATGCTTTTATTTACCTCTTTGATTCTTGTTCTTCTCTAAAGTCAACATGTTTAGTGTCATAAACATAGTTTTATACATATTGATAGGCACATTAACTGCTTTTGACATGTGACACTTCCAACGGGCTTACGCATTACTAGTGACTCATAATTCAATATTGACCCTGACCAACAGTCAAGGCTAATATTCTGACAGCTAACAAATGTGTGACAGTAAAAGTAGATACGAAAACGAAGGGACATTAAATTATTGAATTACCATTTCCTGGCACGGCCTCAAAGCTTTCTTGGGATCTCACAGGTGTTGACATGGCTAATAATTCCCTAGAAAATAATAGAAGGAAAATTCACTAAATGAAACTTGCAAAATCACAACAACCTGGCAAGACAGTGACGTCATTTAATAGCCTCTATCAAAAATGAATTTAACATTTAATTTATAAATATATAAAGTATATTATCAAATATAAATAAGTATTACTATTGCTTGTTTGTTTTTTTAAGAAAAATTATTTGTTTTTTAATAAATACGTCGTAGTATTATAATTATTGTTTAAGCTTAAAGACTATCTTTAAGGTTACGTACTACTTATATTCATCAGAATAAAAAACACAATTGTATCATAGGCCTATGCTTATATCTGATCACGTTTCTATAAGGATTTAATTTTATCACACAAAAGCTTGTCCGATAAGCGCAGTGGTTGGTACATGCGCTTCTAACCTAGGCGACCCGGTTTTATCACCTTTCCGGCAAGAATTTGAGTTTGGTTGGTGGTCAACACACCGGTCTGGATACTCCGACCTCCCCACACAACACAACGCCACACCAGGGACCTATACAAACAATTGTTTGTATAGGTCCCTGGCCACACCAAAATTGACAAATCTGTAGCAACTTAAAAGCCGTAAATTACAGCTATAATCACACTCCGTTTCGGGCCACCATGGAGGAAACGGAATGAACGTGAGGCAACGTAGGGGAACGGAATAGCCAAACGTGACACAACGGGGTTGTCGTGGTTGCCGTGCCAAAATTTTAAACTGTCAAAAAAATTGCCACGGCAGTCACGGCGGAAATGAGAAACGTGATAGAACTTGTTAAACGCAACACAACTTGACAGTACGTAGCAGGCCGTAACAGAACCCGAAAAGTGTCCGTACTCTGACGGGAATCCTTTTCATTCCCCGACATGTTAAGTTGCTATCACGTTGTGTTACGTTTTGTTACGCTTTGTCAAGATAACTACGGCAAGCTAGGATAATTGATAGCCGTTTTGCTACGTGTTTAATCCGACCCGTTACGGTGTGTTGTGTTTTGCAGGCAGATGCGTTACGGCCAGTTGAGTTGTTGTACGGTCTGACACGATTCGCGCGGTCTGAAGCTGAGTATATAAAAGCCGTGCTTCTCAGGAAACTTTCATTTCAGTCTGAACACTCGATGAGCAAACATGCCACCAAGAAAGCGCCGAACAAAGGCTACCCCCGCGCTGCAAACGACGTTCAAGTGGAGGAACAACCTGAAAGTACTTGCCTTCCACCAAATGCCTCAGAGTCAGTGCCAGTTTCAATCCAGGTGTAAGGGAGGAGCGATACTTCGTATCTTGTCTTGAGATGACTTGAGATATCCGTTCAAGGATCTCGTCGAATAGTTCTGGGGGCATCCTCAGATAATTCTGAAAGGTGTTGATATCTTCGTTGCGGAGTTCCCTGGTAAGAAATGCATCAAAGTGCCCCTGCTGCTGCCTTCTAGCTTCCGATAGCCATGGACGAACCCACAGGGACCTTGGCCTCCTTTTCGTCTTTTCCCGGACTTTTTTGCTTCTTTCAGCTCTTTACAACGCAAAGATTTTATTAATGCTGCAAATAAGCAGGCAAACATAAAGTCATCCTCGTCGTTCACATCCATGTCACTGGAATTATTTTGTTATAATAAATACTGTTGCTTGAGAGTTTTCTGTTATACCGGGAGCACAATCGTGCCCGAAACCTCTCGGATGTCCACGTTTGATCCGCACGGTACCTTGACAGAACGTGACAAATGAATGGCAAACGTGTACAACGTATCAGACCTGCATGACAAACGCAAACAACGTGCGGGAACTTAACAGAACGCATCGTACCTTGAAGCAACATTTATACATCCGTGGCAGACCGTGGATGAAAACTTAGCGCACCGTCGAAGGGCCGCGCTTTCGCTTCGACAACACGTCACGGATACCTTGATAAACCGTGAGGAAGTTTAGCACAACCTACCAAACCTTGGATTTAAGGTCAAAAATTGCAAAAGCCACACGGCGCGATACGTTTCGGACAAACGGGACTGCCGTGGTCGCCGGGAACATGGTGTAAACGCAGAATTAGGACCTCATCTTCAAAATACACATACACACATGTATTTAACACATGCGACGCGTGTTTGTTTGTTTTTTAAATCAACGTTGTTACCATGACTTTGTGTCTGGTTTTCAGGATTTAATAAAATAACAGCTTATGTATTATGCTCGTTTGTACTCGCTTGCACTTCTGACGCAACACAGTTTTTTTAGTTTCCCAATTATTAACAGTGACTTATACATACTACAACATAAGTTCGCCGTTGCGTTATGGATAAGATTTCCGCCTAGCGATCGGCAGGTCACGGGTTCGATCCCCACTCGGGGAGCGTTATCTAGATCTTCCCCCAAAGACACCCACGAAACGGACTCAAGAGCGTTTCTATAAGCATGAGCTAGGCTTTCGATGCAATCGAGCTAAAATAAATAGGTTTAAACTAAACTAAACTAAACACTGTAACTGTTTGTATAGGTCCCATTATTCATCAACGCATTTCGTAAAAAATTAGAATATTAACAAACAATCATGAATCAATATCTCCTAAAAATTTCATTTGAAATGTTTAATGATTTGAAGAATTACCATGTAATTAACGAGCTATAGTAACCTTCAATAAAAAGTCACAAATTACTATAAAATCAATGTTATTCATGAGTCATTTATTTTCGTTGATATAGTGGATTGACATATAAACACGAACGAAAAGTCCTCTCCAAAAATTAGAAACCCATGTGTTTGCGAAATATCTATTAAAAAGAACACACAATTTTATAGCGACCCAAAACAAAATAGTTTAGAGTCACTTTAAACTCAAATAAATAAGTTTCAGTAATAACTAAATATAAGGTCCTAACATGTATTAACAAGAAGCTTTCACATAACCCCGCTAAAGATGGATTGTTGTCGAAAGGGTACAGTAAGGATTTATGCGATTTAGTTTTCAATGAATTCTGCAACAATAGCCATCACGTTTTTGATCCATATACGACACTCTACAGTATGTATACGGATACCGAGTTTAATAAATCTAGCTTTAATGTTTTTTTTTTCTGAAAAACTAAAACACTTGCATATTCCCCATATTACCCGATATCTCTCCACAGAGTTGTATCAACCTAGCTAAATCACTTTTGAATTTTTATTTCACAATCCTGATGTTAGTTTTTACTTATTTCCGTAATCATAGAAACAAATAATAAAACAATATGTTGGTGTCCTAATATGGCCCCATGCTAAAAATACACAATAACATAAACTTTTCTTAATTCCCTGCGCCTTTCTGCGGGGGGATAATTATCCCCCACCATAGGCCGAGGGATATTGTTTTGGCGTTGTCCGTCTGTCTGTCCGTCCGTCTTTCCGTCCTTCCGTCCGTCCGGCACTTTTGTATCCGGAGCCATATCTTGGAAGTGCTTTGGCAGATTTCATTGAAACTTGGTATTAGATGTTTTATTTTATTTTTTAAATATCATTTAGTTAGATCTAAGTCTTACTTTAAGAAAGAATACGGGTATGTGTAGTTTTGTTTTGTGAAATTGTCAGTATTTAGTCTTCCGACGACCTTTACTCTAATACAATGTAAATGGCCGCATCGAGAGGTGTGACGGCCAATCTATTTTTAGTAACGGAAAACCCCTCTTGTGACGTCACGCCAAAACCTCCTATATATATGGATAAAAGGATGATGCTTGCCAAATGGCATTGTACACCATCTGTTAATAACGGAGTTATAGCCCTTTGTATCTTGAAAAAAATGTTTTTTTGTGCCCGGAGCCATACCTTGGAAGTGCTTTGGCGAATTTCATTGAAACTTGGTATGAGTATATATAAATATATATGGATAACAGGATGATGCACGCCAAATGGCATTGTACGCCATCAGATATTAACGGAGTTATGGTCCTTTGTATCTTGAAAAAAATGCCTTTTTGTGTAACTTTTTGTGTCCAGAAGTATATTGCCAGGGGATATCAACTCAACGAATTTGCTTGTTATTATTATGACTTGACACAAATAAGTTTGTTCAGTGTCATGTTTTCTAATCCCAACCTCTGATGGCCGGCTAACATAATAATCTAATCTAAAACCCATAATGTATTATGAATTGCGGCGGAATGTTCGTCCTCTATCGACTACATGCCTGTTCAAGTTCCCGGAAGTTATACAGGGCTGCAGATGGTGTCTTCACACATGTGTAAAATGTCACCCGTGTTTTTCTACTAATTAAAACGGGTTATTTCGATGACATGACGAACGTTGATAAGTTATGTGTGACGCGTACAATTGTTAAACATGGTTTGCACTTGTGGCGTTCAAGCAAATGGTATGCTTAACGATCGACCGTTTTGTTTTTGTAGAATTTCATTTAAATATTGGTCATGTGTAACCTGTGCTACAAGCGTCCGTTGATCTGGAATAATACACGTCTGTAAACAACATAATTTTATACCTATTTTTTACTTCAATTATGGAATCAAAAGCTTTTTTGGAACGGTTGCGGAAATTTGATGCATATCCCAAAACATTGGAAGACTTTAGAGTGAAAACGTTTGGCGGAGCAACTGGTAATTGACGAACATTTGAATTTGATTATTTTTCGGTTATGATCAATTCGGACACAACCTGTCTTTTTCCTTATTTTTTATGATATTGATCAAGTCGAATTTAATCGTTGCATTTAATTTAATAATTCTAAAATTATAATTTTCTACATATGCTTATCTGCAAACTATCATGCATCATCCTTTATGGAGACTTAGTTTGTTCAACACAACAAATAACTTCCTTTTGTCACTGATCTGTTTGTTGAAGATAGTAAGTTGTGTTCTGAAACTCAATATTTTCATGCAGAAGAACTAATATCTGATAATTTTGCAAAGCATTTTGTGCACCATGTTGACATTTATCACAAATATTAATTAATACAGGCATCGAAGGGGATCCTTTTCTTACTTGTCTCTACTTTTTCTTCACGATTTTTTTCATGTTGTTTAAAGAAGAATTAAAAGTACAAAAAAGAAAGATGAATGATTCCACATTTCGCTTTGGAAGAAATGTGTATTATGTTGACATCACTACAGCACTTATTTGAAATTGATTCAGTTTCTGAATAACTGTGTTATTTAGCCAAGCCACTTTATGTTTAAGGGATGTGATTGATCAATTTGATGTTACAACGTTTGATGACTTTTCCTAAAAAAAAAGATCTATTGATAATATATCTATAAAGAATGCATACAAATTTGATATGCAAATTGTAATGAAAACATAGAGTCACAGGCCATGTTTTATTAGATTTATTACCATTTGTAAAACATTTTTGCTTGTGACAAAACTCAAAGAGGAATCAATAAAAGTTGAACATTAAGGTTAGCATAAATAATTAAATACAGTTACTAACATCAATGAAAAATTATGAAATGCATTCCATTTTAAGAAATATTTTCATACCATGGCAGTGTTTTTTTATGGCAAATTGCCAATTTTGGGGCCGAGAGTATATATTTTTCCCCAATTTTGTAGATAAAATCCCCTCCAAAAGCATACATGCCATGAATTTTGAGACCAATTCCAGGACATTGAGCTCAATTTTCCAGGACATTTGCCGACTTTCAGGGACATGTATACATATAGCTATATATATGGACATATTTGCATTTTTGGTACGCATTGTTTCACATCGTAAATTGCTAAGTTCGAAAGCCTACGGTTTCTGAAATACACTACTGGTAGATCTATTAACATCAAATTTTACATTACTTCTTACTTCCGTTACTAGATACTAGCCACGTGTTTTTCGTGTTAAAAAAGAGCACCAAATTGCTATTGTGTACATGTCACATCATCTGCAGGAAGAAAAACTAAGTAAAAGAATAATTTTCTGGGATACATTTAGAGTGTCTGAAAAGTAAGAGCGTCCGAAAATCTAGTGCAACAATCTTGGACTTCAGATGTGTGAACAATTCCTTTGCCCTTACGCGGAGGGAAATCATAACTTAGTATATAAAAGCCAATTAACAACCACCTTAAACAATGCCGCCTTTTCGGTTTGACTGCGAACATGAGACAATCGATATGATAACAGGACCCCTGTTAATTGATCAATTTTGACACGTAGCGTGGTCACCTATTCCGGTATTCATTGCCCTAGAGACGCTGCAGATTAGTGGGAACACAGATTTGAGGTGCAGTTAAGCCTAAGATAAGGTACATGTATATATGAATTTTGTAAAATCCGGGACATTCGACAGATTTCTGGGGCTGTGGGACACGTTCTTCATTTCCAGGACAATCCTGGACTAGCCGTGGCGTATGGCATTTATGCCAAAAGTAAAGAAACACCTGTCTAATGATATATATAACTCATATTTATTTCATAAACAACTAACACAACACAAACTATATAACTATAATTAATATGATTTTTAGCTCACCTGATTGCTCAGGTGAGCTTTTGTGACCAGTCTTTGTCCGTCGTATGTCCATCCGTCCGTAAACATTTGCTCGTAAACACTCTATAGGCCACATTTCTTGTCTCATCTTCATAAAACTTGGTCAGAAGCTTACTCCCAATGAAATCTCGGCCGAGTTCAAAACTGGATTAAGCCTGTTCAAAAACTAGGTCACTAGGTTAAAAAAAAAAGAAAAAAACCTTGTAAACACTGTAGAAGTCACATTTCATGCCCAATCTTCATGTAACTTTGTCAAAATGTTTGTCTTAACGATATCTTGGTTGAGTTCAAAAGTGGTTTCGATCCGTTGAAAAACATGGCCGCCAGTGGGCGGGGCAGTTTTTCTTATTTGGCTATAGAGAAACCTTGTAAACACTCTAGAAGTCACAATTTTTGCCCAATCATCATGAAAGTTGTTCAAAACATTGGTTCAATTGATGTCTCAGACGAGTTCGAAAATGGTCGAGATCGGCGAAAAAACATGGCCGCCAGTGGGCGGGGCATTTTTCTCTATATATATATAGTGGTAGTTTTCCCTATTTGGCTATAGAGAAACCTTGTAAACACTCTAGAAGTCACAATTTTTGCCCAATCATCATGAGAGTTGGTCAAAACATTGGTTTTATTGATATCTCGAACGAGTTTGAAAATGGTCAGGATCGGTGAAAAAACATGGCCGCCAGTGGGCGGGGCATTTTTCTCTATATGTATAGTCACATTTTTGGCCCAATTTTCATGCAATTTGCTCAGAACATTTGTTTCCTTGATACGAGAGTTGAGAAAAAATGGTTCCTGTCAGTTGAATAACATGGCTGCTGCGAGGGGGCGGTTTTCTCATTATGCCCCCCCCCCTTTCGAAGAAGAGGGGTTGTTATATTGTTTTGCTCATGTCGGTCGGTCCATCCACCCGATGGTTTCCGGATGATAACTCAAGAGCGCTTATGCCTAGGATCATGAAACTTCATAGGTACATTGATCATGACTCGCAGATAACCCCTATTGATTTTCAGGTCACTAGGTCAAAGGTCAAGGTCACAGTGCCCAAAAACGTATTCACACAATGACTGTCAAGGTCAGGGTGACTCAACT
Organism: Dreissena polymorpha; assembly: GCF_020536995.1. Classification (NCBI taxonomy): domain Eukaryota; kingdom Metazoa; phylum Mollusca; class Bivalvia; order Myida; family Dreissenidae; genus Dreissena; species Dreissena polymorpha. The sequence goes on along the minus strand of NC_068368.1, from coordinate 41,333,232 downwards.
TAGAAAAATGGTTTCCAGATGATAACTCAAGAAGGCTTACGCCTAGGATCATGAAACTTCATAGGTACATTGATCATGACTCGCAGATGAAATAATGATGAAACTTGACCAGGATGTTTGTCTGGACAATATCTAGGTCAAGTTTGACATTTGGTAAACATTGAATGAACCGACTCCTCTCAGGTGAGCGAACTAGGGCCATCTTGACCCTCTTGTTTATTATTATAAAGAGTTATATTAAATTAGTTTTTCCCAAACAAGTGGACTTTTCACATAATTTGCTTTTTTTCCCAAAATGGCCAGGAAAAACCCTGATTTATCTATATTGCGTCAATATTTGTTGATAAAAACATTCCAATTTTGTCCATTTTATTGATAAAAAATGCACAAATTTTCCATTTTATCGATTAAAAAATCCCATTTAGACTCAAATTGGCTTGGAAAACTGAGACTATGCATGACAGCTGAACTGTCTGAAACTAATGTTGAAAAAATCATTGATATATATTTCAGAAAAAGGACAGAGACATTCAGCTGTGAATATTACATTCATACATACATGTGTATTCATATAATAAATATCATTACATATAAAAGAGTGAATTTTTAATTTTCCCCTTTTCCTTTAAAAAAGATGTGTTTTTCCCCTTTGGACGGGCCCGCCACCATTCCCCTATAGGTGAAAAAAACACTGCATGGATGTGAGTTAGAAGACTGCAATAATCTTTCTATTTCAATAATATATTTAAGATTGTAAAATAATCTACATAATATAAGTATGATAAACTGCTAGAATGGATTTATCATAAAACTATTAAACAATGCATACATCACCACTCTACATTTTAGCAGTACATTTTTAAATGATCACACTATTGTAACAACAGCAACACATACATTCTTACAAATCCAAAAAAAGTGTCTGAAATAACTGATGTTTGAGAAAAAATTGTTCTTGCTGTTTTTTCATATTTTCATGTCCTAATTTCACTCAAGCAGATGTTAGGAACTCTAATCAAACTTGTGTTAATATTATTAGGCACTGTGCTTAATCATTCTTTCTCACAAAATATGCTTGAATAAAATATTATGAGCAGTGTGCATGAACACAATTTATTCAAAATACCTCATATTTATGCTCCCCTTCGAAGAAGAGGGGGTATATTGCTTTGCTCATGTCGGTCGGTCTGTCGGTCGGTCCGTCCACCAGGTGGTTGTCAGACGATAACTCAAGAACGCTTGGGCCTAGGATCATGAAACTTCATAGGTACATTGATCATGACTCGCAGATGACCCCTATTGATTTTGAGGTCACTAGGTCAAAGCTCAAGGTCACGGTGACCCGAAATAGTAAAATGTTTTTTGAATGATAACTCAAGAACGCATACGCCTAGGATCATGAAACTTTATGGGTAGATTGATCATGACTCGCAGATGACCCCTATTGATTTTGAGGTCACTAGGTCAAAGGTCAAGGTCATGGTGACCCGAAATAGTAAAATTGTTTTCGGATGATAACTCAAGAACGCATATGCCTAGGATCATGAAACTTCACAGGTAGATTGATCATGACTTGCAGATGACCCCTATAGATTTTGAGGTCACAAGGTCAAGGTCACGGTGACCCGAAATAGTAAAATGATTTTCGGATGATAAATCAAGAACGCTTTTGCCTAGGATCATGACACTTCATAGGTACATTGATCGTGACTGGCAGATGACCCCTATTGATTTTCAGGTCACTAGGTCAAAGGTCAAGGTCACAGTGACAAAAAACGTATTCACACGATGGCTGCCACTACAACGGACAGCCCATATGGGGGGCATGCATGTTTTACAAACAGCCCTTGTTGATTATAAATGGATGAAAAGGTTAAAATATCCTCCCTACAAAAAAACAACTGCAACACAATCATTTTGAGGACATACTTTTTAATGGAGGATATAAATCTCACTTTCATTGAATTAATAATACATGTAAGCATTATCATGTATGGACATCTTCTAGGCTGATGCCTTACTGCTAATGCATATCTCAATGAATGAACTGTATTAGACTTTTGAATAATCACTCTCCAGTGCTAGTTTAGTTTAGTTTGATTTCATAAAACATTAGACTTACAAAAAAGGTGATTTTTTAAAATATAAATGACAACTTGAATGCCACGGGTTGTTATGTTTTTTTCCCAAATTTATTAGGCTTATAAAGGCACTTGATATCATAGTCTGCAGTAGTGTTATTGTGCTACTTGTTGATAGTCTGCAATAGTGTTATTGTTCTACTTGTTGATAGTCTGCAATAGTGTTATTGTGCTACTTGTTGATTGCAATAGTGTTATTGTGCTACTTGTTGATTGCAATAGTGTTATTGTGCTACTTGTTGATTGTTTTTTGTTTTATTGTACAAAAGAATTATATGAAAGGAAAATGTTGTTTCTTTTAGTGGATTATCAAGTACCTATTTTACTCTTGGTTTTTAAAAGTTATTTATACTGATAAGGCTACCACCTTGCTTATACAATGATATTTATTAAAGCCCTTATGGCGTGGTTGTCCTTTTTATACAAGTAAGTTGTTATAACAATAATAACAATTTATAATAATAATAACTATCATATTGCATATTTTATTGTCAATCAACAATTGTATGGTAAATGGTTTCCATATATTCTGTTTCAGTGACCATTGTCAGTGCCATATTAATGTTCATACTGTTTGTATCGGAGCTGAACTTCTATCTGACCAAGGAAGTGCAGCCAGAACTGTTCGTGGACATCTCGCGAGGAAACATCAAGATGAAGATCAATCTTAATATTACATTCAATAATTTACCATGTGCTTGTAAGCCACTTACAGGTTTTTTTAAGTTGTACATTATTTATGATTTTTTCCTCAGTTGTTTTCCTTAGAAATAAATTACCGGTATAAAATATTGTTCTCAAATAGCAGTCCACAAATATATTGTTTCAGTTTTCCATTTTAGTGCCGTTGGTATCATTAACGTTTTACATGTTCTGATATAAAGCTTTGTTAACAATTTGAAACAAAGCATTGTAAATAAATTTCCAAAAAACTTTATTAATAATTATTCACAAAGCTGCCCTACAGTGCCGTTTTCCAAATATTACAAACAATTCATTTTTACAGATGAACAAAACTTCCAAAGGATCTGTCAGACGTATTGCCATATTAGTTTGGAATCTAACATTTTGTTTGGAGTCTGTATTGAAATGTTTTGACCACTAAACTGACACTGAAAAATTAATATTATTGATTGACAATACCTTAAAACCATGAACAATTGTGTATGTGAACGACTATATATTTCTTTGTGTTTTTTTCCAGTTTTGAGTATAGATGCCATGGATATCTCCGGGGAGAACCAGATTGATGTTGAGCACAACTTGTACAAGCAGAGGCTAAAACTCACTGGAGAAAAAGTGGAAGATGAACCAGAAAAACATGAGGGTAGGGCATCTTGTAGAAAACTTGATGGAATTATAGATAGAAAAAAACAGACATGTTTTGGCCAAACTTCAAAGTGTATGACTTTAAAGTAAGATAAACACATCCAGGCAGTTATTTCTAATCTATGTCAAACACAATTCGTTGAAGAAAAGAACATGCGAGTTTCATTCATTTCAGTCATGACATTACTGCTAACTATGAACATATGTGGTGTGTGTCTATGTTAGACGCATGTTAAAATGGAAGCTGATGACCTTTGTCCGAAATCCCTTCGATAAATGCACCTTGTGTGCATTTAATCATAACCCATAGACAGGGGTTATATCGCCTTGATGCAAAAAGGTACCATGTGGCATTAAAATTAGAAGGCACATGGTACCTTTTTGCACCAATATGGCGATATTAGAGTTACATGGAGTCACTCTGTCAAGCAGTAGGTCACTCTGTGTGTGAACATAAAATGTTATCAAGTTTGTGGAGCAAACTTCTTCCACATTTCTCAAGTGCTTAAATTGAACTTACAATATGTCATCATTGTTGTGAAATTTTAGATGAGCAAGACATTTTTTTCATCCCCAGGGATTCCCTCATTTCTATTTTATTGGCACTTGTACTTAGCTGACAAAGCAGTGCAGAGAAATTAGTCCCATTTTTATGCTCCCAAATTTTTTTTGGGGGGAGCATATAGTCGCCGCTTCGTCTGTTCGTGCGTGTGTGTGTCCGTCCGTCCGTGCACAATTTTTGTCCGGGCTATTTCTCACCAATTAATGACCGGAATTCAATTAAACTTTATGGGAAGCTTCACTACCAAGAGGAGATGTGCATATTATCAGCCGGTTATCGTCGGATGATTTTTCACAGAGTTATGGCCCTTTGAAATTTTCCATTAACTGTACATATAGTGCAATTCTTGTCCCCCAACCACTGACTGGAATTCAATGAAGCTTTATGGGAAGCTTAACTACCTTGAGGAGATGCGCATGTTATTTGTGGGTTCTGGTTAGATGATTTATTTAGACAGTTATGGCACTTTGAAATTTTTAAGTTGCTAAACCATCCATCGTATTATTTTGTCCAAAGTTATGCCCCTCAAGACGTTTCCTTTTATTTGAATATATAGTGCAATATTATGACAATAGAAAACTTTGTGGAGCATCACCTGTCTCCGACGGTTTCTTGTTGAACAAGATCTAGTGTACACTTCCATATGACGTTGTTTGATGATAGCTGTTGAATAACAATGGCAGGACTAAGACTCAGTTTTATTTACACGCTTGCAACAAAAGGGAATCTATAATACTACCCATATTTCTAGGTTTGAAGGGCTTTCTATTAGTAATCGTTTGTTGTTTTTTTGCAGAGTTGGGTGACAAGTCAGAAGAATTAGTTGAGGTAACATAGTGTTTTTCTTATTGTTTTTAGCTCACCTGAGCACAACGTGCTTATGGTGAGCTTTTGGGATCGCCTTTTGTCCGTCGTCCGTCGTCCATCCGTCGTTCGTCGTCAACGTTTTACCTTGTGAACACTCTAGAGGCCACATTTCTTATCCGATCTTCATGAAACTTGGTCAGAACATTTGTCCTGATGATACCTCGACTGAGTTCGAAACTGGATCATGCTGGGTCAAAAACTAGGTCACTAGGTAAAAAAATAGAAAAACCTTGTGAACACTGTAGAAGTCACATTTGATGCCCAATCTTCATGTAAATTTTGCCAAAATGTTTGTCTTAATGATATGTTGGTTGAGTTAAAAAATTGTTCCGGTCCGTTGAAAAACATGGCCACCAGGGGGCGGGGCAGTATTCCTTATTTGGCTATATAGAAACCTTGTGAACACTCTAGAAGTCACATTTTTGGTCCAATCTTCATGAAATTTGGTCAGAACATTTATTTCCTGGATATGACGGTTGAGTTTGAAAATGGTTCAGATCGTTAAAAAAACATGGCTGCCAGGGGGGAGGGTCTTTTTCCTTATATTTATATAGTAAAAAAGCTTGTGAACACTCTTGTAGTCACATTTTTTGCCTAATCATCATGAAATTTGGTCAAAACATTGGTTATGTAGATACCTCGGAGGAGTTTGAAAATAGTCGTGAACATACGAAAAACATGGCCATAATAACAGAGGATTATTATGTTGATGATTGGTTGGGGATTTTTTGGGTATTTTTGCCATCTGAAAACCCTTTATTAAATAATCTCAAAATTTTAAGTAGTAATATTGATTTCACACAACTGTATATAACAGTTTAGAGCCCGGCCCCAAATTCCTGTGCTGGCCACTTTTCACACATTTTGTTGCATGTAATTTAATGACTAAAGACCAATGAAATAACCATTAGCCACAGCAGGTACCTCATTATCTCTGAAAGTTGCTTGATGCCTAACCCCTTGTTTACAGCCCTTTGCAGTGAACAGCATGGAACATACAGTGGTATCAATATAGAGATAAACACATAAATACATCTGTCTGGCATTTATTTTCGTATAAAAATCAGCATGCTGAGTGCATAAAAAGAACAGATTACAACATTGAAGCAAGCTCTTGAAATAGCAAAATTATGTACTTATATATTTCCAAGAAAGGTTTATACAATATATATAAATTTAATGGGCGTGATATTTCATATTTCTTAGCTTTAAGTACAGTGATGCCTGATTGAACTTACTCAATATGGCTATTATTTAATTTATAACTATCACAAAGTCCCAGTGTATATTATGAATATCAAGAAGAAAAAAGTAAAGATATGTATGTTAAAATATCCTTTACAGCTTAGGCAACAACTGTTGTCAAAATTCAATTATATTGATCAATTAAAAAATAGATTGAAATATTCTCCAACTTTACTGTTGAACATTTACTGACAAAAAACTATCGTGTCTACATGTACACATATCATATCACAGATATACTTTGTTCAAGAATTAAAGAGATAGAGAAAATGTACTTAAAACCAACTATTTGCGATACTTATGATATTAAATGCAGCTTGTATTTGAGAATAAATTTCACAATTAAAATGCATTTTAGTTTTGCATTGGTTGTAAATAAAGAGTAGAAGTGTAGAGGAATTGTTTACAAACAACACTTACAAATGTGAATAATTAACAAAAATTAACTCTTAAATGAAGTATGAAATTTCATTTTAAATCATAAATACAGATTGACATACAAAAGTCATGTAGGCCTACATGGATGATATGTGAAATACAGTATTATGTGAAAGTCAGAAATACCATTATTCTAATTAATTTTATATACAGACGTACGTCATGTATGATACATGTATGTGAAATGCAGTATTGCTTGAAAATCAGAGTATCATTGTTCTAAATAACTTCAAATGGAAAAACAGTGAAAACGTATTTTAATAATATAGCACACTAAGTCTCGCACTCGTCCTCTTTTGAAGATTTTACACTAAATATTGGAACTATAAAACGCAAGTTAAGTATGTACGCCCGTCTGTATTAAGTACTTTTATTATTTTGAACTCCACCTTCCCAGAATAGTTTAGTTCCTTTGGGTCTCAGGTGAGCGCCTATTTGTATTGATAACAAGACATTAAATTTGCAGAAAATGCTCAATTCTTTTTGTTTGTAGAGACAGGGACCTTTTATCATTTTATATTACTATTAAGATATTAAATTTGCAGTGTTCAAATATTCTTCTGTAGAGCCAGGGACCTTGTATGACAATTGCATGACCTCAAATTTTATTATGTATCCACCCTAAGTGCAATGTGCCCACCTTTTGTTTGTTTTCCATTTTGCATAAACCTTTCATTCAAATGATATCTCCTAAATTGCTGGGCTTACTTTTTAAAAATGCGCAGGAAACATGCTTGGGTGGCAATTGTTTTTCAAATTGTTCCACTCTTCTGGCTTTAATGTCAACAAAGCTAAACATAGATTTGATTTTTTTTAAATATTCTCTTTGAAACAACAAAGGTCAAGTGTTTAATATTTAATGTGCAACATTGTATACTACTCCTCTACAAAGTAAGTTCAAATCATGCCCTTGAGGGGTCAAAACTGGCCTTGCCCAAGGTACCACTTGTTTTTTATTGACTTTTATGGTGAAATAACTTTTTAAGAATTCTCTGAAAAAAATCATAGTAAAGGTGTTCAATGTGCCCCTGTGGTCAACAAAGGCCCTGCCTGGGTGTGTGGAGGGAAAATGGTTTATATTTAACTATATAGCAAACAAACGTCTCCGAAACCACAAAGCACACAGCTGTGGTATTTGGTAAGTGGCATCAGATTGTTGTCCTTCACAAAGATTGATATAATCATGTCCAGACTGTTATAGTGTAGCAATCTATTTCCTTCTTGGTGTCCACACTGGCTCTGCTCCATAATGGTGTAGCAATCTTTAGCCATCTTGGTGTCCAAACTGGCAGTGCTTCATAATAGTGTAGCAATCTATAGCCATCTTGGTGTCCAAACTGACAGTGCTCCAAAATAGTGTAACAATCTATAGCCATCTTGGTGTCCAAACTGGCAGTGCTCCATAATAGTGAAGCAATCTTTAGCCATCTTGGTGTCCAAACTGGCAGTGCTTCATAATAGTGTAGCAATCTATGGCCATCTTGGTGTCCAAACTGGCAGTGCTTCATACTAGTGTAGCAATCTATGTCCATCTTGGTGTCCAAACTGGCTCTGCTCCATAATAGTGTAGCAATCTATGGCCATCTTGGTGTCCAAACTGGCTGGGATCCATAATAGTGTAGCAATCTATAGCCATCTTGGTGTCCAAACTGACAGTGCTTTATAATAGTGTAGCAATCTATAGCCATCTTGGTATCCAAACTGGCAGTGCTTCATTATAGTGTAGCTAGCAATCTATAGCCATCTTGGTGTCCAAACTGGCTATGCTCCATAATAGTGTAGCAATCTATAGCCATCTTGGTGTTCAAACTGGCAGTGCTTCATTATAGTGTAGCAATCTATGTCCATCTTGGTGTCCAAACTGGCTGTGATCCATAATAGTGTAGCAATCTATGGCCATCTTGGTGTCCAAACTGGCTGTGATCCATAATAATGTAGCAATTCATAGCCATCTTGGTGTCAAAACTGGCTCTGCTCCATAATAGTGGAGCAATATATGTCCATCTTGGTGTCCAAACTGGCTGTGATCCATAATAGTGTAGCAATATATGTCCATCTTGGTGTCCAAACTGGCTGTGCTCCATAATAGTGTAGCAATCTATAGCCATCTTGGTGTCCAAACTGGCTGTGATCCATAATAGTGTAGCAATCTATAGCCATCCTGGTACATCCAAACTGGATGTGCTCCATAATAGTTTAGCAATATATGGCTATCTTGGTGCCCAAACTGGCTGTGCTCCATTATATTGTAGCAATCTATGGCCATCTTGGTGTCCAAACTAGCTCTGCTCCATAATAGTGTAGCAATCTATGACCATCTTGGTGTCCAAACTGGCTGTGCTCCATAATAATGTAGCAATCTATGGCCATCTTGGTGTCCAAACTGGCTCTGCTCCATAATAGTGTAGCAATCTATGGCCATCTTGGTGTCCAAACTGGCTGTGATCCATAATAGTGTAGCAATCTATGGCCATCTTGATGTCCAAACTGGCTCTGCTTCATAATAGTGTAGCAATCTATAGCCATCTTGGTGTCCAAACTGGCTGTGATCCATAATAGTGTAGCAATCTATAGCCATCTTGGTGTCCAAACTGGCTGTGATCCATAATAGTGTAGCAATCTATGGCCTTCTTGGTGTCCTAACTGGCTGTGTCCCATAATAGTGTAGCAATCTATGGCCATCTTGGTGTCCAAACTGGCTCTGCTCAATAATAGTGTAGCAATTTATGGCCATCTTGGTGTCCAAACTGGCAGTGCTTTATAATAGTGTAGCAATATATGGCCATCTTGGTGTCCAAACTGGCTCTGCTTCATAATAGTGTAGCAATCTATAGCCATCTTGGTATCCAAACTGGCAGTGCTTCATTATAGTGTAGCAATCTATAGCCATCTTGGTGTCCAAACTGGCAGTGCTTCATTATAGTGTAGCAATCTATAGCCATATTGGTGTCCAAACTGGCAGTGCTTCATAATAGTGTAGCAATCTATAGCCATCTTGGTGTCCAAACTGGCTCTGCTTCATAATAGTGTAGCAATCTATAGCCATCTTGGTATCCAAACTGGCAGTGCTTCATTATAGTGTAGCAATCTATAGCCATCTTGGTGTCCAAACTGGCAGTGCTTCATTATAGTGTAGCAATCTATAGCCATCTTGGTGTCCAAACTGGCTCAGCTCCATAATAGTGTAGCAATCTATAGCCATCTTGGTGTCCAAAATGGCAGTGCTTCATAATAGTGTAGCAATCTATAGCTATCTTGGTATCCAAACTGGCAGTGCTTCATTATAGTGTAGCAATCTATAGCCATCTTGGTGTTCAAACTGGCTGTGATCCATAATAGTATAGCAATCTATAGCCATCTTGGTGTCCAAACTGGCAGTGCTTCATTATAGTGTAGCAATCTATAGCCATCTTGGTATCCAAACTGGCAGTGCTTCATTATAGTGTAGCAATCTATAGCCATCTTGGTGTCCAAACTGGCTATGCTCCATAATAGTGTAGCAATCTATAGCCATCTTGGTGTTCAAACTGGCAGTGCTTCATTATAGTGTAGCAATCTATGTCCATCTTGGTGTCCAAACTGGCTGTGATCCATAATAGTGTAGCAATCTATGGCCATCTTGGTGTCCAAACTGGCTGTGATCCATAATAATGTAGCAATTCATAGCCATCTTGGTGTCAAAACTGGCTCTGCTCCATAATAGTGGAGCAATATATGTCCATCTTGGTGTCCAAACTGGCTGTGATCCATAATAGTGTAGCAATATATGTCCATCTTGGTGTCCAAACTGGCTGTACTCCATAATAGTGTAGCAATCTATAGCCATCCTGGTACATCCAAACTGGATGTGCTCCATAATAGTGTAGCAATATATGGCTATCTTGATGCCCAAACTGGCTGTGCTCCATTATAGTGTAGCAATCTATGGCCATCTTGGTGTCCAAACTAGCTCTGCTCCATAATAGTGTAGCAATCTATGGCCATCTTGGTGTCCAAACTGGCAGTGCTTCATAATAGTGTAGCAATCTATGGCCATCTTGGTGTCCAAACTGGCTGTGCTCCATAATAGTGTAGCAATCTATGGCCATCTTGGTGTCCAAACTGGCTGTGATCCATAATAGTGTAGCAATCTATGGCCATCTTGATGTCCAAACTGGCTCTGCTTCATAATAGTGTAGCAATCTATAGCCATCTTGGTGTCCAAACTGGCTGTGATCCATAATAGTGTAGCAATCTATAGCCATCTTGGTGTCCAAACTGGCTGTGATCCATAATAGTGTAGCAATCTATGGCCTTCTTGGTGTCCTAACTGGCTGTGTCCCATAATAGTGTAGCAATCTATGGCCATCTTGGTGTCCAAACTGGCTCTGCTCAATAATAGTGTAGCAATTTATGGCCATCTTGGTGTCCAAACTGTTTGGCAGTGCTTTATAATAGTGTAGCAATATATGGCCATCTTGGTGTCCAAACTGGCTCTGCTTCATAATAGTGTAGCAATCTATAGCCATCTTGGTATCCAAACTGGCAGTGCTTCATTATAGTGTAGCAATCTATAGCCATCTTGGTGTCCAAACTGGCAGTGCTTCATTATAGTGTAGCAATCTATAGCCATATTGGTGTCCAAACTGGCAGTGCTTCATAATAGTGTAGCAATCTATAGCCATCTTGGTGTCCAAACTGGCTCTGCTTCATAATAGTGTAGCAATCTATAGCCATCTTGGTATCCAAACTGGCAGTGCTTCATTATAGTGTAGCAATCTATAGCCATCTTGGTGTCCAAACTGGCAGTGCTTCATTATAGTGTAGCAATCTATAGCCATCTTGGTGTCCAAACTGGCTCAGCTCCATAATAGTGTAGCAATCTATAGCCATCTTGGTGTCCAAAATGGCAGTGCTTCATAATAGTGTAGCAATCTATAGCCATCTTGGTATCCAAACTGGCAGTGCTTCATTATAGTGTAGCAATCTATAGCCATCTTGGTGTCCAAACTGGCTGTGATCCATAATAGTATAGCAATCTATAGCCATCTTGGTGTCCAAACTGGCAGTGCTTCATTATAGTGAAGCAATCTATGTCCATCTTGGTATCCAAACTGGCAGTGCTTCATAATAGTGTAGCAATCTTTGTCCATCTTGGTGTCCAAACTGGCAGTGCTTCATTATAGTGTAGCAATCTATGTCCATTTTGGTGTCCAAACTGGCAGTGCTTCATTATAGTGTAGCAATCTATGTCCATCTTGGTGTCCAAACTGGCTGTGCTTCATTATAGTGTAGCAATCTATGTCCATCTTGGTGTCCAAACTGGCAGTGCTTCATTATAGTGTAGCAATCTATGTCCATTTTGGTGTCCAAACTGGCAGTGCTTCATTATAGTGTAGCAATCTATGTCCATCTTGGTGTCCAAACTGGCAGTGCTTCATTATAGTGTAGCAATCTATGTCCATTTTGGTGTCCAAACTGGCAGTGCTTCATTATAGTGTAGCAATCTATGTCCATTTTGGTGTCCAAACTGGCTGTGCTCCATTGTGTTGAAGCAATCTATGGGCATCTTGGTCCTCTTGTTGGTTTTCCAGCATTTATTTGTACCTTTAAAACTAAAATTACTTTGTTGAGCTTTGCCATCTCATTGATGGCCACAAACCCAGCTGTTAATAGTAAGTCATGTTTGTGTTTGAGTTCCAAGTAGTTTTCATGATTGTATGCAGCTCATAAGTACATTTTATTCAGGGAGTGAAAAAGGAACTAGATCCAAACCGATGTGAAAGCTGCTATGGGGCAGAAACAGATGATAAAAAGTGAGTTCAGCAGATTTGAAATGTACAGAGGGTATATACTCTGTGTTGATGTTTACATAGAATCTCAATTATTCAATGACTGAAAAACTGTATGTTTTATTTTCAATTTTGAGGTTTTAGGCTGCATGATATTAGAACACTGACTGTTTCCCAGCACTGATACTCCATTACTATATATACCTACTCAATTGTAAAATTGTTCATCATACAATTCTCATTACTGGTGCCATGTTTGTCCCCCCAAAGATGGTATATACTAATACCAATTCCTATATTCACTGCAGATGATTTCTCTGTAATACCATGAGTAAATGAGAGGTATCACTGTAGATGCTGTAACAATTGTGAGGAGGTCCGGGACCAGTACCGCAAGAAGGGCTGGGCATTCAAGGCCACGGACTCCATCATCCAGTGTAAGCGCGAGGGCTGGGCTGACAAGATGGAGAAACAGAAGAATGAGGGCTGCAACGTGTTTGGCTACATAGAGGTCAATAAGGTATGAAACACTGACCTACTGTAGACTAAGACTTATTCTTAACTCTTTGCATGCTGGGAAATTTGTCGTCTGCTATAATGTTGTCTGCTGAATTTTTTTAATTAGCAATTTCTTCGATTTTTTTCAAAGAATACTATCAGAATAGCAAACAGTTTGGATCCTGATGGGACGCCACATTCTGTGGCGTCTCATCTGGATCCAAACTTTTTGCAAAGGCCTTTAAAATTTGGTTCCAGCGCTGAGAGTGTTAAGGTCTGCATTCTTGGACCTTCGGCAGTAGCAGCATACTGGCTACTTCGCAATGTTATGATTTAACAGGGTTTACTAATTAAATCTTTTGGTAAATCTGCAGGCTGGGACTGAATTGTTTGATAGAATTGTCCTGTTAATTCATTTGAATACAGTCAGACGAATTAATATTTGTGAATTTGTTATGGGTTAATTCTAGGGATGCAAGAGGTTAACCGGTAAATTACCAAAATGACATGGAATTATTCGTATGAGTTTACTTTTTTCGCGTGACATACTGCCAACTTGCACTGGCGACTAGTAAGAACAACATGCCGCACCATTGCCGGTAATAAATAACATGTCAACAATCAAAGTAATAAAGCATGTAATCAATACCTTTGTGATAACAAATAGGGGGTACGCTTTGATAACTGAAACTATTGGTTTTTTGACTGGCTAAAATTTAACTAGCAAACTGCAGTGAGGGGGAGCAATTAGCGAAGACCTAATTGACACGTTTATAGAACTCGCGATAAAAAACAGTTGAGACATTCTATGGCTTATTTTGATGTTTTGTTAACCAATATCTAACACTGATTGCTCCCAAAAATACCGTGTTTATAACTAACAATTTTATTAAGAATTGCATTTGTAGTTACAATCTTGACGAGTAAACGTCGTTTTTGTTTGTCAAAAATTAATATCATTATGATAATGTACGTCCAACGATTCGACCATTACCGTCCGATGCAAGTTTTATTTAAGAAAGCAAATTATTAACTAATTAAATAATTAAACATAAATTAAAAATATTTTTAAAAATTATCACGTTAAATTTAGTATTTGTGTAATTGCGTGAAATTTGCGCGCTATGATACGTCAACAAACATACATAACTATCATTATTTGAGATCATAATATTTAGTTACTTCGCTGTTAAATAAATGTACTGATTTTATTAAATATTCAACTTACATTTTGTTCAAAATTAATTTAATTGACATTTGTGTCCTTTAATTACGCACATTTTTTTATTGTATAATGAAAATCAAACGATACAACTTGGGCTACAAACGCTAAAATGCAAACAACAAAATATGAAATTATCGAATAAGAAGAGATGCGGATTCGTTGAACACACATAGTCCACTTTATGTCGCATTGAAAGGGAAAAAACATTTCTATATTAAGCCAGTTTGAGTTTCAAAAATTATAACAGAATGAACAAAGGAACACGCCATTTTTGTGAGCGATACGACGCGAACGCAATATAAGCGGCCCAACCAAAAATAAGTTAATAACACGTAAAAATGAACATTGTGTAGTTCTTTAATTTTTTACTCCTATGCATTTACACAGGAAAAATAAATAAAATATATAGCATACTTATGAAAATAATTTGTATAATACATTTTATTATGAAACTGGCATGTTATCAACACAAGCGATTTCAAATTTGAAATTACTTTTGTTTCTACAGAGCGGTTCGAGCGGTATGACATTTTTTTACGTACTCTAAATCATTTTAACTACTAAAAGCGTATCGGTTAACCGGTTAATAACCAGTTACAGAAAAAGGTTAACCGGTTAATGATTTTTGTAACCTCTTGCATCCCTAGTTAATTCACAATTGATGCATCTGCTACTGAACAATTTATAAAGGCTACCTGAGAATAAAACTGTCGAGAGTTTTGTATTCAAAGCATTTCATGACATTTGCATTGAACATGTTTATCATTATAGTAGGGTGAGGAACTATCAATATACAGAAGACATTCTGTTGTCTATAGTTCATATTTCTTGCACGGCAGTGCTTTCCACAGGATTTTTCTCAGGCGCCCCGGGCTGATAGGGGAGGTTCGGGAGGGGTTTCCCCTCCCGACGTTGATTTATGTGTCGAATAAATGTCATAAAAACGAGGTGAATCAGTTCTATAAATGGACATGATGAAATATACATGTACTGGAATTAAATTGTTAAGTAACCAGGAGTTATTTGCACAACTTACTCGTTATAAGTAATTAATTGTTTACCACTTGCAATTAATTTCTCGTATTAATTATGAGTCATAGGTAACACTTGTTTACAGTAAAAAGGTGTGATGATGATGCCCGAAACCGTCTTTTATGTACTGTACTGTGCTAGTTGCCGGTTTTATATTACGTAAATGGTACAACTTCTTGCTAATCAAGCTGCGATAAACTCTTTTTCATGACAGACGTCAATAAAAAAATAATGGTGGATAGTTAACCCCGCCCTCATAAGCATTCGCATAACCGATTGGACGATAAACATCACAGTTTGACGACTGGAAAGTTACCTGATACATCCTTGTCAGCATTTAAATGACTGTGTAATGTGGCTAGAATAATCGATATGCGCGTCTTATCAGTGGATTATCCATTACCCCATGTTGTGTTTATGGCGATTACTTGTACCGAGCGCTCTTTTAAAACAGGGAATATTGATACACTGATAGAGAAACCTTGTTTTTTTTTTTACAATCACCACCTTCTTTTACTGAAAAATACACTAATCGGAAAATTTCAAGTGCCCCGGGAACTCTGATTTCGAAATTCAAGTGCCTTGGCGAGGGATCGTTAAATTGCCTGTGGAAAGCCCTGTTGCACTGTATGTTTACAGGTGGGAGGCAATTTCCACATGGCGCCCGGGAAAAGCTTCCAACAGAGCCATGTCCATGGTGAGCCTATTATTATTACCACTCTGGAAAATGGGGCTTGAAACACAAGCATAAAGTGATGTCTGTGATAAGCCTGTCCAGTCTGCACAGGCTTATCAGGGACAACTCTCTCCGCCTAAAATAGATTTTTTTCGCTAAGAAGGGACTTCCTTTAAATGAAAAATACCATAAAAGCCTAAAATATTTTCCATTATTTAAGGCTAATCTGGGACGGCACCCTACGCACATGCATTAAACCCTGTTTTCCCAGAGCAAGGCCCCTAAAGATGTGAAGATCAATGTCCAAACAGTTTGTTGCTATAATGTCACATTTATCACTTTACATTACCAATTCTGAGTGAAAGTAAATTATAAACAAATTAATTCTACAGTATATGCTGGATTTTAGGTTACCTTCCATTCAAATTATATAATACAGACAATATAATCTACCAATGTGTGATGTCGAATCTTTGTCTCAGAAAGTTAGGGTTGACTGTCAAATCAATACTGTGACTTTGTTCCATTTCAGTCCATGACCTGCAAGCCATGGGCGGAGAAAAGGTGCGCATCATATTTTATTATCACATACAGCTTTAAGAAAAAATATTAGCATTGAATAAAGTTACAGTCAATCTTGTAGATGCGACCACTTGTATTAAGCGACCTTTGTCTTATGCGACCATTTTGAAATCCCATGGAGCTTTTTCGCTATATAATGATATTGTATTCAGTGACTTTTGTCTTACGCGACCAGCGACCGCTGATTTCTATGTATTTTGATGTCCAAATCATGAATTAAGCGACCACTAGGAGGTAAAAGTGGTTAATGTATTGATCTTTCAGGGACAAATCCGTGTTAATTGTTTATCTAAGCCGATAAGATGTACTGTAACACCGCTGCTATGTTTTCACACCAACCATTATGATTATGCTTTGTCTCGTTGACCGGTTCTGACCGGTATTGTTGTAGACTGCATATTAATTTATTGAGTTCAATAATAGAGGAACGTTTTACGCACAGTCTACAGCTTAAAAAGTTTACTATGTGGAACGTTAAGAGACAACTCCGATTTTTCTCGAGTATAGGTAACAGGTGCAGAAACAATGCACTGTACGCGACAAACATTTCCTGAGAAGTGCGGAAAATAAACTATTAATGGGCAACATCTGTCGAAATCCGTACATTACCAATTTGTAATTATGCTAATTAGTAGATATTTGTTAGCCAATCACATTGTTATTTACGTAATAAATTTTTCAATCAGGTCTGTTTGTTTGTTTTCAATTGACGTGTTTTAATTTTTTCAGCTCATTATGTATCTTAATCGAGTCAGATTTCCTTAAGCGTACATGCAGAAATTAAAATGTCAAAACGAAAAGTGTTAACGTTGAACGAGAAAATTCGGGTTTTGGAATTGTCAAAGAGTAAAAGTGCACGTAAAATTGCAGATGAGTTTGGAGTTGGTAAAACTCAAATTCAGAACATTCTTAAGCGTAAAGCCGAGGTGCTTGAAGACGTAGAAAATTATGTGTCAGGTGGAAAAAAACGTGAAAAATATTTCCTCGTCTATGTTGCTTTTGCAAATAAATATGTACACACAATTCATTTATAATATATGATAATTTATAATAAGTGAAAAAAGAAAACACATTATAAGTAAAATATTGTTTATGTATTGTGTTTATATTCATTTTATAATAAAAGTTAAAATCATTGTTGACAAAAGAGATTATCCTTCATATAGATTAAAATTGAGGGTAAGCATTCTTCCAGAATGGCCTTTTTTATTTAAAGACCATTTTATTAAGAGACCACTTTTGATTACTCCCTTGAGTGGTCTCTTAATACAAGATTGACTGCATTTTTATATTAAATTATCCTTTGTATAATTATTGTTTCATGTTAACAAAGCCTTAAGTGCTCATGATACAATCATGGATTCCGGATGTGGTATTTAAGTTCTATCATTTATCATTTTTTGCATCAATACACCTGTTTTAATCATATAAAAACACTGCATTATAATAGAAAACACTCCCAGATAATAGAAAACACTGCCCGATACTAAATCCTGGACCTACCAAACAAACTACACAAAATGTATCTCGATAAGTCAGATGTTCTCAACTCATTTGAGTTAGAATGTTTTAAAAGGTTAAACTCAAGCAATCATTGGGATTGGTTGTTACAGATGAACATGAGTCACACAGTTCATCACCTTTCCTTCGGTGAGGAGTACCCAGGCATTGTTAACCCCCTGGACGGACTGCACCAAATAGACCAGAAAAGTAAGTAACATTTGTGTGTACTTTAAAACACGAACATTCCGTGTAGTATAGTTAAATAAATGCATGAAAACTTTACCTTTGTTTGTACTTTAAAACATTTGGTGTAGGATTTATAGATCTTAGCACATTCTGTTTAAATGTTTGTGATAATAAAAGCTTGAAAACTTGACACAAGTGGAAATTTAATATTAAGAGATTGCAGCTTCAGAAAGCTCTGGTTCTAAAAGGGAAAAAGATTCATATGCAGTAAGGTTTTAGTTCCTGAAGTTATTATAGTGTATAGTGGAACTGTTTCAAAAAAATGCAAAATAACTGATTATTTTTTTAAACAATTTGTGTTTATCATCAGTATTTGCCTGAAATAATTAAAACATGACAAATACAAATAGTAACCAAAAAATACAATTTCTGAAATCACATGATCAGATTTTATATTTAAGCTTAACATATTTGCTTCGTTAGGATTATTATTACGTTTTAAGATTGACTATTCTTTGAATAGTTTGTGCTATACAGTCGAAACTGACCTAACGGCTACCTGAGAATAACGGTCACCTGCAGACAACGGTGGTTCTGGATTTCCCCCGACGAAAATCACTCTATATTACACTTGAGAATAACCGTCACCTGTCCATAACGGCTAATGGCCACTGTATTCCACTCCGAATTTCATGTTTGAACTGAAAGCAGCGGTCACGCGTCAGTCGTCTCGAGTCGCGAAAATTAAAAACCCAGCACATCATTTGTCTGTCTATTTTGCGGGTAAAACGTCTGATAGCGGTAATTGCCTTTAATGTTATAAAAGCGGCTCGCTGCAAGTAAACAAATAAAAGGGTGTTGAGAAGGTTTGTTTTCACGGGGATAATTATAGGGGGTATCTTCAAAAGAAAATATGTCAGAGTTTGTTACACGTTTAAAGTAATTATCGCTAATTAAATGATCGCTAATAAGTACATTGTTCTTACAACATTGAGTATCGATTTGAAAATAAAATTTTCAGATCATTTTTTAAAAGAGCTATCTAGCATACACAACACTTTTAAAAGCCATCTGAATAATAAATCACAGAATAACAATGAGTGGTAAACGTAAGATTCTCACATAAGAGGAGCGAGTCAAGTGTTTTTTGATAAAGAATGAATGAATGTTTGTATTTTGTATGAGGTTGTTAAATGAAAATGCTGTTTGTGTGATTTTTGCGTACAAATAAATTTTAACAAAATGTTTGCGTCTTTATCTTTGAATGAAAACGGTACAGTAATTCCGTACTATTGGTTAAGGACAGCGAATTTGCTTTTAAGAATTTTTCGGACATGACGTCAATGGCATGTGACAAGCCTTACTTACTGAATGAACGAGATGCATGAGTCAATTATACTAGCGTTGTAAAATCCTTGATTTAGTTTAACAATATGAAATTAAATCAATCTATAAGATATTATTCTGTAGTATTCAATGTAAGTTAATTCTGTTATTATGCTTAGTTATCGACAATGAGCCTTTGTTTAGCACTGTATGCAAACGACTGGGTGGGATAATGACGTAGCAATACTACCAGCTGACCAACCATCTTAAAATTGTGATCCGAAAACAACGGTCACCTGTTGACAACGGTCACTTTGGTCATATCCCTTGACTGACCGCTGTTCTCAGGTTTGACTGTACTTCTCCCCATTTGTCAATGCCTGTGTAATGTTCTGGTAAATGTGCAGCTTATCCATATCACAGTTCATATTAAAGGTATTAACCCTTTACCACTAAGATAAAGTATTTTGACGCATTTGAAGTTCCTTTGAAAGTTAAATTTAATTCAAGATCTTTCTTACTAGTTTTAAGTGTTTAAGGCTTCATTTCCAAACCTTAGATACTGATGAGCAGCAAACAGCATAAAACCTGAACAGACTGCGAGATACTCACAGGCTGATCTGGTTTTATACTGTTTGCACATAGCCATTTTCACTTTGCTTCTGAGTGGGAAAGGGTTCAATTGAAACTTAACAGAAGTTTGGGGTCATCGTGTTACTATCCTAACCAAGTTCTATAACTCTTTCCTTCAATTTAGCAGAATTATGCCCCTTTTTGTAGTTTGAAATTTTGGTTTGGTAAGGGTGAATGAACATGAATGTTTATTCTACAGGTATGCAATGGAAACTTCACACATGTGTTTGGACTAATTGTGTGAGATCACTTACCTAGGTCTGAACTTTAAAAACATTTGTTAAGGTTTTGGTGCATGTTGCCATTCAGGCTGAAATTGGCGTACAACAAATACATATCTCTCAATATGTGATAAAATCTGTTGTACACTTTTTTTCTAATACTAAAACTTAGTTTTGTAATAAGCAATCATTTCAGAATAAAAAGGGGATTTGTTGGTTTGCTCATGGTGAGCTTTTGTGATTGACATTTGTCCCTCGTACGTCGTCAGCATTTGCCTTGTTAACACTCTAGAGGCCACATTTATTGTCCAATCTTCATGAAATTTGGTCAGAAGATTTGTGCAAATAATATCTTGAATGAGTTTGAAAATGGTTCCAGTTGGTTGAAAAACATGGCCACCAGGGCGCGGTGCATTTTTCCTTATATGGTTATTGTAAAATCTTGTAAACACTCTAGAGGCAACATTAATTGTCTTATCATCATGAAACTTGTTCAGAAGATTTTTCTCAATTATATCTTAGGCAAGTTTGAAAATGGCTCTGGTTGCTGGAAAACATGGCCGCCAGGGGGCAGGGCAATTTTCCTTATATGGCTATAGAAAAACACAACAGGCCAATTTTATTGCCATATTGTCATGATTCAGGTCGTGGGTGATTCAACAACAAACAATAAAGTACACGAATTATTTCGATTCTAACACGATTTTTACTAAAGATTTATACAATGTGTATTATTTTTCTTGTGTACTATGTTATGTAAAGTTCCGCCCATAAAAATAACTTTCGGCTGTTCTGTCAATCAAAACCGCAACTTTCATTGCCATATTATTACGCTGGTGGAACATGTATCGGCATGTTCTGTTAGTTACAGCGCGTGCTTTCAGTGTATAAGGTCCGCCCACAATTATTGCAGAATATCCGATTTTTTTCTTTGTTTATATGTAAGTTTACTGACTGTATCATGCATGAAATGCACAATTTCCATGAGGATAACATCGAGGTTTTAATCTCCGAAGTAACTGTCCACGATTTTATCATGGACGAGCACACATTACGGACCGATTAGTGAACTAGGTATAAGCCAGTGAAATTATCGATTGATATTGACACTGGGTTATTCACGCTTGACTAATACACAACCGCGCAAATCTTCGTTGTTTGGGGGTCATACGCTGATACTAGTCGGCTTACGTGCAATAGACTGGTCCTGACCGGTTTAAAGACTGCAGTGAATGGTTTATCACACCTAATCGACATAAGAATGTAATTAGGGTATGCTAGCATGTGCACTGCGTAATCGATTTCATGACATGGGAATTTTAGCAAACAGAATCAGACCGACTGTTTGGGATTTTTAATCGGTCTTTCATGACTCCAATCGGTCTAGGACCGACAAAACCGAAAAAAATATGATCCCTGGTCATGAAACTTGGACAGAAGATTTGTCCAATGATATCTTGGACGAGTTTGAACAATGGTTCCAGTTGGTTTAAAAACATGGCCGCCATAGGTAGGGCACTTTTTCTTATATACTCTTTAAGTCACATTTATAGTCCAATCTTCATTAAACTTGGTCAGAACATTTGTTTTAAAAATGTCTTGGAGTGCTTCGAAAATGGTTCTAGTCTGTTGAAAAACATGGGGCGGGGCATTTTTCCTACTGTGGCTATAGTAAAACTTGTTAATACTCTAGAGGCCACATTTATTGTCCGATCATCATGAAACTTGGTCAGAAGATTTGTCCCAATGATACCATCCAAGATATCAAAAATGATTCGGTTGGTTGTAAAACACGGCTGCCAGAGGGCGGGGCATTATTCCGAATATTGCTATAGTAAAAACTTGCTAACACTAAAGGCCACATTTATTGTCCAATCATCATGAAACTTGGGCAGAAGATTTGTCCCAATAATATCGTAGACAAGTTCGAAAATGGTTCTGGTCTTTTGAAAAACATAGCCGCAAGGGGATGGGGAATTTATCCTTATATGGCAATACATGGCTATAGTAAAACCTTGTTAACACCTTAGAGGCCACATTTATCCGGTCACTGTGGCCAAGTCGATAAGGGGTTTGCCTCAGGATTGGGACTTGTTCCGAGATGGCATGTTCGTCAGCTGCGAGCTAATTAAAAATGAATGGTTAATGACTTATATCTGCCTGGCACCAGGCATAGCAGTAGGAGATTTGAGGTACATCATCGTAACATTGTATTCGGCCAAATAAAGTCACATAAGCCCAATTGGCTGGCCCTTTCAATAGGGGTGACACAATAATAAACAAGGGACAAAATTGTCACAAAACCAGGTTTTCATTGTGAAAAAAAATCTGATTAAGGGAGACAACTCAAACTGAACTTTTGAAATGAACAAACAAAATTAACCCCCTTTGTAAGTTTGTTTCTAAATAAATCTATTTTAAGTTGTGGTGACCTTGACATTGGAGATATTGACGTGATTCTTTCGTGCGACACACCGTCCCATGATGGTGAACAAATGTGCCAAATAATTGTAAAATCTCACAATGAATGACATAGTTATGGCCCAGACAAGCTCATTTATTGCCAATTTTGACCTTTGAACTCAAAGTGTGACCTTGACCTTGGAGATATCGACGTAATAATTTCGCGCAACACACCGTCCAATGATGGTGAACAAATGTGCCAAATGATTTTAAAATATGACAATGAACGACATAGTTATGGCCCGGACAAGCTTGTTCCGCCCGCCCGCCAGCCAGCCCGCTCGCATTCGCCAATCTAATAACCAGTTTTTTCCTTCGGAAAACCTGGTTAAAAAGACCTTTACCTTTTGTATTTTCTGATCTTCATGAAACTCGGTCAGAAGATTTATCCCGTTCATATTTTGGACCATCTCGAAAATGGTTAGGGTTGGCTGAAAAACATGGAGCCCAGGGCATTTTTCCTCATGTGGCAATATCGAAAACTTAAACTTGTTATCACTATAAGTCACATTTATTGTCCAATCTTCACAAAACTTGGTCAGAAAATGTGTTCTAATGATATCTTGGATGAGTTTGAAAATGGTTTTGGTCTGTTAAAAAATATGGCCACCAGTGGTCGAGGAATTGATCCTTATATGGCTATAGTAAAACCTTGTTTGCAATCTAAAAGTTACATTTATAGTTCTCTCTTCATGAACTTGGTCAGAACATTGGTTAGGCTGCACAGAACAGGTCAGTTCCTATGTATCTTAGGTGAGCGACTCTGGGCCTTTCATGCCCTGTTGTTTACTTTTTTCTTCATCATAGTCAAATAATGTCCTAAAGCATTAAACATTTCAGAAATACTAAATAGAGCGACAGCATGCAATACATCTTTAATTACCATTAACCTATGGAATATTTAACTATTTATCTTTTGAAAGTTCTTTTCTGCAGCAGTTAATGTAAGTTTGCACTTTGTTACCTAATGTTTTTATGCAGCAGACAAGGCCATCTTTGATAACTCTTCAATGCCAGAAAATTTGTTCAATGCATTATGACATTGTTAAAATTCTAATGCCACATTAAACCAATCTAATCAGATCTGAATCTGAGAATGATTTGTACTTCACATAGTTTTGCTTGTTTGTTTTGGTGTTTCAGATAAGTATATGGGATCACAAAATATGCATAAAACTGACTAGTAAAACAGGAAAACAATTTTTTACGTTTTATTGAACAAGCAAGTTCAATAACATGAATTTACTCATTATTGTTCAATTAATTTAATACATAACTATCAACTGTCCAAATAAATGTGTTACAAATATTAATATCACTCCGTGATTGTATAGTCAATATGTCTACCATATAAATAAAATATATCTTTTAGAATTAATTATGCTGTACTAAAATTAATGGATGAAAGAATAGAAAGGAAAACATATGCAATTTTCTCAAATTTATCTTAAACTTCAGTATATAATTATTAAACACCAATGTCTGGAGCCAGTTGCTTTTCCATGCTTTGTACTTTCCTTCGGACATTTGGTCTGTATTCTTGCTTATACATTAGTTGACTTTTGGTTTTCTTCATTGTATGACACAAAGTCCTATTATATCAATTGAGATGTATTTTGCTAGCACCGTATTCCTGAACCAATAGCCATGAAT
Organism: Dreissena polymorpha; assembly: GCF_020536995.1. Taxonomy (NCBI): domain Eukaryota; kingdom Metazoa; phylum Mollusca; class Bivalvia; order Myida; family Dreissenidae; genus Dreissena; species Dreissena polymorpha. The sequence goes on along the minus strand of NC_068368.1, from coordinate 41,308,881 downwards.
GTCCCGAAAGTTCCACCTCCTTGTAAACTTGATTTCCCGACTGTCTGTATAAGTTCTCGTCCACGCAGACCAAACCTGAATTGAGAGAAATACATAATGTAGATATTGTTTTATTGACTTTAAATATCAAGACGATTTATTTAATTACATGGTAACTTATAGCTGAAACTCAGAAAGTTAAGAAAATGTTTTTTCCTCCTGATTTAAATGTTAATAACTTTTAACCCTTTCCCGCTTAGAAGCAAAGTGAAAATGGCAATCTGCAACCAGCATAAAAGCCAGAACAGCCTGCAGGTACCCATAACTCCCAGTCTGTTCAGGTTTGATGCTGTTTGCTGCTCATTGGTACCTTAGGGTTGGAAATGAAGCCTTCAGAATTTAAATCTAACAAGAAAGGTCTCAAATTGTATTTGATGTTGAAAAGGACTAGAAATGTGTCAAAGTGCATATCTTGAGTGGTAAACGGTTAAACCACCCTATTGATATCTATTTGTCACTTCTGATTGTTTACCTGAGAGGCATAACACATTTCTGATTGTTCAACTGAGAGGCTGAAAGCATTTCTAATTATTCACCTTAGAGTCAGAAAGCATTCTGAGTGTTCATCTGAGAGCGTGAAAGCTTTTTGAGTGTTCATCTGAAAGCCTAAAACCTGTTATGATTGTTTAACTGAGAGGCTTAAATCATTTCTGATTGTTCACATGAGAGCCTAAAAGCATTTCTGATTGTTCACCTGAGAGGCTTAAAGCATTTCTGATTGTTCACCTGAGAGCCTGAAATCATTTCTAATTGTTCACCTGAGAGACTGAAAGCATTTCTGATTGTTCACCTGAGAGCCTAAAAGCTTTGCAGATTGTTCACCTGACAGTCTGAAAGCTATTCGAGCCTAAAAGCATTTCTGAGTGTTCGTCTGAGAGCCTTAAAGCATTTCTGATTGTTCACCTGAGAGCCTGAAATCATTTCTGATTGTTCACCTGAGAGCCTTAAAGCATTTCTGATTGTTCACCTTAGAGCCTGAAATCATTTCTAATTGTCCACCTGAGAGCCTGAAAGCACTTCTGATTGTTCACCTGAGAGGCTTAAAGCATTTCTGATTGTTCACCTGAGAGACTGAAAGCATGTCTGATTGTTCACCTTAGAGCCTAAAAGCTTTTCAGATTGTTCACCTGACAGTCTGAAAGCTATTCAAGCCTAAAAGCATTTCTGAGTGTTCGTCTGAGAGCCTTAAAGCATTTCTGATTGTTCACCTGAGAGCCTGAAATCATTACTGATTGTTCACCTGAGATCCTTAAAGCATTTCTGATTGTTCATCTGAGAGCCTGAAATCATTTCTTAATGTCCACTTGAGAGCCTGAAAGCACTTCTGATTGTTCACCTGAGAGGCTTAAAGCATTTCTGATTGTTAACCTGAGAGACTGAAAGCATGTCTGATTGTTCACCTGAGAGCCTAAAAGCTTTTCAGATTGTTATCCTGACAGTCTGAAAGCTATTCCAGCCTGCAAGCATTTCTGAGTGTTCGTCTGATAGCCTCAAAGCATTTCTGATTGTTCACCTGAGAGCCTGAAATCATTTCTGAGTGTTCGTCTGAGAGCCTTAAAGTATTTCTGATTGTTCACCTGAGAGACTGAAAGCATTTCTGATTGTTCACCCGAGAGCCTGAAAGGATTTCTAATTGTCCACCTGAGAGCCTAAAAGCACTTCTGATTGTTCATCTGAAAGCCTTTCTGATTGTTCACCTGAGAGCCTGAAAGGATTTCGGATTTTTCACTTGAGAGCCAGAATGCATTGCTATTTGTTAACCTGACTGTCAGAACGCCATTTCTGATTGTTCACCAGAGAGCCTGAAAGCATTTCTGATTATTCACCTGAGAGCCAGAACTCATTTCTGATTGTTCACCTGAGAGCCTGAAAGCCTCCAAAGAGCACGCCTGTGGCTATTCCCACACTGAAGCCCATCATGAAGCCTAGCTTGATCCTGTCCCAACAGCTGGGCCCTCCCCCTCCATATCCCTGTGGCACTGGCATTAATTACACTGAAACAAAGGCACAATATTTAGTGAAGTTATTTGTTGGTTCTTTGTTTTCTTCATAAGTATTTTATCGTTTTTTTGTAACCTTGAAAAGTATTTCAATCAAATCACTGTTGTTGGTAAACAAACTTTCTCATTTGTCAGGGCACGCTTTGCCGGTCTTATGACTTAACAAGTACAGTCAAGTTACCATTACCGGATCAGTAGCGTAATTAAGTTGTTCTGGTGAAAAGCAATACCTGTTTTGAGACTTCTTTTACACCAGTTTTATTAAATATAACCTTTGCTTACTGATTCAGCAGCTGCACATAGTTTTATTTTTAAACGCAGGTAAAATGTATTTGTGTTGTTTTTTTTCGCTGCAGAATTATGAATATATGCATTAACGGATCAGTTGTAGTCATAACTAATCACGTGACTGAAACCACTCAGGGGGCATCTAACACGCTATTTGAACTGTCGAAACATGAAATGATTTGTTTACAATTACCAAGTTACATTGCCAGTTATAAATTATATTCATTTTTTTTATTATTATTTTTTTTTTATATGTGATCTTGTATCCACACTTTATGCATGACGTTCTTGTGTGAATTATCTTTTGAAAATCCTAAAAAGACCGAAAATATATGGGCATCTTATAAATTATGTAAATTGTTTGAAACATATCTAATCATCGATATTGAACATGGAACATAAATAAAAGATTAAGATTAAGACCATCTATAGTAAGAATCAACAATATTTGCATATATTTTAATAAAATATTTTATCAATACTCATATTATCATGCTGCTTGATCCGTTATTGCCCTTATTCTTAATTTCATCCCTTATATCCCTAATTCATCATTTCATTTAAGGTGTTGCAAAATCTTAAACATGAATCAATACCGAAATGGACTTTTGCAGGCAGACAGACTACTAAATGGCCTTTAAATTAATGCGTAAACTTCTTACTTTCCAACAGAGTTATAGCACGTGGCTGCGAAAAATGTTCAACCTCGATTTGGAAACGAGACAGAAATCAACTAAGTCGTATATACATGTCAGCAAAACATACCGAAATGTTTGACAAAGAGTAGCTCCGATTACGACTCAATCAATGCGCTTTAAAGAACAGGCCTTGAAGATGCTGTGTGCAAAATATCATCTAAAAATGTCAACTATTTATCGCGATACGCAGTCATGAACATCAAAGTGATCCGCCATGGGTAATATTTCGGTAATGGTAACTTGACTGTACTAAGCGCAAATATGTATGTCAGTTAATGAGTTCTTGATTTGTATCATTGGATTAAAAAAACATGCAACAAATTATAACCACACCAAAAGATTATTACAAACTTACATGATTCTGTTTTATAGTTCATAAAAATATAAGTGTGTTAACGTTTATTTAGTGTATCGGTTATTTATTATCAATAACTAATATTAATCAAGTCATATTAAATTTGTAGTATCAATAATCCAACTCCCAGCTATTGACACTCTGAGCTGTACATAGGTACTATTGTACTCATAAAAGCTCAGAGCATTTAAGAAGAACTAATTAAATTATAAATTTGTGGTTAATCAGCATTCATATCGTCCTTTAACTTGCAATATTTGCTTTTTATTCATAAAAACAAACCAGAACACTTTTAAGTTTCCAAATTTGCGTACTTTTTCGGCAAAGTAAAAATGAGCGAGATTACACCAGATTTGGTGAACACATGTTCGATGTTTACATGGTGCGAATCTCGTTCTGATTTCATAAACTTTTAATTTGTATTTCTTCGTTTACATAGCAATTTTAGTTTAGAATGTAACGTATGAGTACATAAAGTTGTGCATACAAAAACATACCAATAACGGTTGTCTGAACTTTAATATATACCATAAAATGTAAATGTTAATCAACTTGATGTCAATTTCGGACGGCTCTATATTGTTATCATGATGTCCGGAATGTTACGAAGATGTACGAATAAATGTGAAATATTAATGACCAATCGAAAAGCACGAACGAAAAACCGTCGTATTCCGGATTATATCGTATCTTATGAAAATCGTAAACGTGTCGATTATTTATACTGTTATCTGCGCTACATTTACTCATGGCCCAATGGTCTAGGGGTATGATTCTCGCTTCGGGTGCGAGAGGTCCCGGGTTCAAATCCCGGTTGGGCCCATGTACATTTTATGAGTTTTTCTTTTGAATTTTCCCCCTAAAAACCTGGTTATTTCTATATTTTGAAGTTGATTTTAAAAAGCTTAATTGTTGCTGACGGTTATTTTAGATTTCCCGATAGTTGTATGAAATCAAAATGGTGTCGTATTGTGCGTATTGCTTTAACTTAAAACGGTAGACTTCAAAATTTGTTTACGCACAGATATATATCAATGTTTATTGCTTTATACAATCACTGTGTTGTATGATCATATACATGTTTACATTACAGTATATGTATGATATTGAATTAAAAAAAAAAAAAATCAATGTTTATTGTTAAATGTTTGGTTTACGTTATATATATATATATATATATATATATATATATATATATATATATATATATATATATATATATATATATATATATATATATATATATATATATGTGGTTAGTAAATTAGCCTCGCAGAGAGGATGTATTTATTTAAGCCAATCAATATGTCGGTCTGTTTGTTTGTCGATCGAATCGTCCGCAATTTTTTTTTTAATTTGTGGAGCGACCTTCTTCCACATTTTTCAAGCGATCAAATTGAAACTTAAGATGAAGTGTACTGTAGACGTGCAAGACTAATTGATTTAACCACGAGTCATTAATAACGATCAAAATGAAACAACTTACTGTAAATGAAAACGATTCAAAGTTTTAATGACAAAGAAAGGAATCAGAGTTGTTGCAATATAATAGCATGAGTGTTGGTATAAAAGTTTCATCTTTGGTTTTCACGTACGACCGTATTAAAAACACGAATGAGCAATTTCTGCCATATGTTATAAATTGATTATATTCCGACAGAACCTTCTGCCTTTGAACTTAAGATCCATTATGGTCAATTTTATCAATTAACAAACAAAAACAATTTCAATGTGTAATTTCAGCGATGACAATGTTCCAATACTTCATCAAGGTGGTACCGACTACGTACATAGACGTCAGCGGGAAAGTAAGTGGCAATCAGTCATGAGAACAGCGTTATTTGAGTATATTATAAGTTCTGGGCCCGTGTTCACTAACCCATTTCAGTCGTTAATATAAAAACAAAACTGTGTTTTCAATCCTTTATTTCATTATACATGCATAAATATTCAAACATTTATACAAAAGAGCACATTCATAAATAAGGTACCTGTTAAAAAACGACTAGCATATTTTGCAAAGTTTCAATCGACCCTGGGAATAAAGACCACCTGTGAACAAAGACCACATCGACCAAATCCCCTGAATGGTCTTTATTGACAGGTTAGACTGTATATATAAAACGCGACATATACGTATGAATATAAATGTCGCGTATGTCCGAATTAATTGTTCTAAGGGAAGAATGGTGTAGTTGGAGCTCTTTAATTCCGCGCCATGGTTAAATGTATTATTCTATTAAAACATTACAGTATTAAGATTTTTAGCTCTACTGCCAAAAGCAGAAGAGCTTATGGGATAGCATGGTGTTTGTCTGTCTGTGTGCGTGTGCGTGCGTGCGTGCGCGCGCGTGCGTTAGACTTTTCTTGTTTATCCGATCAAGTCCACAGTTTTCATCCGATTCTTTTCAAACTTGTTCAGTCTCTTTATATTAATGAGGACTCGAACCCTATTGATTTTCAGGTCACTGGGTCAAATGTCAAGGTCACAGTGACTCGAAATAGTAAAATGGTTTCCCGATGATAACTCAAGAATGCTTAGGCATAGGATCATGAAACTTCATAGGAACATTGATCATGACTGGCTGATGACCCCTTTTAATTTTCAGGTCACTAGGTCAAAGGTCAAGGTCACAGTGACTCGAAATAGTAAAATGGTTACTTTTTCTTGTTTATCCGATAATGTCCACAGTTTTCATCCGATTCTTTTCAAACTTGTTCAGTGTCTTTATATTAATGAGGACTCGAACCCTATTGATTTTCAGGTTACTGGGTCACAAGTCAAGGTCAAAGTGACTCGAAATAGTAAAATGGTTTCCAGATGTTAACTCAAGAATGCTTAGGCCTAGGATCATGAAACTTCATAGGTACATTGATCATGACTGGCTGATGACCCCTATTGATTTTCGGGTCACTAGGTCAAAGGTCAAGGTCACAGTGACTCGAAATAGTAAAATGGTTCCCGGATGATAACTCAAGAATGCTTAGGCCTAGGATCATGAAACTTCATAGTTACATTGATCATGACTGGCAGATGACCCCTATTGATTTTCAGGCCACTAGGTCAAAGGTAAAGGTCACAGTGACTCGAAACAGTAAAATGGTTTCCAGATGATAACTCAAGAATGCTTACGCCTAGGATCATGAAACTTCATGAGTACATTGATCATGACTGGCATATGACCCCTATTAATTTTCAGGTCAAAGATCAAGGTCACAGTGACTCAAAACAGTAAAATGGTTTCCGGATGATAACTCAAGAATAATAAGGCCTGGTATCATGAAACTTTATAGGTACATTGATCATGACTGGCAGATGACCCCTATTGATTTTCAGGTCACTAGGTCAAAGGTCAAGGTCGCAGTGACAAAAACGTATTCACACAATGCTGCCACTACAACTGACAGCCCATATGGGGCATGTTTTACAAACAGCCCTTGTTTAAAAAGAGCAATATCGAAGCAATAAGTCCAGAATGACTTCCCCTTGAATATGAGAAAATTTTGAAATCCCGCTTGTTTACGCAATTAAAACCACAGTTTTTATCCAATTATTTCCAAATTTGCACAGTATCTTTATATCAATGAGGACTTGAACCCTATTGAATATGAGCAGTATCAGAGAAATAAGTACACAATAATCTCCCCTTGAATTTGAGAAAATTCTCCTTGTTTACGCGATTAAGTACACAGTTTCCATCTTATTCTTTCCAAACTTGCACAGTGTTTATAGCAGTAGAGCGATTCAGGCCCTCATGGGCCTCTTGTTTAAATGTTAATCTAAGAAGTGGTTGGTGAATACGTGCGCATGTTTTCCTTAATGTGCACGTTACGATGCGTCGCACCGTATGTGTGACGGAACTTGTCTTGTTAGACAAAAGTAATGTACATGTTTTAGTATTTTGTTGCAAATCATATGATACATATTAAGAATATATACAAAACCGAGTATTCGGAACCGGTTCAATACGCGGGCATTTTTGACAGTTGAGATGATAGCTAGAACACATGTCGTCCGGTTAATAAAGGATCAACGTTTTTTACTCCAATTTCTCGTGTAGTATTGGCACCATCGCAATAATGCCTGCTCAAACCGTCTCGTTCTAATACAGGCAGTACACACAAACCAGTTTTCGGCGACGAAACACTCCAAGGTGGTTGGTCAGCTGGGAGAGTCCGGACTTCCGGGCATCTTCGTCACGTACGAGTTGTCGCCCATGATGGTTAAATACACCGAAAAACGCAGGTACGAATTTCAGAACTTTTTTTTCAGACTTATTTGTACTCCCTGAAAAATACTGAAACTTTGATTAAAATGAACAGGCTTAGTTATATTTTCTCTTGTTTTAGCTTTTTGTTATGTCCCCCACTATAGTAGTGGGGGACATATTGTTTTTGCCCTGTCTGTTGGTCTGTCTGTTTGCGCCAACTTTAACATTTTGCAATAACTTTTGCTATATTGAAGATAGCAACTTCATATTTGGCATGCATGTGTATCTCATGAAGCTGCACATTTTGAGTGGTGAAAGGTCAAGGTCATCCTTCAAGGTCAGAGGTCAAATATATGTGGCCAAAATCCCTCATTTTATGAATACTTTTGCAATATTGAAGATAGCAACTTGATATTTGGCATGCATGTGTATCTCATGGAGCTGCACATTTTGAGTGGTGAAAGGTCAAGGTAAAGGTCATCCTTCAAGGTCAGAGGTCAAATATATGTGGCCCAAATCGCTTATTTTATAAATACTTTTGCAATATTGAAGATAGCAACTTGATATTTGGCATGCATGTGCATCTCATGGAGCTGCACATTTTGAGTGGTGAAAGGTCAAGGTCAAGGTCATCCTTCAAGGTCAGAGGTCAAATATATGTGGCCCAAATCGCTTATTTTATGAATTCTTTTGCAATATTGAAGATAGCAACTTGATATTTGGCATGCATGTGTATCTCATAGAGCTGCACATTTTGAGTGGTGAAAGGTCAAGGTCAAGTTCATCCATCACAAGGTCAAGGTCATCCTACAAGGTCAAACGTCATATAGGGGGACATTGTGTTTCACAAACACATCTTGTTAATCCATTTTGTTATTTGAGTGTAATCTCATTCCATTGTTTCATTTTGTATAAGCCAAATCTAAATATTTCTTCATAATACAGCTTTATTATTTATAGTTATTATACAATCCTATTACTTTAAGACGTGTATACTTCCGAGTCCCGAAATTGGGAGCATGTACTAGTGGCCAGTTCGATTTCAAATTTTGGTGCACGGTGAATATGTGTTTGAAGAAAGATTCCAACAATTTTATCCGTCATAATCGATGCCCGTCCGTTTATCTTTCCACCTTGCCGCCCGATACTTCCTTTCCTCGCGATATATAATATTAATGCATTATCTCTCCAGGGAAGACAATAGCTCAACATTTAAAGTTTCAAACTCATCGTATTGTGTTTTTTTAGATAGTGATTGCCATTTGATTGAAAATACGATGTTAAAAGGAAGTTTTCCTTTCTGTTCGATATGTCAGTTACAGATGATCCAAATTTGATGAAATATGCAGTATCCTCATTACGTGAATATGTTTAAAAAGTAATTGTTCACTAAAAGGACCTTCTCTAAGGAATCTTGCGTTTCCGAGAAAGACGTAAGGAACTTATTATTCGAATTTGATGAAAAGGCATATGTAATATAATTTAATGTCGTTCCGCTCCAATGACTTTTAGGGAGTTTCATTGCTATCCAAGATCTCTGGAACTAAAAAGTCATGTTCAATTACACGTAAGGAAATATTTGCTTTCAATGATTCATGCGCATTTTGCCAGATCGTTCAATCCGCTGATCTTAGAAATTTGTTGATGGACGTATTTTCGTTTAATATGTCAATTTATTGCTTACATGTCTACAAACATAAACGTATACTATTGAACACACGTGAGGTACAGTGAGATATTGACAAAGCTAAATAAACTGTTGAGTTGTGTGAAAACAAAGCAAAAAAGTTTAACAATTTTAACAACATTAAATTACTGCACTTTGATTCCGGACTTGTTTGAAGTAATCAAAGACATTCTGAATGTGTTTTATAAGCATTACATTAATGTTCATATAGCCAAAAGAATAAGCTTTATTAAGAATTAGTATACACCATGTAATTATAATATAATGTCAAAGCACATTATCAGATAGCATCCCGCATTTTTTAACTTCCAATGATATTCTAAACAATGTTTATCGCGAAAAGCGCTATCAGAGAATACTTATAATTTTATTTAAAGGACGTTTTTTGTGAGACCTTTTTAACAACTGTATGCAGATAGGCAAATGATCTAGTTTCAACAAAATGTAAAACTATCATTTGTTCGTCAAGTTGACCCGAAAATGATCTGAAGCGATCAGTCATGCGCGGACCGTACACTACGGAATATATTGGACGCACGCGCGTGCAATGCAATAAAATATTGGACGGTCGCGTGTTATGAATGACGAGAGCTACTTGCATGTTATAAATACAGGAATAAATAAAATTGATTACTGGTAATTTCAAACAATCCGTATAAAATGTATATATGATAGTCTCCTTTTTCAGGTCGTTCATGCATTTTCTGACGGGGGTCTGTGCAATAATTGGAGGCATATTTACAGGTAAGGACGTCACTGGTAATGGTCCTTGCTGGGAAAATACATACACCCTAAAGTTGTTTGAGTGTTGCTGAAATGTCCGTGATCGGGGGCGCCTGGATTTAATCCGAGCAAAACTTTTGGGCGACACATGTTTTCATACACAAATAAGACATGCTAAGATGGACACTCGTGGATCGGCTTTCTATCATTTATGCTTTTGTCACAGGTTGAGAAAATTGTGTGGCCAGTCCGGGACTCGAACCCGGGACACCTCGCTTACAGGGCGAGTGCTCTCCCGACTGAGCTAACCGGGCCGCCACACAACTCCTCCCCTTACGTGACCAAGTTCAGACGTGACATACACCCCCACTTGCATGTGTATTCGTCCTCGAATACAGGGATTCGGGGTGATATATAATTAACCATGGGCCTCCGTAGGAGTATACCCAGGTAACGTCACGGCCCCACGTTGGGCGCCAAATGTCACAGGGTGAGAAAATTGTGCGGCCAGTCCGAGACTCGAACCCGGGACACCTCGCTTACAGGGCGACTGAGCTAACCGGGCCGCCACACAACTCCTCCCCTTACGTGACCAAGTTCAGACCGTGACACTTTTGTCATGAACAAATCATGATACTTAAATATGTAATAAGGGACGGTGGATAGATGCACTGGTGAAGTGGTCGGAGAACAATACATTTGGAAAAAGAGTAGTTATTTTAGTCGCAAATTACTTAACTGTACTATGTAAAACTGTTTTTCATAGTTAACAATGGAGAAATGTTTAACGTATGCTTAGTGCTGGAAATATATTTATAAAATTTCATATCAATATACGAAATCCATATTGCTTTGTTTGTACTGAGTCCATACAACAACTAATCGTCAGGTCTGGGCAAAACTGCAAAAACATGTTCTTAAGCAAATATATATGTGCCGCGCTGTGAAACAACGTGGCGTATTACATGTGCGTAAACTTAAGTGTCGTCCCAGATTAACCTGTGCAGTTGACATAAGCTAATAATGAACGACACTTTCCGTTTCATAGAATTTTTCATTTAAAGGAAGTCCCTTCAAAACAAAAATCAAGTCACGGCGGAAAGTGTTGTATCTTATCAGCATGTGAAAACTGCACAGGCTAATCTGGGACGACACTTTACGTACATGCAGTTAGGCCACGCTTTCCCAGATCACGTCTCAACTGAAAGTTTAGCAGTGATCCACCACTAGCACGTTTGCTTTCCTATTTCAGTGGCAGGCCTTATAGACTCCATGATCCACCACTAGCACGTTTGCTTTCCTATTTCAGTGGCAGGCCTTATAGACTCCATGATCCACCACTAGCACGTTTGCTTCCCTATTTCAGTGGCAGGCCTTATAGACTCCATGATCCACCACTAGCACGTTTGCTTTCCTATTTCAGTGGCAGGCCTTATAGACTCCATGATCCACCACTAGCACGTTTGCTTTCCTATTTCAGTGGCAGGCCTTATAGACTCAATGATCCACCACTGGCATGTTTGCTTTCCTATTTCAGTGGCAGGCCTTATAGACTCCATGATCCACCACTAGCACGTTTGCTTTCCTATTTCAGTGGCAGGCCTTATAGACTCCATGATCCACCACTAGCACGTTTGCTTTCCTATTTCAGTGGCAGGCCTTATAGACTCCATGATCCACCACTAGCATGTTTGCTTTCCTATTTCGGTGGCAGGCCTTATAGACTCCATGATCCACCACTAGCATGTTTGCTTTCCTATTTCGGTGGCAGGCCTTATAGACTCCATGATCCACCACTAGCATGTTTGCTTTCCTATTTCAGTGGCAGGCCTAATAGACTCCATGATCCACCACTAGCACGTTTGCTTTCCTATTTCAGTGGCAGGCCTTATAGACTCCATGATCCACCACTAGCACGTTTGCTTTCCTATTTCAGTGGCAGGCCTTATAGACTCCATGATCCACCACTAGCACTTTTGCTTTCCTATTTCAGTGGCAGGCCTTATAGACTCCATGATCCACCACTAGCACGTTTGCTTTCCTATTTCAGTGGCAGGCCTAATAGACTCCATGATCCACCACTAGCACGTTTGCTTTCCTATTTCAGTGGCAGGCCTTATAGACTCCATGATCCACCACTAGCACGTTTGCTTTCCTATTTCAGTGGCAGGCCTTATAGACTCCATGATCCACCACTAGCACGTTTGCTTTCCTATTTCAGTGGCAGGCCTTGTAGACTCCATGATCCACCACTAGCACGTTTGCTTTCCTATTTCAGTGGCAGGCCTTGTAGACTCCATGATCCACCACTAGCACGTTTGCTTTCCTATTTCAGTGGCAGGCCTTGTAGACTCCATGACCCACCACTAGCACGTTTGCTTTCCTATTTCAGTGGCAGGCCTTATAGACTCCATGATCCACCACTAGCACGTTTGCTTTCCTATTTCATTGGCAGGCTTATAGACTCCATGATCCACCACTAGCACGTTTGCTTCCCTATTTCATTGGCAGGCTTATAGACTCCATGATCCACCACTAGCACGTTTGCTTTCCTATTTCAGTGGCAGGCCTTATAGACTCCATGATCCACCACTAGCACGTTTGCTTTCCTATTTCAGTGGCAGGCCTTATAGACTCCATGATCCACCACTAGCACGTTTGCTTTCCTATTTCAGTGGCAGGCCTTATAGACTCCATGATCCACCACTAGCACGTTTGCTTTCCTATTTCAGTGGCAGGCCTTATAGACTCCATGATCCACCACTAGCACGTTTGCTTTCCTATTTCAGTGGCAGGCCTTATAGACTCCATGATCTACCACTAGCACGTTTGCTTTCCTATTTCAGTGGCAGGCCTTATAGACTCCATGATCCACCACTAGCACGTTTGCTTTCCTATTTCAGTGGCAGGCCTTATAGACTCCATGATCCACCACTAGCACGTTTGCTTTCCTATTTCAGTGGCAGGCCTTATAGACTCCATGATCTACCACTAGCACGTTTGCTTTCCTATTTCAGTGGCAGGCCTTATAGACTCCATGATCCACCACTAGCACGTTTGCTTTCCTATTTCAGTGGCAGGCCTTATAGACTTCATGTTCCACCACTAGCACGTTTGCTTTCCTATTTCAGTGGCAGGCCTTATAGACTCCATGATCCACCACTAGCACGTTTGCTTTCCTATTTCAGTGGCAGGCCTTATAGACTCCATGATCCACCACTAGCACGTTTGCTTTCCTATTTCAGTGGCAGGCCTTATAGACTCCATGATCTACCACTCAGCGAGAGCTCTGCAGAAGAAAATAGAGCTCGGCAAAGCCACGTGATCTCAGCGCCATTTTGCGATGCAAATGAACAACGCTCTGAAAAAACGGGACTTAATGCGTGCGCGTAAACTGACGTCCCAGAATAGCCTGTGTAGTTAGCCCAGGCTTATCAGGAACGACACTTTCTGCTTTTATGGAATTTTTCGTGTAGAGGAAGTCTCTTCTAAATAAGAATCCAGTCTAGGCGAAAAGTGTCGTCCCTAATTTTGTACGACAGCATACGCTCATACATTATTTCAGCCCCGTTTTCATAGAGCGCGGCTCAAATAGCAATACATCTTTGCATTTTCACTTCTGTGCTTTTAACATTTGTCCTGCTGAATTTTGAAACTGCTTTATTCATAAATTACATTTAGAAAGAACACTTATATGATTTATTTAAAAAAAAACTAAAAAAACTCAAGTGTGTTTTGAACACAATTTGGGGGGACAATTCCAATTAATTTTCACAAATATAATCATTGTGGTATGTCGTGGCATACATTAAACTTTCATGTTGTATGGATCGTGAAAGCCACTTTGCAATTATGCCATCTGTTGTTGAATGATTAATATGCCAGTTTCATACTTGTTTCTTTCTGTTTACACCAAATATATAAATGCTTAAAGCTATGTCCAGGGGAGGACTTGTTGTAGATATATTGCACCACTTGCTGAAACAATGCGTTACATTGACAGTGTCTGTATTATATGAACCACTTTGCTGTTACTTTTCATTACAAATTGTTATAGAACGAGTTATGATTTTTTTCTGAAGTCTCAGATGTTAAATATTGCCACTGTTTAATCTTTGTTACTTTAATATATGCTTAATATACTGAATACTAATAATTAATTTAAATTATATAGCACGGGCATATTACAGAAATGCTTGCTCTTAATGTTCAAGTGCTATATAAAATAACATTCTGTTAAATCATTGTTGGGTGGCTGAACGTACTAGTAATAATTTCAGTGCAATACAAATACTATATAGTCATATATCCATTTTGGTTACTTTCGTAGATTAAGCAAAGTATAGCTTCTTAAAACTACTTTTACTTTTAATAAGCAAAATCATGTAGAGATAAGACATGAAAATATGCATATCAGATTAGACTTACTGCCCTTTTGTCAGTAGTGATATTCTGTAATAGATTACAGTAGCTTGTTGTTAGTGTTGGTATTGCGTTATCCGCAGCATATAATCAGGTGTATGTTATTGTGAAAGCTTGGTTATACTATTTATAGACTAGTTTTAAAATTAATGTATTATTCTGAATTCCGGATCACTGAGCAAGCATCAAGTTGTTCTGTTATATAAGGGAATTGTTACTGTAGTTTATTTAGTTCTTCTGTGCTCAAATGAACTGGGATTTGTTACTGTATTTATTTAGTCGCTCAGTGTTCAGTTTACCTAAACAGTTTGATTATACCCACATCGTTTTGACAGTTGGATTTCAAGCACACATGTTTGTATTTGTTGGAAATATTCAGCTTTAATCAAACTGAAACACATCAGCGCTTGCGTCGTTTATCATTTAGTCACTTCACTGTATAAATTATATGAATAAATGTTTTAAATCTTAAACAAATTTACTTGTTTGTTCTCAAATAATCCGCAATAAACATGGGATGATACTTTACTAGGACGATATGGTATTGAGGTTATTTTGGTGCCAGAAAGACGACAAATTCAAGATTACATGTCTTCTCGTAGGATAATCTTAATGAGCACTGACGTGAAGCTGACCCATCCCGGTCCCCAAAACTATGCATCACGGGGAAAACCCTTCAGCCCCGATCAGTTGCTTGCTATCTTGCGCATCCGCGACTGGGAGGTCAAGGGTTCGATCCCCAGTGGGAGCATTCCTGTGCTATCCTCCAGAAACCAAGAACTGCTTCTATTCCCAGGAAACGGACTTAGGAGCGTTTGAATAAGCCAAAGGCTTTAAATGCAAGCAAGCTAAAATAAATTGGTTTAAACTAACTGTTCAGGATACACGATAGTTGGAATACAGTTGCATATCTGTATAAAACTTTCCACCAAATAATGTTTTAAACACGAATTTACTATTATAATGTTCTCTCAAACCAACTATTTCGATCGTTTTTTACTTTGCATTACTAATGGATAAACTCATTATATTCAAATTGTACGTACTTTATAAAATCGTTAACTGTCTTTACGCAATTAATGTTATTATTGTAAGCTTAAACATGTTCATTATACACTATCAAGACTAAAACTTCATATGTCATTATGTTCTTTGTGTTGGTTTCTTTCTATTTAAAAAGTAAAAAGAAATAAACATGTCTCTTTTTTATACTTCAGATTAATAAGAATAGTAAACTTGAATCTATCAGAATCCAATATCGTCAATAAAACACTTAAACTGCAAACGGCGCCAGATTGACTTACATATACCTCGGTGTGTGCTTGCCATTTCCTTTCACGCTGAAGAACGTGTTGAACTACTAATTCTCCCTGCTCACGACACACTTCTCTGTGTCAACGCATCCATCAGACTAGATATAATTGGTAAAAATGTTCTTGGCAATTTTAATTGGGCAATAAATGTAGCTTCTGGAGTGTTCACGAGGCAAATGTTGACGACGGGGGCCATAAATGTGGCTTCTTGAGTTCACAAGGCAAATGCTGATGAAGGACAAAATGTGATCACAAAAGACCACCATGAATACAAGCACCTTTTCTCATGTGAACTTAAAATCAAGAAACATTGAAAGAATTACCTGAAAAAATGGCAAAAAAATTAGTCAGTTAAATCGATACTACAGAACACTATTTAGCAGTTTGACAAAATGTATTTTGCTTGAAATGACACATTTGATAACATATTAAACATAATGTGGCATACAACTATTAAATTAGCCTTTCCTCTAATGAACATATACATTAATGCATCTTGTTTTAATGTTTTTATGTAATGGCAGAGTGGCATCTTACAAACGTGTCATACCAATGAAATTCATTGCACAGAACTGTAAAAAGGTTTTCACATCAAAGTGAAATGAATCTTTCTCGAGGCGTAGAATGTGTCCGGTATTATAATCAGTTAATCTAAAATCTCTTATTTTAAAAACGAAGTAGAAATATAACATTACAAAACAAATTCAGGTTGTAGTTTTTATTTTGAAATACAGCAACATGACTTCGCTTCTTACAAGTGCTCATTTGCAGCACTGAATACTGGGGTTCAGTTGTAGTATAATAGACAATAAGGGAAGCGGACAACGACAACAAGCCAGGCATGGTATTGTTATGTGCATGGGGGGTTAGAGGTTAGGTTTAGTGTTAGGGGTCAGGTTAGGGTTAGGATTAGCCTTAACCCATACTTTAACCCTAACCCGACCCCTAACACTAACCCTAACCTTACCATAACCCAGGGTTATCTCCCCTATACCATGCCTCGCTCGTTGTAATTGTCCTCTTCTCTAGACAATATGATACAATATATTCATCAAAAGGCAACCAATATTACAAAACATGTGATTTTTGACAGTAAACATTGACATTTATGTTTATGCCACCATTTTTTATGATACACAAAAACATTAACAAATGGAAAAAACACCCTAAAAACAACACCATCAAACAGTACAATTTTCCTTAAAATACTGGTACATATTTTAATGCAAGTCAACGGATAGAGAATAATCACATGAAAAGTAACAATTTTGCATTTAAAAATGGCAACTTTTGTAAAGGAAATAAAAATGTAGCACATTTTCTCTGTATAGCTAAGTTTAAGATTTTATAAGATATTCACAGAAACAGTACTAAGTATGAGTAATGCATGTGTTGCTTTTAATACAGGTATAATAAAAAGTCTTAGTTCTATGATTTGTTATAAAAGAAAAGAAAAACATTGAAACATATTCAGGCTTACAGATAAAAAATATTGAATCATTTAAATACAAGTTCAAACATGAAAGACAAGTTGAATGATTTCATATTTTCATATTAATGTTTTATGGAATTATCTTTGTACCAAGGACACTGCACACATATGGAGTAATGCTCATACACTTCCATAACATTTACTCAATGTGTTCGTAGAACATAACATCATCATATTTAAAATGAAACAGACTTAGATAAAGCTAAGTCATAATGAGAGCTATGTGAATCATTTTGGCAAACTTAAAATACAACTTTTTTTCCAGATAAATCGGAAGTGATGTAAAATATCACTTTTCAAAAACAATGGCTCTACAGTACTTTCATTAAATCTGTACATGTATTGCTAAAATGATGCAAATCTGGAGTTCTGATTACTTTTTTTTAAAGAAGGGTGATAAACATTTTCCCTGTTTGCAGAAGATATGAGCACAAGTAGAGAGCCTAGCTAAGTGCCGTTTGGATGTACAAGAAACTCTTCAAAATCTGTGAACTTGGTTATAGTCAATCAAATAAATATGTTTTGTTTTATGCTTAAATTGTGAATATTAAATTTTGCATTCATTGCCATAAGAAACCGGCAGAGTTTCTTAGTCAAGGTCCCAGTCAGAAGGGTCTAGGGGGCAGCATCCTGTATGTCATCATGTTCTGTTGAGGGCCCTTGAAGGTCAAGGTCACCATCAGAAGGTCCTCGAAGGTCAAAATCACAAGGGTTGGCAGCATCCTGGATGTCATCATGTTCTGTTGAGGGCCCTTGAAGGTCAAGGTCACAGTCAGAAGGGCCTAGGGGGCGGCATTCCGTACGTCATCATGTTTTGTTGAGGGCCCTGGAAGAGCAGGCGTGCCTGGGGCTGAACTTGCAGTGGGTAGATAGCCTGCTGAATCATGGGCTGTGAGAACACCATTCGGTTACCCATAGCCTGCTGTTGCTGCTGGTGTTGTTGCTGCTGCTGGTGTTGTTGCTGCTGCTGATGATGCTGATGAAGGCTAACATGCTGACCAGTGGGTATCTGCATCTGAGGCACAAGATAAAAGATGATAGTTGATGTGAAACAATTCACTTCTCAAATTTACCACTATTTATTTATGGTGAATTTAGCCCCATATAAACAAATGAAGAGTAAGTATTTGTATAAGGCGCTCCCTTTGATATATTTCTCTGTTATTTCTCCTTGTTGCTTTAAGAAGTTCTTGCGTGCAACACATTGTAAATATTTGTGTCAAGTAATTTCAAATCTTAAATGCTTGGAAAGTGGGAGTCTGGAAAAGTTTTGGACAAAGTGATAGAACATCATTTCTAAGGCTAAAATCATTCAGAAACTCTTTTTCAACTTATTTTTATGACAATAGTGGAAAAGCATATAGTGTCATCCCTGTATGTTTGTGCATGAGAGTGTATATGTGTGAGATATTTCGTGTCCGTCAATTAACTTTAGGCTACTATTCCATCTGTCCGTATCTGCAAAAAAATAGTTGAAATGCACTTTATCCGTGTCCGCATATCCGCACGCACAATGGGTGTCCGCAAAAGAACGCTCAAGTGAGCATTCTACTGTGGATGCAAAAAAAAATACGGGGTCTGTCATCTCACCAATCACAAATCAACTGAAAAACTAATCAAATTCATGAAAAATTACCAGGAATTATACAACCAACGGGACTCAGATTTTACTTCAAATGTTTGGAAAGGTACTAGTAGAAGATGTTTCAGGTATTTACCATTTGTATTCTTTTACAGACAGAATGATGATTTGTACCTTATATCTACTTAAATTCACGCTTGTCCTTCATAATAATCATCTCAATTATAATTTTCAGTTTTATCCATATAATAAAAGATACGTATGCGAATAAATGAAATATAGCGTCCGTATTATGATTTTGCGGATACGGATAAATGGAATATAGCGTCCTTATTATGATTTTGCGGATACGGATAGATGATATACAAGCCTTAACCTGCATAATGGGCATTGGCAAAAAGATCATATCAATACATTGTGTCTCATGCGACAACTTTGTTTGTCTGCTACAGGGTGAAGGTCACAGTGAACACTTGAAGTGTTTTCATATTCCGTACATGGATAAATATAAAGTAGTTAAGGTCACAGTGAACACTTGAAGTGTTTTCATATTCTGTACATGGATAAATATAAAGTAGTTAAGGTCACAGTGAACACTTGAAGTGTTTTCATATTCCGTACATGGATAAATATAAAGTAGTTAAGGTCACAGTGAACACTTGAAGTGTTTGCATATTCCGTACATGGATAAATATAAAGTAGTTAAGGTCACAGTGAACACTTGAAGTGTTTTCATATTCTGTACATGGATAAATATAAAGTAGTGAAGGTCACAGTGAACACTTGAAGTGTTTTCATATTCCGTACATGGATAAATATAAAGTAGTTAAAGTCACAGTGAACACTTGAAGTGTTTTCATATTCCGTACATGGATAAATATAAAGTAGTGAAGGTCACAGTGAACACTTGAAGTGTTTTCATATTCCGTACATGGATAAATATAAAGTAGTGAAGGTCACAGTGAACACTTGAAGTGTTTTCATATTCCGTACATGGATAAATATAAAGTAGTTAAGGTCACAGTGAACACTTGAAGTATTTGCATATTCCGTACATGGATAAATATAAAGTAGCTAAGGTCACAGTGAAAACTTGAAGTGTTTTCATATTCCGTACATGGATAAATATAAAGTAGTTAAGGTCACAGTGAACACTTGAAGTGTTTTCATATTCCATACATGGATAAATATAAAGTAGTTAAGGTCACAGTGAACACTTGAAGTGTTTTCATATTCCGTACATGGATAAATATAAAGTAGTGAAGGTCACAGTGAACACTTGAAGTGTTTTCATATTCCATACATGGATAAATATAAAGTAGTTAAGGTCACAGTGAACACTTGAAGTATTTTCATATTCCGTACATGGATAAATATAAAGTAGTGAAGGTCGCAGTGAACACTTTAAGTGTTTCCATATTCCGTACATGGATAAATATAAAGTAGTTAAGGTCACAGTGAACACTTGAAGTGTTTTCATATTCCGTACATGGATAAATATAAAGTAGTTAAGGTCACAGTGAACACTTGAAGTGTTTTCATATTCCGTACATGGATAAATATAAAGTAGTGAAGGTCGCAGTGAACACTTGAAGTGTTTTCATATTCCGTACATGGATAAATATAAAGTAGTTAAGGTCACAGTGAACACTTGAAGTGTTTTCATATTCTGTACATGGATAAATATAAAGAAGTGAAGGTCGCAGTGAACACTTGAAGTGTTTTCATATTCTGTACATGGATAAATATAAAGTAGTTAAGGTCACAGTGAACACTTGAAGTGTTTTCATATTCCGTACATGGATAATTATAAAGTAGTTAAGGTCACAGTGAACACTTGAAGTGTTTGCATATTCCGTACATGGATTAATATAAAGTTATTATCCTGAAACCATTTTACTGTTTTGAGTCACTGTGACCTTGACCTTTGACCTAGTGACCTGAAAATTAATAGGGGTCATCTGCCAGTCATGATCAATGTACCTATGAAGTTTCATGATCCTAGGCCTTAGCGTTCTTGAGTTATCATCTGGCAACCATCTGGTGGACGGACCGACGGACATGTGCAAAACAATATACCCCCTCTTCTTCGAAGGGGGGCATAAAAAGTTGTTCCTCGTGTCATAGTGTTTATTCCGGTAGGCGCGATAACGCGTCGCTATGGTGATGACAGTATACCTGTCATAAATCCTTCTAATTGCCTACCTTTAGAAAACTTTAATTGACCAAAGACAGTCATTTTGTGTCAAAATTATGACAGGTGCAAATCACATTGGCAATTAAAACACCGACCCGCACTTGATCTAATGACTCGAATTACATTTAAAATGATCAAAGATTAAATGAGTAAAGGAAAAGCCGACTTGGTGTTAAAAACAAAAAAGAACTTATGCAATAGATTTTTTATTGATGTAAATCGCGTTCTCCAATCGAAAATGTTTTTTTGCTCTAATTAAATTGATTATATGCGTATCGTATGGTTACAATCACGTTATCCAATCAAAAAAGCTTTTAGAAAATAATTTATTCACCTCTAAAGAGTATTTGCGTATCGTATTAAACAGGTTCAAAGTGTGTTGTGGCATCTTGTTTCACTATCTGTCGTTGGTGTTTTGTCATTTTGTTTGAATGTGTTCGCTATGTAATTAATACATTTAAGATCAGCTTAAATTATTTCTAGATCTAACTGTTTTGTCAAGTAATTGTTTTGTCATCATGTACATATTATGTTTCTCATTCTATTGTTGATGTACAATATTAAAAGTTTAAAAAACAGTTTTTGGCATTCAATTTTAACAATAAAAAATAATCAATACAAGAAACCGTCAGAGACGGGTGATGCTCCCCAAAAGTTTTTTTGTCACAATATTGCACTATATATTCAGATAAAAGGAAACGTCTAACAGATGGGGGGACAAGAATTGCACTTTATGTACAGTTAATGGAAAATTTCAAAGGGCCATAACTCTGTGAAAAATCATCCGACCAGAACCGGCTGATAATATGCACATCTCCTCTTGGTAGTGAAGCTTCCCATAAAGTGTAATTGAATTCCGGTCATTAATTGCTGAGAAATAGCCCGGACAAAAATTGTGCACAGACGGACGGACATTCACACGGACAGACGAAGCAGCAACTATTTGCTCCCCCGAAAATTTTTTGGGGGAGCATACAAATTAACTTCGAATTAGCAACGGCAACTTTGTGTCCATATCTACTCACTTCCGTTGAACTTCTGGTAAAAACAAAAGTAGAATTCATGCAGTAATGGTATGGTAAACAAAATTGATTTTGTTGATTTTTTTCCAACACATATTGACCGAATATTTGTTTGGAAGGATAACCGAATATTCAATTACCAAAATTGGTATTCGTTGCCATCCCTACATTTAACACTATTTTTTGTAGGTTATTCCTCATTTTGATAGTTAAAGTACATGTCCAGCCTATAACTTAACTGGCATAAATTATTATCATGTAAAGAAAACGTGTGCAAAACCATGTTGCTAGCTTAAAGGTCTATTCCAAAGTGGACACTTGAAGTGTTTGCATAGTCCTTATATTGTAATAGTGGTAGTAAATGTTAAGAAGACTGCTATCTCTTTTTAATTGGCCGATTTAAAAAAATAATTTCAAGATGACATTTTGTATGCACCAACTATGGAGGTCTCTCAAAGGTCAATACCACAAATGTGAATCAGCAACAACAGTTGTTTATGAGCAACAACAGTCAGAAAGGACTTATGTGTTGTGTTCACATTAGAGTGGCGTTCTGGGAAAACTGGGCTTAAGTCTTAATGCATGTGCCTAAAGTGTTGTCACAGATTAGCCTGTGCAGTCTGCATGTGCGTAAAGTGTCGTCCCAGATTAGCCTGTGCAGTCCGCACAGGCTAATCAGAATCGACACTTTCCGCTTAAACTAGATTTTCGGTAAAAAAGGACTTCATTTAAATGAAAAATACCATTAAAGCGGAAAGTGTCGCCCCTAATTAGCCTGTGCGGACTGCACAGGCTAATCTGGGACGGCACTTTATACACATGCATTATGCCCAGTTTTCTCAGAACAAGACACATACTATTCTGAGTAGGAAGAGTTCAGATTAATAAAAGTACATTATGAAACATCAATATTTAATTTTTAGGCACAGTTTTATTTTCAAACTTGCCTAATTAGAACAAATGTTGTTACAAATTTAATGATAATTTGGGTTGAACTGAGACTTCAAGAGTCTTAATAAGCCTTTCTTTATTTTGACATAGTGAATTACTGGCAGTTTCTCAAATAACATGACCCAGGTTTAACTCGGCAAAGATATCATTATGACAAATATTCTAAGTTTCATTAAGATTTGACAATAAATGTGGCATCTAGGGTGTTAACAAGGTAAACATTGATGATGGACAATACATGATGGAAACAAGAGATGTGTTTGTCAGAAACACGATGCCCCGTATTGCGCCGCTTTGAAGCCATATATTTGACCTTTGACCTTGAAGGATGACCTTCACCTTTCACAACTGAAAATGTGCAGCTCCATGAGATACACATGCATGCCAAATATCAAGTTGCTATCTTCAATAATGCAAAAGTTATTGCAAAACTTTAACCAAGGTTAAAGTTTGGGGACACATACAATGAATGAATGACAGACAGGCCAAAAACAATATGCCCCCTGATTGAAAGAAAAAGGATCACAAAAGCTCACTGTCTTCTCTGGAGAGAGAACAAAACAATAAAAATGTAACGTTTGATAATCTTACTGGTGTTACTCCAAATCTCTGCCGACTCATGAACATCATACCACCAGCTACACCAACAGGAGCAGGCTGAAATACACAACAATGTACAAAAGTACAAAAGGCCAGTTGGTACTTTTAATATGGAACAGACAAATAATGCCTCGTTCCGCTAAAACTGGGCTTTATTTAAGTGCGCAAAATGCTGTCCAGATAAGCCTATGCAGGGATGAAACTACATGCTTTTATGGAATTTTTTGTTTCGAAGAGATGTCTTCTTAGAAAAAATCCATTTCAGACAAAATGTGTCGTCATTATTTAGCTTGTGTAGACTGTTCAGGCTAATTTGGAACAACACTTTTTACACATGACTTTCTGAATAACGTTGATGGGTGTCGACATGGGGATGTACTTATCTGTCTGACTTTCTGAATAACGTTGATGGGTGTCGACATAGGGATGTACTTATCTGTCTGACATTCTGCACGGCATTGATGGGTGTCAACATGGGGATGTACTTACCTGTCTGACATTCTGAATAACGTTGATGGGTGTCAAGTTGTGGATGTACTTATCTGTCTGACATTCTGCATGACATTGATGGGTGTCAACAAGGGGATGAACTTACTTGTCTGACATTCTGCATGACCATGATTGGTGTAAACTTGTGGATGTACTTACCTGTCTGACATTCTGCATGACATTGATGGGTGTCAAGTTGTGGATGTACTTATCTGTCTGACATTCTGCATGACCTTGATGGGTGTCAAGTTGTGGATGTACTTATCTGTCTGACATTCTGCATGACCTTGATGGGTGTCAAGTTGTGGATGTACTTATCTGTCTGACATTCTGCATGACATTGATGGGTGTCAAGTTGTGGATGTACTTATCTGTCTGACATTCTGCATGACGTTGATGGGTGTCAACATGGGGATGTACTTACCTGTCTGACATTCTGCATGACATCAGGGGTTTTTTTTAGAAAAAGGGGAAGACGCTGGACGCTGGGTAAAAGCGAGCGCGAAAAAGACATATTTGGGGAAAAAATAAAAAAAGTTCATTTCAATGTCTATAACTCGCCTACAGACTTCAGGGTTTTTTTTAGAAAAAGAGACATGTCTCTGACCTTTTTGTTCTTAAACACATGAACAAGTATGATATTAAAGTCAAAGTCCTAAATAAAGTTGCAGGGGTAGATCTAATAATGGGAATTTTTTTCAAATGGGGCCGGGCAACGATTTCAATATTGTGATTTCAATTTCATGATGAATGGGTTGATGATCTAGATCTGCTACAGTATTGGAAGGGAAAGGTGCGGCAGTTGCCGTTTGTCTACTTTCACTTTCACAATAATCCGACAGTATTAATCGATGTTGATTACATGTACCTCCGAGTCCTGCTGGGTTTCAACGGTTTTTGATGATTCATTCTTAAAAAATGCGTCAACGCAATTAATATTTTTCGAGTCCGAATGTTTTATTTTGTTCGTGTATTTACGCCAATTGTGAGACTTTTTTTCTGTTTTAACGTTTATACCCATCTTGGCTTTCACATAACCCGGATGAAAACTCGACTGGTTTCCGGTAATTAATTGACGAATCACCCTTCTCGCGCAAGACCGGAATCCAGTAAAATAGTCACATGATTTATATGATTAGTTGCCCGGTTTCCATGACGTAATTTAAGAGCTATATATAGAATCACTGGGATTCCCAGATTTGAGTGTTCGTCGGGAGAGAGAGAGAGCGAGATCGTTGTACATGGTACAAATAGGATAAGTGTCGACTTCCCAAAAGAAAGAAAAAAACATTTCTTTGAGGGTAAAATATTATATTTGGGTGAAAAATTATATTTTTGGAGGGGAAATGGTAGTTTTAGGGGAAAAATTCTGGTAGGGGAAGACGCCGATTATCGGCGTCACTCTCTTAGTAAAAAAACCCCCTGGACATTGATGGGTTTTGACATAGGGATGAACTTACCTGTATGACGTTCTGCATGACATTGATAGGTGTTAGCATGGGGATGTACTTACCTGTGTGACATCCTGCATGACAATGATAGGTGTTAGCATGGGGATGTACTTACCTGTCTGACATTATGATTGACTGAAGGGTGTTGACAGGGTGATGTACTTACGTGTCTGACATTCTGTATGATGTTGAGGGGTGTTGACATGGGGATTAATTTACCTGTCTGACATTCTGCATGATATTGATGGGTGCCCACATGGGGCTGTACCTACCTGCCTGACATTTTGCATGACTGAAGGGTGTTGACATGGTGATGTACTTACCTGCCTGACATTCTGCATGACATTGATGGGTGTTGACATGGGGATGTACTTACCTGTCTGACATTCTGCATGACGTTGATGGGTGTAAGCATGGGGATGTACTTACCTGTCTGACATTCTGTATGATGTTGAGGGGTGTTGGCATGGGGATGAACTTACCTGTCTATCATTCTGCATGACATGGATGGGTGTTCACATGGGGCTGTACTTACCTGCATGACATTCTACATGACATTGATGGGTGCCCACATGGGGCTGTACTTACCTGTCTGACATTCTGCATGACTGAAGGATGTTGACATGGTGATGTACTTACCTGTCTGTCATTATGCATGACATACAGGGGTGTCAACAAGGGGATAAACTTACCTGTCTGACATTTTGCATGACATTGAGGGGTGTCAACATGGGGATGTACTTACCTGTCTGACATTGTGTATTACATTGATGGGTGTCCACATGGGAATGTACATACCTGTCTGACATTCTGCATGACATTGAAGTGTGTCGACATTGAAATGTACACACTTATCTGACATTCTGCATGACATTCAGGGGTGTCGACATGGGGATGTACTTACCTGTCTGACATTCTGCATGACGTTGATGGGTGTTGCCATGGGGATGTACTTTGGGCTGACCCCTGCTGACCTTGACTCCCCCCGCCTCTCCTCCTCCCGCTGTATTGCAGCTGAGATGTTGTTCTGGAGCAGACGCAGATGGTCTGGCTCCTGTAGCATGAATTGAGTCGCGCTCTGAGAAAACAGGGCTTAATGTATGTGCAGTCTGCACAGTCTAATCAGGGCCGACACTTTCCGTTTTTATGGTATTTTTCGTTTAAAGGAAGTCTCTTCTACACAAAAATCCAAATAAGGTGGAAAGTGTCGTTCCTGATTAGCCTGTGCAGACAGCACAGGCTAATCTGGGACGACACTTTATGCACATGCATTAAACCCAGTTTTCTCAGAACGTGACTTAATTGTGTTTTATATCTACGAATTTCATGAGTGTTTTTTGGGGGTAATAATATCGTGATATTCAAGGGACTTGCTCACAGTTTGCAAAAATGACAATTGTCAAAGATTCATAAAAAAATGTATACATTATATGCAACAAGCAAAATAACACTAATGACTGAGAAAAATGATAAAAATGTGTTCCTGTGATGATAATTATGAATCAAAATTGTAAAAATTATAAAGAGTTGGGTTTTTTATTGATAATTTAGCAAAAATGTGTATAGCAGACAAAGTGTTTTGCTATATAGCACGCTGCAAAAGACTGGGGAGAAGTGGTACCAAGTTTACTTTTACCAGTCCAGGGTTAGATCTTTAGAGCAGGAAATTTAGTAGGTATTTTTGTTTTCAAAAATACAAAGATCTGTGAACAAATACTTTTTATTGCTCTAAATTGAAGACAAGGGACAATATTGTCACAAAACCAGGTTTTCAGTTGAAAAAAAGTCTGATAAAGGGAGACAATTCAAAATGTGTATTGTTAACCCCCTTGTGTAAAATTGACCTTGATTTCAATTAGAAAAAAAGTCCGATAAAGAGAGACAATTTAAAATCAAAATGTGCATTGTTTGTTCATAGTTACATAGTTGTTTCAAAATCAATCTATTTTTAGTTGTGTCGACCTTGACCATGGAGATATTGACGTAATTCTTTGGCGCCACACACTGTCCAATAATGGTGAACAAATGTACCAAATGATTTTAAAACGTCACAATGAATGACATATTAATGGCCCAGACAAGCTCATTTATGGCCATTTTTGACCTTCAAACTCAAATTGTGACCTTGACCTTGGAGATATCGATGTGATTCTTTTGCGCGACACACCGTCTAATGATGGTGAACAAATGTGCCAAATGATTTTAAAATCTCACAATAAATGACATATTCATGGCCCAGACAAGCTCATTTATGGCCATTTTTGACCTTCAAACTCAAATTGTGACCTTGACCTTGGAGATATCGACGTAATTCTTTTGAGCCACAATGTGCCAAATGATTTTAAAATCTGACAATGAACAACAAAGTTATGGCCGGACAAGCTTGTTCCGCCCGCCAGCCCGCCGACATCACCAATCTAATAATTACTTTTTTCCTTCCGAAAACCTGGTTAAAAATACTGAAACAAGAGCTGTGTTTGTAAAACACAATGCCCCCTACTGTGCCGCTTTGAAGCCATATATTTGACCTTTGACCTTGAAGGATGACCTTGACCTTGACATTTCACCTTTCAAAATGTGCAGTTCCATGAGATATGCATGTATGCCAAATATTGAGTTGCTATCTTCAATATTGCAAAATTTAACTTTGACCTTGAAGGATGACCTTGACCATTCACCACTCAAAATGTGCAGCTCCATGAGATGGGCATGAATGCCAAAAATCGAGTTGCTATCTTCAATATTGCAAAATTTGACCTTTGACCTTGAAGAATGACCTTCACCTTTCACTACTCAAAATGAGCAGCTCCATGAGATGCACATGCATGCCAACTATCAAGTTGCTATCTTCAATATTGAAAAAGTTATGGCCAATGTTAAAGTTTTCAGACGGACAGACGCCATATGTTTGACATTTGACCTTGAAGGATGACCTTGACCTTCACCTTTCACCATTCAAAATGTTCAGCTCCATGAGATACACATGCATGCCAAATATCAAGTTGCTATCTTCAACATTGCAAAATTTGACCTTGAAGGATGACCTTGACCTTTCACCACTCAAAATGTGCAGCTCCATGAGATGAACATGCATGCCAAATATCAAGTTGCTATATTCAATATTGAAAAAGTTATGGCCAATGTTAAAGTTTTCGGACAGACAGACGCCATATATTTGACATTTGACCTTGAAGAATGACCTTGAACATCACCTTTCACCACTCAAAATGTTCAGCTCAAGAGATACATATGCATGCCAAATATTAAGTTGCGATCTTCAATATTGAAAAAGTTATGGCCAATGTAAACGTTTTCGGATGGACGGACATACGCCATATATTTGACATTTGACCTTGAAGGATGACCTTCACCTTTCACCACTCAAAATGTTCAGCTTCATGAGATACATATGCATGCCAAATATCAAGTTGCAATCTTCAATATTGAAAAGGTTATGGCCAATGTTAAAGTTTTCGGACGGACTTACGCCATATATTTGACATTTGACCTTCAAGGATGACCTTGACCTTCACCTTTCAACACTCAAAATGTGCAACTCCGTGAGATGCACATGCAAGCAAAATATCAAGTTGCTATCTTCAATATTGAAAAATTTATGGCCAACGTTAAAGTTTTCGGATGGACAGACGCCATATATTTGACATTTAACCTTGAAGGATGACCTTGACCTTCACTTTTTACGACTCAAAATGTTCAGCTCCATGAGATACACATGCATGCCAAATATCAAGTTGCTACCTTCAATATTGAAAAAGTTATGGCCAATGTTTAAGTTTTTGGACGGACGGACAGACGCCATATATTTGACATTTGACCTTGAATAATGACCTTGACCTTCACCACTCAAAATGTGCAGCTCCATGAGATGCACATGCACGCCAAATATCAAGTTGCCATGTTCAATATTTAAAAAGTTATGACCGTTAAAGTTTTCGGACGGACGGACGGACTGACATACTGACTGATGGACAGTTCAACTGCTTTATGCCACCCTACCGGGGGCATAAAAACAAAGCCAAAGACATGATCTTATGAATGGAAAATATTTAATCAATTACATAAATGCTATCAAATTACTGACCACTTAAGACAACTATTATATAAGAGAATACATGTATTAAAATAATTAGGTATTGATTAAGATTATTGTGAACCACTAATTTCTTTTTCAAATAATTTACCAGTTAATCACTATTAAACTGGGTTCCCAGTTTTTAACTCATTGAGAGATGCACTTACATTCTGAGAGACAGTTGCCACAGTGGGGGCTGTGTGTGGAACACTCACTGTCGCCATGGGAGACGGTGAGGCAACTGAACACACTACACCTGTAAAAGAAAGCCAATCAGTTACCATAGAAACAATATGAATCGAATATAACAGTCACTTATTTTTGACACTGCAAAAATGATTATTTCTGTTACATGTTTTCTGATTACACCGGAATTAGGTCACTGCAGGATACTTTAATGTTGTTACTCACTTAAAACAAGATGTGTTTGTGAAACACAATGTCCCCCTATATGATGTTTGACATTGTAGGATGACCTTGACCTTGTGAAGGATGACCTTGACCTTTCACCACTCAAAATGTGCAGCTCCATGAGATACACATGCATGCCAAATATCAAGTTGCTATCTTCAATATTGCAAAAGTATTCATAAAATGAGTGATTTTGGTCACATATAATTGACCTCTGACCTTGAAGGATGACCTTGACCTTTCACCACTCAAAATGTGCAGCTCCATGAGATACACATGCATGCCAAATATCAAGTTGCTATCTTCAATATTGCAAAAGTATTCATAAAATGAGCGATTTTGGCCACATATATTTGACCTCTGACCTTGAAGGATGACCTTGACCTTGACCTTTCACCACTCAAAATGTGCAGCTTCATGAGATACACATGCATGCCAAATATGAAGTTGCTATCTTCAATATAGCAAAAGTTATTGCAAAATGTTAAAGTTGGCGCAAACAGACAGACAGACCAACAGACAGACAGGGCAAAAACAATATGTATAACAAATCTTTAATGTTAGCTTTCTGACAGAATTTTAAATGACCATCCAAACCAGGTTTTGAAAAACCCAGTTTCCAGTTTCAGTTGAGTATAGTGGTGTTAGGATCAATGTATTTTAGTTCACAATTATAAAATAATGGAGGGAATCCCATATGTGAGAGAAGCCACTGCACTGCCAGTGATTGTCTCCTTTGTCAAGGTCTTTTTTTCTTATCACAATTTTATTTATTAAAGGGATAAACTGTGCAGGAAATTCACAAAATCCAAAGCATGTGAATCTGCAACCCCAAGTGAAACTGCATTGGTTGGTTGGGTCTCACCTGTGAAGGTCTTGGTCTTGTCCAGCTGCTTAAAATATTTAAAGAACAATACAAGAGAAATAGCCACACTCCGCGAAAAAAGGAACTTAATGCTTGTGTAGTGTTGTTTCCTATTAGCCTGTGCAGTCCCCACAGGGTAGAAACTTTCTGCTTTAAAGGTGATTTTTCTTTTGAAGAAATTCTCTTCTTATGGAAATCCAATTTAGGCGGCCTGCACAGGCTAATCAGGGAACGACACTTTATACAAATGCATTCAGCCTCGTTTTTCCAGAGTAAAAGGCTTAATTATAAAGATTTCAAGGGAGGCAAATCTCTTACCCTGAGAGGCGCTGACTGCACTGGCAGGGGTTGCCTCCCCAATCTTGTTCTTGTTGGTCTGCAGACATGAGTGCATGTGGAGGGGCCAGTGGTTCT
The DNA here is from genome assembly GCF_020536995.1 of Dreissena polymorpha. Classification (NCBI taxonomy): domain Eukaryota; kingdom Metazoa; phylum Mollusca; class Bivalvia; order Myida; family Dreissenidae; genus Dreissena; species Dreissena polymorpha. The sequence continues at coordinate 41,277,578 of NC_068368.1, read as the reverse complement.
GCTGGCAGGGGTAGTCACAGTAGCTCGTGTTCCAGCAGCAGTAGAAGATCGCCTCCTTGCCACAGTACGCACACTGTCAGTGAACAAGTGATCTTACGATAACTAACAATAAAACGTTGACAAGGTTTCACTACATTCCTTTAAGGAATATTGCCAAGGCAGCAATGGCTTATGTGAAGTATCACCTTTTTGTTACAATTGGAAAACATCATTGTATAGAAGTTACAGTGAAAACTAAATGCATTTAATATTTTGGCAAACAAATTTATGTTTCCAAAAAACATAATATTGCATTTTTCTAGTTTATGAATTGCTACAGAAACCTAATTGGTATTGAGTATCTTGCAAATTTATGTGTAAATTTGAAACAATTGCTAAGTAATTTATGCACTGAACAAAAATATATTAACAGAATGTTCTACCGTTAAAGTACTGATAATACATCAGTGCCCCAGATAAGCTGCGTATCTGCGTCTTTCACCCTATTAAAATGTTTACAAACGCAAAGAAATACAATATCGTGCGTATTGAAAACGCAACCAATTTGACTATTACGCAAATTCTTCAAATTTGATGCGTACGATACAATAGCTTTGATTGAAATGCTTTGCTCATTTTCAGTATTTCAGTATTTTTTCTCTGGAATTATCATCGTAACGCGGCGACGCTTCCGGCGACGCTTATCGTAACGCGACGACGCTTTCATTCAGCAAGCGCCTAGATGATGTAGCAAGAAAACAGTCAAAGTTATTCAAAGGCTCTGCAGACTAGATTTCATATCTAAATAAAGCGTCTGACCAAATTATTTACGACGACATAAATGCGTTTTCAATCTGACTTAATCCGTTGCTCATTGTACATGTATTTGTAAAGCGTCTGTACTTGAGTTTTTATTATGATGCGATATAAAAATGTCATAGAGAGGTCAAAAGACATCCGTCATTGTTGCACCTAAATATCAGTCGATCGCAAAATTTTTAGCATCAGATTTTTTAAAGATAACAGTTTATATTATGGACAGTTTCAAGGATTAAAGTTATAAAACAAAAGTTAATTAAAGTTAATTATGATAGTTTACAGTGTTATTGAATTAATGCAAGCGTGCAGCTTCAACAGACGTCAAGCAGCTTTTTTATAACTCATTTCACCCTATTTCAAGAACGAAATCACCCTATTTTTTCAAAATCAATGGGTGAAAACCCTTTAACCCAAATAATTATCTGGGGCACTGAACATTATTACACCATTTACCCATTGTTTCTTCTTTGCCTCTGCAACAGCTGCCTCTTTCTCAGCCTCAATTTTAGAACGTATCGCCTTGGAAACCTGGTCTTTCTCTGCATCCCAGCACGCCTTCATCTCTGACAGAGTCAGCTCTACAACACCAAACAGTACAATTTTTTTTTTCTTCTTTGAAACCCACTGAATATCAGCCCTTTCCCATATTTTTCACCTCTATCGATGTCCCAAAACTAGCTTTTTACGCTCTTAATTGCCATAACATTATATGATATTAACAAGAGCACCGCCTTGCGGGTGCAGACCGCTCATTTATTTTCTTTTTAAAGGTGAAGGGACTCTCATTTTCAATCACAAAGGAGGGAGGGGCGGAGTGAAGAGGGGTGTATAGTGTGGGGGTGTTGAATTTTTTACATTATCTTCCAAAAATGCGAAAAAAAATGCAAAAAAAATGCAAAAAAAAAATTCGGGTGGGGGGTGGATTTTTGGGTGCGATGGTTGGATGGTATTTCAAACATAAAATAATAAAAATAAATATGTGTGTTTTTTAACCGTTAAAAAAAAAATAAATGGGGGGATGGGGTGGGGGGGGGGGGGGGGTGGGGATAAAGTGTGAGGGTGTGGTGGTAATTTGTGAGATGATTTAAAAAAAAAAAAAAAAAATTAGGGGGGGGGGGGGGTGGGGGGGGGTGGGGGGAGGGGGGGATTCTTGGGTGCGATGGTTGGACGGTATTTCAAACATAAAATATTTGTGTTTTTTAACCGTTTCAAAAAAAAAATGGGGGTGGGGTGGGGTGGTATAGTGTGAGGGTGTGGTGGTCATTTGTGAGATGATCTTCAAAAAAATATAAATAAAAATAGGGGGGGGGGAGGGGGGGGGGGGAGGGCACAGGGGATGGTTTGGGTGGAGTCTATTGTGGTATGTCAGGTAAGAGTAGTTTTGTCAAAGTATCAATCAAATCTAATCATAAATAAAGAAGTTATGTCAATTTTAGCAAAATTTAATAATTTGACCTTGAGAGTCAAGGTCATTCAAAGGTCAAGGTAAAATTCAACTTGCCAGGTACAGTAACCTCATGATAGCATGAAAGTATTTGAAGTTTGAAAGCAATAGCCTTGATACTTAAGAAGTAAAGTGGATCGAAACACAAAATTTAACCATATATTCAAAGTTACTTAGTCAAAAAAGGGCCATAATCCCGTAAAAATGACAACCAGAGTTATGCAACTTGTCCTTTTACTGTACCCTTATGATAGTTTGCGAGTTTTCCAAGTATGAAAGCAATATCTATGATACTTTAGGGGTAAAGTGGACCAAAACACAAAACTTAACCAAATTTTCAATTTTCCAGGTATAAAACGGGCACATAATTCTGTCAAAATGCCAGTCAAAGTTACATTACTTTGACTGCCCAGTCCCCTTATGATAGTTAATAAGTGTTGCAAGTATGAAAGCAATAGCTTTGATACTGTAGGAATAAAGTGGACCTAAACACAAAACTTAACCAAATTTTCAATTTTCTAAGTATAAAAAGGGCACATAATTCTTTCAAAACGCACGCCAGAGTTATCTAACTTTGCCTGCCCAGTCCCCTCATGATAGTAAGTAAGTGTACCAAGTTTGAATGCCATAGCATTGATACTTTCTGAGAAAAGTGGTCCTAAACGCAAAACTTAACCAAAATTTTCAATTTTCTAAGCATAAAAAGGAACATAATTCTGTCAAAATGCACGCCAGAGTTATCTAACTTTGTCTGCCCAGTCCCCTCATGATAGTTAGTAAGTGTACCAAGTTTGAATGCAATAGCATTGATACTTTCTGAGAAAAGTGGACCTAAACGCAAAACTTAACCGGACGCCGATGCCAACGCCAAGATGATGAAAATAGCTCATAATTTTTTTTTCAAAAAATAGATGAGCTAAAAATTATATGTTTGAGAATACTGCATGAGTTTGACAATTGCATATGATAATATTTACTGGAATTGTTGCCAAACTATATTAGATTTAACAGTCTAATCTGGCATGACACTTTCTAACTAAAATGCATGTTTGCTAAGACTTCCTTTCTACAAAAAATACAATAAAAGCGGACAGTGGTTTCCCTGACTTGTCTGTGCAGATTGCACACGCTTATCTGGGACAACACTTTATGCACATGCATTAAGCCAAGTTCTTCCTGAGCATGACTCGGCCAACATACAAAAGTTGTGTCTCTTTAATTTGACCTAGTTTTTTAAACTCACGTGAACCAGTTTTGAACTCTGCCCAGATATCATAAGAACATAATCTTTACCATGTTACATGAAGATCGGACAATAATTGTGGCCTCTAGAGAATTAACAATGTAAATGTTGACAACCCACAAAAGACTACCCACAAAAGGCGATAACAAAAGCTAACCATCGGCTGAGCTAAAAATAAATGCCCCAACGTACGAAAGTTGTGTCTCATCTCAGTAATCTCGATGCTGTAGTCATGTTTGGCCTGCTCCAGCTGGTGGTACAGGGTGTCCACTGTCTCCTGACACGTCTGCTCCTTCAGTACCTCCGCACACATTTCATCAAAAGTCTTCTGTATGCTCTCCAGTAACTAATGAGAGAATAGAAGAGATTATTCTGTATGCTCTCCAGTAACTGAGAAGAGAATAGTAGAGATTATTCTGTATGCTCTCCAGTAACTGATGAGAGAATAGTAGAGATTATTCTGTATGCTCTCCAGTAACTGAGGAGAAAATAGTAGATTATTCTGTATGCTCTCCAGTAACTGAGAAGAGAATAGTAGAGATTATTCTGTATGCTCTCCAGTAACTGAGGAGAGAATAGAAGCGATTATTCTGTAGGCAAGAGGTTTTTAATAAAATGATTTTCGGACCCGCCGACTCTTATTTTTGACGAAACCAAAAAAAAAAAAGAATTATAATTTCAATCTCGGATTTTTTTTTTCGGGTTCCAAAAGCCGGGTTTTAGACACAAAACGCGTGTCGGGTTTTAGAGAAGTAATTTATTTAAAGCGTTTACCGATATCGCATTTAAATGTATCATAAGCGCTTTTGTAACATCAATCATTTTTACTGAAAACATGCAAAATGGTGGCGAGACCACGATGACTTTATACTGGTTTGGACTTATTATTTACCAGGATGCTACAACAACAAAACAATTTATCAAAGCCACTAGTGGCCAAACAATTGGCGATGTTGTGCGCAAACATGTTGTTAACGAACACGACGAAATCGCTTCACTTGAAGCGTCTAAGTCAATGATTGACACAGAAAAGGTTAAGTGTGACCCAACTATGCCAGTGAATGTTTTGGTCGAGAGCGAGATGCATACATGCTATTTTAAAGTACCAAACCCCACAGGATCGTAGTATTATAAAAGAAAATGCATTTGATATCCTAATGGCGATGAGGAGGAATTACTGCTACCTTCACTCTGCCAGGTAAACCATATGTAAAGTATTTAAGAAATTTAACAATTTAATATACAAATGTATGCAATATATTAATTATTTGGCAAACCTGTCATTGCAATTAGCAGGCTGACCAAAAATAATGATTTTATTTATTTTTTATATTAACCCTTTCAGTGTGAGAACCGAATTTTGAAGGCCTTTGCAAACAGTTTGGATCCAGATGAGACGCCACAGAACATGGTGTCTCATCAGGATCCAAACCGTTTGCTATTCTGATAGTATTCTTTGAAAAAAAATCAAAGAAAATCATATTAAATTGTAGCAATTCAGCTGACGCCATTTTAGCAGACCACAAATTTCCAAGCATGCAAAGGGTTAATTGCTTTATAATTGATAAAATACAAATCTGTTTTGATAGTCTTGGCAAGGTGGTATATTTGACTTTTATAGTGACTTTTAAAAGATCTGTTCTTCATCAAAATGTAACATTGAAGGACATACTGTAGCCACTTTTTTCAAGGTGCAATGTATTTAAATTGAACTCATATGTCATAACCATATTATGTTAATACTCAAGCAACACTTGGCGTGTTTCATTTTTGAATTACATATAAAAGATGTTGTTTTAATAGAGGAATATTAAAGTGCCTAGGCAGTAACATGGGGGATTGGATGACAGATTAAGATTTTGTAATTTGAAGATTGACTTGTTCATTTTGTTTTAAAAGGAATTGCTTGCAAAAGACATATTTGCGTTTGTGCATTTTCATTTGTAACAGAAACTGTTTCGGAAAATTATGCAACTATAATTATAATCGTATGAAATGCAGGTGTGTTAATAAATGTGTTTATTGCTAAATATTTGTATGAGAATGTTTAGAACTTAATGAATTTCATTGACATTTATTATTTTGGTCATGAAATATACAAAGAACTTCATACCATAACATTTTAGCATAGTGCATTTTTGGTCACCATCTTTTTTTTTCTTTTTTTTCCCGTCCTACTGGACACTTTTTGGAAAAAAATCCGAAAATCATTTTATTAAAAAACTCTGGCCGACTATGCTCTACAGTAGCTGAGGAGAGAATGGTAGAGATTCTGTATGCTCTCCAGTAACTGAGAAGAGAATAGTAGCAATTATTATAACCTTGTTCTGGAAAAACTGAGCTTACGGTAAGTCATTTGCTTCAAGTCTCATCCCAGATTGGCCTGGGCAGTCCTGACTGAGAAAGATAATTTTATTGGAACAAAAGAATGTAAGATTTGTAATGTGAGTGGCAAACAGTAATGTTACATTTGTCTGTAAAGAAAGAAAGAATTTTAGAGATAAAATTGGAAAGAAAGAATGTTATGATAACGAAACTGGAAGGAAAGAATGTCAGATGTAATGACACTTGCAATCATTAATGTAATAAATCATATGTCTGGCAAGGAGGAATGTTGGAGACCACAATGAGAATGCAAGGATGTATGTTACAGATAATAAAATACCAAGGTGCATCTCTTTCCTCATCAAACCTCTAATTATTCTTTCCAATACCTAGGGAAAGAATGTTTATTAGATATTGAGAGCTTCAACTCATCAAACCTCTAGTTATTCTTTCCAATACCTAGGGAAAGAATGTTTATTAAATATTGAGAGCTTCAACTACCCGTACTTTAACACAGAAAATGACCTAAATTTTTACCTAGACCTGTAAGAGGATAGGTGAAGTAATCAAGCCTTTTTCTGTCTATTTTGGGAAAAAGTACCAAGCAAAATTGGGATTTTTCGAGTAGCGAAATCTTTCAAATTGGGAAGAATTTTCACCGACAAAAGCATTATTAGGGAAATTATTTTTCTTGATTTTTCATATTAAATCTAATGTTTTCATACATCGGTATTGCCATAAAATGCTAAGAAATGTATTAAAATCTTTTTTCCATGCAACAGTCATTGTCCACTGCTTGCGTAAGTATCTTTATGATAAAAATACATACTTGTGTTATGCTTGAAGTTCAAATAAAATACATAGCTGGATATGTCATTTAGGATTTTGTTTATGAATATTCACAGTTGAAGGACCTGCGTTCAACATATTATTATTCAAAATTCAAGTTGCCAAATGTCTGAAGGCAACCATTTTTGAAAGACAGTAATAATTAATACGTACACATGATTATCACTTGTTGTATACCGCGTACATTACCGATAATTCTGAATAATCCAGCACCAATATTTGAAAGCTAATTCTGACCGAACAAGACCGAAAATGTGTCTTAAGAATTGCATAATTACAACTGGCCCTCATTTGTCTGAAGTGTCGAGGTCGTGAAAATTGCATTATGGAACACTCGATACAAAACATTTTACAGGGTATTCTAATTGGCACGCTTAAACACAGCACACAGTTATTTAAAACACATTACCTACCGGGAAACACATTTTTTGGCTTCTGTCATTTCGGTCGGAAATAGGGAATTTTTTTTTAGAATTGGGAAAAAATGTGCATATTTGGCATTGGGAATGGGTCCGACTATCGGACCTGTAGGATAGGCAGAAAAAGGTCTGAGTAAAAAAAAATCATTTGGTCATGGAAAAAAATACTGTTCTTTTCTGACTTAATGACATTATGGAAATACTTTCACACATCAGCATGGACTAAAAGGCAATAATGACATGATACTACTAAATGTATTGGGTATTTGTTTATAGTTTGACAACATGTGGTATTATCACTGAGAAGGGAGACAATAAATAGTTATATAAGCAATTGCAAAAATTAAATATGCAAATAGTCTCCCTTTGTGTTGAGATCAGCATTATTGTTTTACATTAGAAACAGCGATGTCACTTTAAATTCCAAATGCCCCTTAAGTATCCTTTTGACCCAAAAGTGTGACCTTGATTTGATCTTCAAAGTTGAGAAAAACCAATAAGTTTTATTTATTAAATAAAGAATAGAAATCTAGATGTACTCAATTGCACTTCTTTCAAAGTCTTCTATCATAATATGAAATCTCCTTTTAATCCCTGTCATACATTTCGAGTTATGATCTGCACATTATAATAACAATGAGGGCTCTTCATACCCAATAAAACACAGAAAATAAATTCAAACAACACTTAAGAGAATGTTTTGGCACTCTGGCATGTCTGGGCTTCAGCACAATGTCCTCATTTAATTGATGCTGATTCATCCCAATATCTTAAATTTCAATTAAATTACAGTGTGCAAAAAACAAACCCAAAGGGCAATAACTGTGTACATATTAAAGAAATAGTTGTTACTTTTACTTTGCAATTCCAGGCCTTTATTCCTGTATCAATATATGAAGGTTCATTTGATTCCATTCAATATTTGTCCACATATGTTTTGCACACAGAATTATAGTATGCAATTATGATCTGCACAAACAATAAACAAAGTGCAGGGGTACTATTACTCTCGATCAAACTATAAACCAGGAGGTCACGGGTTCGATCCCCATCGTGGGAGCGTTCTTTAGATCTCCCGCAGACACCAAGTACTAGTTCTAGGCCCGTGAAACGGACTGGACAGCGTTTATATAAGCCTTAGGCTTTCGATGCAATCGAGCTAAAATAAATAGGTTTAGACTAAACTATGAAGTCTTATTAATTTCCTTTAACCCTGTACCACTTAAATACATATTTTGACGCAATTGTAGTCCCTTAGAAAATTAAATTTAATTCAAGACCATTTTTTACTAGATTAAAGTTTTTAAGGCTTCATTTCCAACTCTTTGATACTGATGAGCCGCAAAAAGCATAAAACATAAACAGACTGTGAGTTACTTGCAGGCTGTTCTGGTTTAATGCTGTTTGCACATAGCAGTTTTTACTTTGCTTCTGAGTGGGAAAGGGTTAATTTATTTATGCTTAGCACATGAGAAAATAACAAAGGGCAACAAATAAACCAGGGAGTTAGTGTCCTTAGCTACAGCATTTTCCATTTCCTCATAAAGCCATTAATAATTATATGAAGATTTGTCTGCCTACCTTAAATACTTGCAGTATCGCTCCACACAAGAAATAAACAACAAGACTATTGTCAAGCAATATAAGTCCCCTACCGGCTCCACCATTGTCAGAAATTCCAGATTTTTGTATATATATATTTGTTGCCATAGCGACCAATTTTTTTTATTTAGGAACAAAATGAGATGACGTGCATTATGTCCATATTGCCATCTATCCATTTTTCAAGTTATATGAAAAAATATCAAGAACTTTAAAAGTTATTGCAGGATCCAGAAAACCACCATTTTCAGCAGTATTTCTAGTCTATTTGTTGCTATAGCAACCAGAATTTTTGACGTCGGAACGAAATGAAATGACATGCATAATGTCCATATTGCCATCTATCCATGTTTCAAGTTTCAGGAAAAAATATTAAGAACTTTAAAAGTTATCGCAGGATCCAGAACAAGAGGGCCATGATGGCCCTGTATCGCTCCACTGCTAACAAATATTCTCTGCATGTGCAAATACTTAAATATAGGCCCTATTTAAGCACATGTACACTTGTGTGACCCCCTGGGCTTGGTCAAATTTAAACCCAGGGGCATAATTTGAGCAAACTTTGTAGAGGACTACTATATCTCACTACATGTACATACAAAATATGGTAGCCCTAGGTCCTAGAGTTAAGGACAAGAATATTTTTTAAGTTTTCACAAAATAAGCAATATATAAGCGTATATAATATTCAATTTTGTGACCCGCGGGTCAGGGTCAAATTTGACCCAAAGGGCATAATTTGAACAAACTTGGTAGAGGACTATAAGATGTTACTGCATACCAAATCTGGAAGCCATAGTCTGAATTGTTTTCGACGAGAAGATTTTTAAAGATTTCACAAAATAGGCGCTTTATAAGCGTTGATTCAATTTTGCAACCCCCCAGGGCAGGGTCAAAGTTGACCCAAGAGGCATTATTTGAAAAAATTTGGTAGAGGTTTATTAGATGTCACTACATACCAAATTTGGTAGCCCAAGGCCCAACGGTTATGGACAGAAAGATTTTTAAAGTCTTCACAAAATAGGCCCCATATAAGCGTATGTTCAGTTTTGTGACCCTTGGGGCAGGGTCAAATTTGACCCAAGGGGCATAATTTGAACAAACTTGGTAGAGAACTATTAGATGTCACTACATACCAAATTTGGTAGCCCTAGACCCAATGGTTATGGACAAGACGATTTAAAGTTTTCACAAAATAAGCCCTTTATAAGCATATATTCAATTTTGTGACCCCCGGGACAGTTTCAAATTTGACCCCAGGGGCATAATTTGAACAAACTAAAAAGAAAACTATTACATGTCACTACATACCAAATTTGGTAGCCTAATGCCATACTGTTATGGACAAGAGATTTTAAAGTTTTCACAAAATAGGCCTTATATAAGCATAATTATGTTTAATTTTGTGACCCTCGGGGCAGGGTCAAACTTGACCCCAGGGGCATAATGTGAACAAACTTGGTAGAGGACTATAAGATGTCACTACATACCAAATTTGGTAGCCCTAGACCCAATGTTTATGGACAAGACGATTTTTACAGTTTTCAAAAAATAAGACCTTTATAAGCATAATTATATTCAATTTTGTGACCCCCGGGGCAGTTTCAAATTTGACCCCAGGGGCATAATTTGAACAAACTAAGAAGAGAACTATTACATGTCACTACATACCAAATTTGGTAGCCCTCAGCCATACAATTATGGACAAGAAAATTTTAAAAGTTTTCAAAAAATAGGCCTTATATAAGCATAATTATGTTCAATTTTGTGACCCCCAGGGCAGGGTCAAACTTGACCCAAGGGGCATAATTTGAAAAAACTTGGTAGAGGACTATAAGATGTCACTACATACCAAATTTGGTAGCCCTAGGCCCAATGGTTATGGACAGGAAAAGTTTTCACAAAATAGACCCTATATAAGCATATGTTAAATTTTGTGATCCCCGGGGCAGGGTCAAATTTGACCCTAGGGGCATAATTTGAATAAATTTGGTAGAGGACCATTAGATGTCTCTACATACCAAATTTATTAGCCCTAGGCCAAATGGTTATGGACGAGAATTTTTTTAAAGTTTTCACAAAATAGGCCTTATATAAGCATATGTTCAATTTTGTGACCCCGGGGCAGGGTCAAATTTGACCCCAGGGGCATAATTTGAAGAAATTTGGTAGAGGACTTTTAGATGTCTCTACATACCAAATTTGATAGACCTAGGCCCAATGGTCATGGACAGGAAGGTTTTGAAAGTTTTCACAAAATAGGCCTTATATAAGCATATGTTCAATTTTGTTACCCCCGGGGCAGGGTCAAATTTGACCCCAGGGGCATAATTTGAAAAAATTTGGTAGAGGACTATTAGATGTCTCTACATACTAAATTTGATAGCCCTAGGCTCAATGGTTATGGACGAGAAAATTTTGAAAGTTTTCACAAAATAGGCCTTATATAAGCATATGTTCAATTTTGTGACCCCCGGGGCAGAGTTAAATTTGAACCCAGGGGCATAATTTGAAGAAATTGAGTAGAGGTCTATAAGATGTCTCTACATACCAAATTTGATAGCCCTAGGCCCAATATTTATGGACGAGAAAATTTTGAAAGTTTTTACAAAATAGGCCTTATATAAGCATATGTTCAATTGTGTGACCCCCGGGGCAGAGTCAAATTTGACCCCAGGGGCATAATTTGAAGAAATTTGGTAGAGGACTATTAGATGTCTCTACATACCAAATTTGATAGCCATAGGCCCAATGGTTATGGATGAGAAGATTTTGAAAGTTTTAACAAAATAGGCCTTATATAAGCAAATTTTCATTTTTGTGACCCCCAGGGCAGGGTCAAATTTGACCCCAGGGGCATAATTTGAACAAATTTGAAAGAGGTTCATCCCAGGAACATTCCTGAGAAATTTCATCAGAATTGGACCAGTAGTTTAGATGTTTTAAGGAAAAGGTTACGCACGCACGCAAGCACGGACGCACTCACGACGGACACAGGACCATGACATACGCCCCGCTGGCCTTTGGCCAGTGGAGCTAAAAACCACCATTTTCAGCAGTATTTCTAGTCTATTTGTTGCAATAGAAACCAGAATTTTTGACGTAGGAAGGAAATGAAATGACGTGCATAATGTCCATATTGCCATCTATCCATGTTCCAAGTTTCATGAAAAAATATTAAGAACTTTTTAAGTTATCACAGGATCCAGAAAAGTGTGACGGACGGATGGAGACAAAACCATTAGTCTCCTCCTGTGAAACCGGTAGGCGACTCATAAATAAAACTAGGTGGAGGACAATAACTCCAACATACTGATATGAGAGTCGTCATTAAAATGCTGTGCACTTCTTCTCAATGCCTTCTATATAAGTCAGGGTTCGCCAAAACCGTCGGTCCGCCGGTCCTGACCGGCAAATTTTTCCAAGTATCGACAAGTGATTTCAGATAATCGGTCCGACTGACCGACACAATCGGATGAAAAATGGTTTCAAAAAGATCACTCAAAGCGTATAATACGCTATTGGATTAATAGAAGGTAAATACTTTTTGTTCAACTTCTGTCAAAGTCCTTTTTTTCTTACCTTCATTTTGATGTTTTGATGTTTAAAGTTGGATTAGAATTGACTATCACATGCGAGTTCAAAATCAACGGTCTTTGTTAAAAAAAGCAACTGAGTGCGTCCGCCATTTTATTTGTTCCATTTAATTTCTCCACAACAAAAACCGCATGAAAACTTGTTTCAACAGGCATTTGTGAGCTTTTCTGTTAAATAGTTTCATTAGTATATTGTTCTGGGAAGGATATATTTTAATTTACACACCAACAATTTCTGAAATCAAAATTAGATTTTTCACCCGATGTACTATATTTCGGATATTTTAAAATTCGGACATAGGGATATTTATGTTTTGATTTGTTGTTGATAGTTTGTAGCAATATGTTTTGTGTTATTTCAGACAACAAGAATGGATGGTGGTAATTATCATGGGCCTTTCTATCAAGAAATAGGTGTGAAAGACATTCATTTAATTGAACCTGGAAATCAACCACCTCAGCTAAGAGAAGATATGTTAACAATAGGTGTTGTTTTAGAACTTGTGAAATCTGCTAATAAACAGAAATTGAAGTCATCCGAAGTAGTGTGAATGGGTGTATGCAATTAAGTCAAACTTGATTGGATGTCACCCTAACTTTTCAAGAACACGGATTTGTAGAGCTGTGCAGGCTAAAAAACAGTTTGACAAAAAGAAGTCTAAAAAGAATACCTTTGGTTTATATGTGGTTTATTATTAATATAATAATTGTTTAATTATATCCACTTTGGACATGTTTTTATTGTATTTTAATGTGATCAAAACTAATAAACATCAAAAAGGTACTCTCTTTTGTTGTGTTTTGCTGTTATAGTTTAGTCGGACAGTGGGACTGACAGAAACTGATTCAGACTGACAAAAATTTCAAGTCTGTCAGTCCGAATGGCTGACAGATTTTTTAAATTTTGGCGAACCCTGATAAGTAAAATTGTGTATACCTTCAATACTAAAAATGTCATGCTATGAACAAGAAAATTTAATAAAGAGTCATAACTCTTTAAATCCAAATGAGATTTATGGGTCTTGAACACTGCACCTCCTTTTAATGCCCTCTTTGCTTGAATTTAGTTTTTTATTTAATCCTTTTATGCCCCACACAAGAAAAAGACTTTAAAAATCAGCAAAGGGCAATAACTCTAAAAATATGGATAAAAGAGTTGTGGTTCTTCCACTCTGCACTTCCTAACAATGGTCATTATCAGTATACTTTAATACTAAAGGAGTTATGCTCCGCACACTAAAATTCACTTAAGGGCAATAACTCTATAAATAATAATGCCATAGTTATGGTTCTTGTACCATGCACTTTTCTTTAATGTCGTGCCATTTTATGAAGTTGTGTTACTTCCTTACTTAAGCACCACATTGGCTATAAAAAACAAGAGATGTGTTTGTCAGAAACACAATGCTCCCTATTGCGCCGCTTTGAAATAACATTTGAATATATCATTTGGCATGTTTAGAAATTATCTCCCTTTTAAAGCTTATTACTTCCCTTGGATTGTATTTTTTGCCTTTTGACCTTGAAGGATGTCATTGACCTTGACCTTTCACCACTCAAAATGTGCAGCTTCATGAGAAACACATGCATGCCAAATATCAAGTTGCTATCTTCAATATTGTAAAAGTTATCGCAAAACTTTAACCAAGGATAAAGTTTTGGGACAGAATGACAGACAGACAGGCCAAAAACAATATGCCCCCGATCATTCGATCCGGGGGCATAAAAAGCAAAAGGCAATAACTAAAAAATACTGATAAGAGAGTAATGTTTCTTGTACGTTGCATTTCCTCTCAATGTCTTCCATCGATGAGCAAAATTTCATGTAAATTTTTAATCTTCAATACTAAAGGAGCTATGCTCTGTAGAATAATGACTCAAGGGCAATAACTCTGCAAATCCTTTTGACAGTTATGGTTCTTGTAATTTTAATTTTCCTCACTGCCCTCTATCATTATTCAAATCCCCAATACTTCACGAGTTACACTCCATACAAGAAGCAGGACAGAATGACAGATAGAAGGGCAGACAGAGTGATGGACCATAGGACGTGATTACTGTATTCCCCTTGAGGGGCATTAAAATAATTCCAGTAAAGTGATTGACTAAACTCACTGATATTTTACTACATTTATGTCCTAGTCAGCATACAAAAACCACAGTTTTTACCTTCTGTGAGAATTTCTCAGCGACCTTCGCAGAGGTCATAATCTGCTTTTCCATCCCACTGGCAACCTGTGCTTCATTTACAGGGGGCCTAGGGTCAGGTATGGCTCTGTTGTAGAAATCATGTGTTGTTAAATATGTATATTACCGAGCTATATCGACAGAACCCTTGTAAATCCCTTTCGATTTGCTAGGAGGATAAAAAGTTATACCGTAATTACTCAAAGTTTTTCTACTATTAAGACATGATAAACATCAGAAATAATACATATTTTTCCTGTCCAAAAATTTTGATACACAAACAAACACCGGAAAATGATTTAGAAACAATCTGGCATTGTACGGATTGCATTGATGTTCTGATATTCTTGTGTGTAAGATCAACTGATGAAAAGCATTTGAAACACTGTTGACTTTACTTTATAATATGAAACTAAAATAAAATGTGGCAATTATCATTAAGTTGATTGTAGTTCGTCTTTTACATTTTCAAAACATTTGCAGCCTATTTTTCACACACACACGTTTTGAGCATTGTAATTTGATAAGTAAGTCTTTATATGGCATTAAATAATAAAACATTAATTTTTAAAATCAATTGTATAATAATAGTTTGGTCTTATCAACATCATACAGAAAATAACACAAAAATGAAATTGTGAACTGTTCATTTACTTTAGTACTATGATAATTTCAATTGCATAATATTAATGCCACCAGGTAAAACCATTGTCTTCAACCGGTATACATGCCAATTCATCAACATAACGCCAATGTTATGGTACACTGACTTCCAGGATTAGCCTACCAGATTTTATGGCAGTCATATACATTTTGTAGTAGTAAAAACACATGTGTGATGTGTCAAAAGATTACCGTAATTACTCTATGTTTTCGGACACTCTAAGTTTTCGGACATCCCCTTTTTAAGCAAAAATAATTATTTTTCGTGACTCTTAATTTTCGGACACACGAGTTTTCGTCCATAATTAATGTCTCTTAGTTTTCGGACATATACATTTCACTCTAATGTTAGTTTATCTTTCTAAAATAGTTTTGTTTATTTTTTTTATTTCTATTTTTCAATCTTACAAGATCATTGTGAATATACAACAAAACACACAAGTCCAGTATGCTTTCTTCCGACTTTATACAACTCATCATTTTTCATAACTATTCCTCAGTTGTTCCTTTCTTTTCTCTCTAAAAAAATATATATTAGCATATCTTGTATATCATGTCTGAACTTTATTGCTTTGTACAATCACTATGTTGTATGATCATATACATGTATACATTGTATGTATTATATTGAATAAAAAAAAAAAAAAAGTTTTCGGACAGTATATTTTACAGCGTTATTTGACCAAATTTGGGTCCTGTTTTCGATATCTAATGACACTTTGATCATGGGGTTTTACAACCAGATTAACATCATAAAACATGGCAGGTGCATGCCTGAGGGCAACGGACCATTACATATGCGTTATTGGGTAAATAACCTTGTAAACCGGTATTAAACAATGTGTTCGCCCGATAGCATAAGCTTTATGACAATTACCAGGGGTAGTGCCAATTAACAGTTCCATTATCTACCGCAATGGTACAACCCCATCTCAGTAATATAACTGTGACAAATACTAATTGCTTCGAAGTGTGATGCACCCTATTGCAAGTTTCACGAACAATGGAAGGTGTTAGACAACAAATATCGGAAATGAACAAACAAAGAATTCATAGTTTGCTTTTGTATTGCGTTAATTACAGGTTCATACTAGCGTGTATCGGTACATCACATGCTCATCTTTGAACACGTTGGTCAAAGTACAACCTTGTAGTAATTTTCTGTCACATAAATGAAGCATTTAAAATAATTTAAAATGCAGTGCAAACATATATAACTGTTATTTATACTTTGTGGCATGGAATTTTTACAAGCGCGTGCTATTACCGGTAGTCGTTGATACAATTGACGCTATTTTCGGACACTTCAATTTTCGACTCTTAGTTTTCGGACACCTGTATTTTGTGAATATTTTTCATATCTAAGTTTTCGGACACGAAAATAAATAATTATTTTTACGTGTCCGAAAACATAGAGTAATTACGGTAAAGCACAAAAGAAGAATTCTGATAAAACTCAACTGACCAAATAATTCGAGTAATGTATTATAGAGAAAAACCTGGCTGTCCAAAAAATGAGATGTGAAATTTGTTTGCTTAAAATGAGTGTCTGAAAACTTAAAGAGCATCAGTAAACTTAAGAATAATTACGTAAATTTGAGAATAGTTACAGTATCTTCAGCAAAAATCAAGCATATAATTTATCAATTATTCAAAATATGACAACTTAATACTAAAATATAATTGGCAATAAGCATTAACATAAACTTTTTTAACAAGATTTTTAAAGGGATCTTTTCACGCTTTGGTAAATTGACAAAATTGAAAAAAGTTGTTTCAGATTCGTAATTTTTCGTTTTAGTTATGATATTTGTGAGGAAACAGTAATACTGATCATTAACCATGCTCTAATATAGCCATTATATGCATCTTTTGACGATTTTAAAACCTAAAAATTATAAAGCGTTGCAACGCGAAACGATTGAATAATTTGGAGAGTTCTGTTTTTGTCGTTAAATTTTGTGCAACTACGAAGATTGCTTATATAAGGTATAAAATACGGCAAGGATGTGTACTCGGCGGAATAGCTCAGTAGGCTAGAGCGTTTTTACTTCAGGTCTCTGGCAGGACTCCAGGGGTCACTGGTTCGAAACCTGCTCCGGGCAATGTTCTTTTCCTTTTTTTAATTTTTTTCTTGATTTTTTACTGCAGCTTTTACGATCCAATGTTTACATTTATCAATATAAAGCATTTAATGAATAATTTTAAAAAATGCCAAAATCTGTGAAAAGGCCCTTTTAATGCAAAATTAATAATCATTTTGGCATTGTGAATAAAAAAATACTTAAGTATGTATTCATTGTGAAATACAAGATGATAAAAAAACAACCTAGGAGCAAAAATAAACAAAACCAATTTCTGATAATTGTGATATTAAATTGTAGCAATTTCAACAAGGTGTAAGGGAAAACTGACATACTATGAGTTTTTTTAAACATACCTTTCCGGACCGACTATTTCCAGCCCCTCACATTCCAACGTTAGAGACTGCCGTCTTACTGGAGTCATTTTCTCTGTGTTAATCACAGGTACCCCATGGCTTGCCTCTTTGCAAGGCTCTTTCCCTGCAGGCTTTTCATTACCTTTTACATCTTTATCTGTTTTGTCATTAGATATTTTCTTGTTTTCAGATGTTTTTGGCTTCTCTGATGTTTCTTTCTCAAGATCTATGACCAACCTTTCGGAATCAGAATCATCTGTTTCATTGTCTCTGACCTTTTCTGTATCAAAGATTTTAGCCATTTTTTTTAGATCAGTCTGTGGATTCCTCTCTGTTTCAGGGGTTTTCTTTTTGGTACTGTCCACTGTTTTGGCCTTTTTCACAAAATTATCATCAATTTTGCTATTTTCTGAAGCTTTGTTGGCGGAAACTTCTTTCTCTGATTTCTCAATGCTTCTCTGTCTTTTTCTAGAAACAGTATGGTCACTTGGTTCATGCTTTTCTGAAGTTGTGGGCAAAGATTTATCATTTTCTTTTGCATCTGCTTCAACAGTGAGTTCCATTTCAATGTCAACAGATTCATCTCCTTTGTGATTTGGCTTAAACATATCCACCTTTTCTGTCTCATTTTTAGTTTCACGTCCCTTATTTCCACTAAAACTGTTCTCATCTTGAGGTTTCTCAGCAACAACATCAACATCAATTTCCATACGTTTCTCTGTTGTATTGCAAATAAGTTTTGATTCATCTACCGCCTCTTCTTTATCAGAGGTCGTAATATCGTCAGTGTTTTCAGCTTTATTGTGTTCATCATCTTCTTTGCCTTCCTCATCTGACTCTTCAGTATCATCTTCTATGTAATCAGCATCATCACTCCCTGATTCAGAGTTTTCATCATCAACATGCTCTACATCTTCATTGTTCTCATCTTCAGTGTCATCTTTATCAGAATCTGTACTTATCTGTTCCACTCCAAGTTTTTCCTTGCACGTCATTATCATAGACTCCAATTTCTTTTTGTAAGTGTCCTTGGAGTGGTTATAAGGAGGGATAATACTTAAGTCTTCGCATTGGCTTTCTTGCCCATTAGATTTTTCTGCTTCGGACAAAATGTCAATATTAGATTTATCAATATTTTTCTTTGGGAAACTGCATTCATCCTGCTCTTTGTCTGATTTTGATACATTTTCCACAACACACTCTTTTTCTTGTCCAATATCAAGCCTTTTCTCCAATCCAACTTTTTCATCACTGTTTTGGTCATCATTTCCTGTCTTTTTTGAGCAATATTCTTGATTATCTTCTTTCATTTTACTAGTTTCTGAACTGTCATTTCCATCATTATCATTTTTATCAGTATCACCACCATTTTCAGCAACTTCTTTATCAATTTCAGTCAGAGCTTTGATTTTGTTGGCCAGTTTATCAACAATACTAATTTCAGGATTCTTACTTGTCACATTTTGTTCTTTGGCGTTCTTGACTTGGTGTGATCCATCCTTGTTTGAACTTTCCCTTTCTCTTTCAACATCCATGCTCTTATCTTCCAATGATTCCTTTGCTTGATCAAGTATCTCACTAGAGTCTTCAACATCAATATCTTCATCCTCTTTGTGACTATCAGACAATTTGAACCTTTTCGCTTTATCTGGACTAGCGTCCAATTTCTTCAACGTCACAATGGCACTGTATTTGTTTCGAAGCGCAGAGACAGTCTTGGACATTGCAGATGGCCTTCTAAATATCATAGGCCTCGGTTTCCCATGCAAGTAGCTTGATTGCGTACCTGTATGAATTTTCTGGGGTGATGACGATGACACAGACTTTGCAGGGCTTGTGGGGACATTCAGAGCGAAGGGCTTGTATGAATCACTCTTGTCGTAAGGGGTCCTGAAGGGGGCATACTCAAAGGAGCCAAATCTCTCCCTGTTAAGTAGAGTATATAAGATACTAATGGACATGAATATATCCTTAAATACTCTCTCCCTGTTAAATGGTGTATAATAAGATACCAATGGGCATGGATTTATCCTTGAATACTCTCTCCCTGTTCAATGGTGTATAATACGGCACCATGGAAATGAGAGCATTCTTGAAGGAGCAAAATCTCTCCCTGTTAAGTAATGTATGATAAGGTACCAATTAGCGATTTTTTTGCCCATATGGGAAAATTATCAGGCCAATCAGGAAAAACTAGCGCAAAAACCTGTATGAACAAGTTATGTGTTTGTGAAACACTATGTCCCCATATATATGACCTTTGACCTTGAACGATGAATTTGACCTTTCACCGCTCAAAATGTGCAGCTCCGTGAGATACACATGCATGCCAAATATCAAGTTGCTAGCTTCAATATTGCAAGTGTACATAAAATGAGCTATTGTGACCCATATATTTGAACTTTGACCTTGAAGGATGACCTTGACCTTTCACCACTTAAAATGTGCAGCTCCATGAGATACACATGCATGCCAAATATGTAGTTGCTATCTTCAATATTGCAAAAGTTATGGCAAATGTTAAAGTTGGGGAAAACAAACAAACCAACAAACAAACCAACAGACAGGGCAAAAACAATATGTCCCCCACTATAGTGGTGGGGGATATAAACATTTGACTAGGCAGATTGGTAAAATAAAATAAAAGCGAAAAATCTGAAATTGGAAAAAATTTGTATTGTAAAATCTTCACATCTGGAATTATGGGTCTATTTAATTGCTTGGTACTTAATTTCAAACAAAAAAACATTTGAATGCTCTTTTACAGGCCTGTTTGCTGAAATGTTCAGTTTCAGAACACAATTTGTTCACTTTCAGATAATGAGATTTTGGTACAAAATTGTTTCCTTTTTCCTTCCTTTTTGTAATTTTTTGGACTGCAATTGGGAATTTTGTATTTTTTCCTTAATTGGGAGAGTGCCTTTTATGGGCACTTTAAAAACAAGAGCTGTCAGAGGACAGGGCGCTCGACTATTTGAGTGCTTGACAGTATAACGTAAGCCATCATGGAGAAATTGTTCATATTCAATAGTTTATTAGACCGTTTTTCAAAAATAAAAAAAGGAAAAAAAACAATTATTTTTTTTGGGGGGGGGGGGGGGGGGGGAAGGGGGGGGGGGTAAGAGGGGGTTATAATGTGGGGTGGGGTCATTTATTAGACTACCTTTCAAATATAAAAAAAGGAAAAAAAAATTTTTTTTTTGGGGGGGGGGGGGGGGGGGGGTTACGGGGGGTGAGAGGGGGTTATAATGTGGGGTGTGGTCATTTGTTAGATGATCTTTAAAAAATAAAAAAAGGAAAAAAAAAATTTGGGGGGGGGGGGGGTGGGAGGTGGGTGGGGGGGCAGGGATTCTGGGTTGGGGTGTGGGGTATTGTTTGGGTGGAATCCATTGTGGTATTCAGGTAAGTGTTGTTTTGTCAAAGTATTAATAAAATCTAATCATAAATAAAGATGTTATGGCAATGTAAGCAAAACAGTGTTCGAAATTCGCACTAGCCTGATAGCCCGGGGCTAGTTGATCTCGTTTTGGGCTACTGAATTTCCCTAGGTACTAGTTTTTTTCCAACTTTGGAAAATTAAAAATACTCTGAAATATTATTTTCATCCGTCTTTTGAACCATATCTGGCGTTTATTTAGCGTCGTATCGCGTTTCCTCACCTTCCAGAACATGACGAGAGTTTGAATGATGATTTTTGTTCGACACAGTGCATGCAGATCTACCCAGGTTGTTCAATATGCGGTACTTTCCGAAGGGTTAATTGCTTTCCGAAAACCGTACAATTCAAAGATTGTTGTAGATGTCCGCCATCTTGAATTTTTTAATTATCTATTGGCGAAGTAAATCATTGCAATATCATATTTTAAAAGAATATATCAACCAAATTATATATTGATTGCGTATTTGGTAGGTCACTTTTCTAAGTATAAAAGGGGCAATAATTCTGTCAAAATGCTTGATACAGTGGTCTGCTCTTGTTTATAGGTTGGGGTCATGTTGGATAACAAGTATGCAAAATATGAAAGCAATATGTCAAGGGACATAGAAAATATTTGTGGTAGTACGCAAACTTTAACATAGATTTATCAATAATATGCATATTCTAAGAATAAAAGGGGCAATAATTATGTCAAAATGCTTGATACAGTGGTCTGCTCTTGTTTATAGGTTGGGGTCATGATGGTAAACAAGTATGCAAAATATGAAAGCAATATGTCAAGGGACATTGAAAATATTTGGGGTAGTACACAAACTTTAACATTTGCACACTAACGCCAACGCTAACGCCGGGGTGAGTAGGATAGCTCCACTATATATATTTCATATATAATAGTCAAGCTAAAAATGGAAAAAATCGCTACTTATGGATATAAAATTCATCCTTAAATACTCCTTAAATACACATTCTTCAAAACATGCTATAGCAAGAGTAATGAGATTTCAAAATTTCTAGATAATATAAGCTGTAATATATTGGCAATCATGAAATAGAAAAAACTTAAAGAAAAATAAACAAACAACACAGTTGCATGGATAAAAGAGATGTGTTTGTCAGAAACACAATGCCCCCTACTGTGCCGCTTTGAATTTTTCTATTTTTTACCTTTGACCTTGAATTATGACCTTGACCTTTCGCCACTCAAAATGTGCAGCTCCATGAGATACACATGCATGCGAAATATAAAATTGCTATCTTCAATATTGCACAAGTTATGGCCAATATGTTAAAGTTTTCGGACAGACGCACAGACTGACATACAGACAGACAGACTGACAAACAGTTCAACTGCTATATTTCACCCTACCTGGGGCATAAAAACTGATCCAGCATAATGTATTTGCAACTTAGATAATTTGAATTTAAATCATTCAACTAAATCAAGAAAACAATGAACTACCCAAAGAGCATAATGATGAAATAGTAAATTGAAACAGAACATACAACACTGGAAAAACTGAACCAGTGTATGTATTTGCTACTTATTTTATATGGATTTAAATCATTCAACCTAATTCACAAAACAATAAACAATCACAAAGAGCTAAGCTTCACCTGAGTTTCTTGACATGCAGATTTAGCTCTGAGATGGCCATATCCAGCCCCTGGTTCTTCTTGCCCTTCTGTAGGGAGGTTGGGATGTTCTTGGACAGCAGGAAACACTGAGACACAGGCACCCAGGACCTGTTAATAGAGCAGGCAGTGATTTATTTTTGCTTAAATTTATCGCCTATATTCAGCTTCTTTCTAATGGCAAAAAGTAATATTTTCTCCAAAAAATCTGACCCCCAAAAAGTGCGTAACTTCCCCAATAAACTCAACAAGAGGGCCAAGATGGCCCTAGTTCGCTCACCTGAGAGAAGTCGGTTCATTCAATCTTTACCAAATGTCAAACTTGACAAAGATATTGTCCAGACAAACATCCTGTTCAAGTTTCACCATTATTTCATCTGCGAGTCATGATCAATATACCTATGAAGTTTCATGATCCTAGGCGTAAGCATTCTTGAGATATGATCCAGAAACCATTTTTCTAAGTTGAGTCACCGTGACCTTGAAAGCCATTGTGTGAATACGTTATTTGGCACTGTGACCCTGACCTTTGACCTAGTGACCTGATAATCAATAGGGGTCATCTGCCAGTCATGATCAATATACCTATGAAGTTTCATGAACCTAGGCATAAGCGTTCTTGAGTTATCATCCACAAACCATTTTACTATTTCAAGTCACCGTGACCTAGTGACCTAAAAATCAAAAGGGGTCATCTGGTAGTCATGATCATTATACCTATGAAGTTTCATGATCCTAGGCATAAGCATTCTTGAGTTATCATCCAGAAACCATTTTACTATTTCAGGTCACTCCGACCTTGATCTTTGACCTAGTGACCTGAAAATCAATAGGGGTCATCTTCGAGTCATGATCAATGTATCTATGAAGTTTCATGATCCTAGGCCTAAGCGTTCTTGAGTTATCATCCAGAAACCATTTTACTATTTCAGGTCACACCGACCTTGACCTTTGACCTAGTGACCTGAAAATCAATAGGGGTCATCTTCGAGTCATGATCAATGTACCTATGAAGTTTCATGATCCTAGGCATAAGCGTTCCGAGTTTTCATCTGGAAACCATTCTACTATTTCGGGTCACCATGACCTTGACCTTTGACCTAGTGACCTGAAAATCAATAGGGGTCATCTACGAGTCATGATCAATGTACCTATGAAGTTTCATGATCCTAGGCCTAAGCGTTCTTGAGTTATCATCCGGAAACCATTTTACTATTTTGGGTCATCGGGACCTTGACCTTTGACCTAGTGACCTGAAAATCAATGGGGGTCATCTACGAGTTATGATCAATGTACCTATGAAGTTTCATGATCCTAGGTCTAAGCGTTCTTGAGTTATCATCCGGAAACCATTTTACTATTTCGGGTCACCATGACCTTGACCTTTGACCTAGTGAACTGAAAATCAATAGGGGTTATCTGCGAGTCATGATCAATGTAGCTATGAAGTTACATGATCCTAGGCATAAGCGTTCTTGAGTCATCATCCGGAAATCATTTTACTGCTTTGGGTCACCATGACCTTGACCTTTGACCTAGTGACCTGAAAATCAATAGGGGTCATCTGCGAGTCATGATCAATGTATCTTTGAAGTTTCATGGTCCTAGGCATAAGTGTTCTTGAGTTATCATCCGGAAACAATTTTACTATTTTGGGTCATCGTGACCTTGACCTTTGACCTAGTGACCTAAAAATCAATAGGAGTCATCTGCGAGTCATGATCACTTTACCTATGAAGTTTCATGATCCTTGGCATAAGCGCTCTTGAGTTATCATCCGGAAACCATCTGGTGGACGGACGGACCGACATGAGCAAAACAATATACCCCCTCTTCTTCGAAAGGGGGGGGGGGGGCATAATGAGAAAACTGCCCCCCTCTCAGCAGCCATGTTATTCAACTGACTGGAACCATTTTTGAACTCAACTCTCGTATCAAGGAAACAAATGTTCTGAGCAAATTTCATGAAAACTGGGCCAAAAATGTGACTTCTACTGTGTTCACATGTTTTCACTATATACATATAGAGAAAAATGCCCCGCCCACTGACAGCCATGTTTTTTCACCAATCCTGACCATTTTCAATCTCGTCCGAGATATCAATAAAACCAATGTTTTGACCAACTTTCATGATGATTAGACAAAAATTGTGACTTCTAGAGTGTTTACAAGGTTTCTCTATAGCCAAATAGGGAAAACTGCCACTATATACATATAGAGAAAAATGCCCCGCCGACTGGCGGCCATGTTTTTTCACTGATCTCGACCATTTTCGAACTCGTCCGAGACATCAATTGAACCAATGTTTTGACCAATTTTCATGATGATTGGGCAAAAATTGTATCTTCCAGAGTGTTCACAAGGTTTCTCTATAGCCAAAAAGGGAAAACATCCCCGCCCACTGGCGGCCATGTTTTTTAACGGATCGGAACCACTTTTGAACTCAACCAAGATATCATTAAGACAAACATTTTGACAAAGTTACATGAAGATTGAACATATAATGTGACTTCTACAGTGTTTACAAGGTTTTTCTTTTTTTTTACCTAGTGACCTAGTTTTTGACCCGGCACAACCCAGTTTCGAACTCGGCCGAGATTTTATTTAGGCAAAGCTTTTGACCAAGTTTCATGAAGATGGGACAAGAAATGTGGCCTCTAGAGTGTTTACGAGCAAATGTTTACGGACGGTTGGACATACGAGGGACAAAGACCGATCAGAAAAGCTCACCTGAGCAATCAGGTGAGCTAATAAAATTAGAAATGTTTTACAGTGATAATTTCAAAGGGGAGGCTGTTAAAAACAAGGGCTGTTTGTAAAACATGCATGCCCCCCATATGGGCTATAAGTTGTAGTAGCAGTCATTGTGTGAATACGTTTTTTGTCACTGTGAACAACGGCGGCGTGGTGGTGGCGGTGGGGTGGTGGTGGTTATTGATACAATGCATTACAAAAATGCAGTTAGCTTTACATTTGGTAAAATTTAAATATATTACAAGGGAGGCAAATGCTGTAACAAAAAGACATGCATAAACGGTAGTTGTTTCCCTTGTTTGAACCATGCTAATCCTTAAAATGCCTATTTCCAGTAACTGTGACCTTCACCCGTGACCTTGACCTTTGACCTAGTGACCTCAAAATCTTTAGGGGTCATCTGCGAGTCATGATCAATGTACCTATGAAGTTTCATGATCCTAGGCCCAAGCGTTCTTGAGTTATCATCTGACAACCACCTGGTGGACGGACCGACAGACCGACCGACCGACAGACCGACTGACATGAGCAAAGCAATATACCCCCTCTTCTTCGAAGGGGAGCATAATAAAGCAAATACAAAATCACTGGCATCAGATGTGATCACATTCACAACGCAACTCAACTTATTGTTTAATTTACTTTAAACCAATTAATTTTAGCTCAATTGCATCGAAAGCTGAAATTTCATTGAAACACTCTCAAGTCCATTTCCTGGGTAGAACCAGTACTTAGTGTCTTTGAGGAAGATCTAATGAAGGCTCCCACAGTGGGAATGGAACAGTTCCTCTCCCAGTCACTAGACTGTCACCATATCCATGACCCTACGGCCAACGACAATGTCTAAATGTTTTCATGTAACATTAATGTCTTAATGTCAAAAGGAAACATGGTCACCAGGACCAGGAAATGTCTGGTGTGATAATCACAAGACATCTTGGTAGCAAAATGTGCCTAGGAACCTTGTGCAGTCCCATTCAGTCACAAAAGGTAATACAAACTTGGCATGCATATGAGTCTAGTTCTACGAAAATGGTGCTTAAAGCATGAGCGTAAGGTCTTGTCATAGATAAATCTGTTCTGTTTGCACAGGCTAATTGGGGCAACACTTTCAGCTTTCATTCAATTATTTGTTCAAAGAAAGTCTGTTCTCAAGACTGATATTAAAAACTTAAGTTTATGCGGAGAGTGTCGTTCCTGATTAGACTGTAAGAATTGCACAGGCTCATCTGAGAGGACACTTTAGACACATAAATTAAGCCAAGTTTCCCCAGAACGAGGTTCATAATTGTATCTTGTTCTGAGAAAAATGGGCTTAATTCATGTGCGTAAAGTGTCGTCCCAGATTAGCCTGTGCAGTCTGCACAGGCTAATCAGGGACGACACTTTCCGAAAATCAAGTTTAGGCGGAAAATGTCGTCCCTGATTAGCCTGTGCGAACTGCACAGGCTAATCTGGGAAGACACTTTACGCACATGTATGATGCCCAGTTTTATCAGAACAAGACACAATTGAAACACAAACCTGTCATGGGCCCCAAAGAAGCGAACATCCACCTGCCCATCTGCTTCCCTTAGGGCTTTCGATGGCCAGAAAGGGTAGCCCTTTAACTTGGCCCAGACTAGGGTATGGGGAACCCTCTGAAAGTTGATACAGTGGAAGGTAATAAGCAATACATGTTGGATGGGTAGCCCTTTAACTTGGCCCAGACCAGTGTATGAGGGACCCTCTGAAAATTGATACAGTGGAAGGTAATAAGCAATACATGACAGGGCTGAAAACACATATGTTGCCAAGAATTGAAAAAAAAGGTTAAAATACAGATAATTCTGACACAGTCCATACCAATTGTTATTTCCCCTTTTTTGGAATTCCTTATTTTAGAAAATATACTTGGTTACTATGCCCCATAGTCCTCCTCGGTTATGTGATGTCAAACTTGTACACAATTTTGGTACTACATAGTCCATGCAACTGCATCCTTGAAGGGTGATAGCAGCAGGCCTTTTTCTGTCTATTTTGGGGAAAAGTACCTAGCAAAATTGGGATTTTTCGAGATATAGAGTCTAATAATCATACATCATAAGACACTTCTTTCTAAAAAAAAAAATAAAAAAAAAAAAATAAATAAATTGTTTTTTGTTTTTTTTGAGAATTGGGAAAAAATATGCATATTTGGCATTGGGAATGGGTCCGACTATCGGACCCGTGAGATAGGCAGAAAAAGGCATGAGCAGTTGATATTGAAGTGTGTTATTTTAAATTATTGACTGCAAATTGTATATGCAAGAAAACAAAGGGCAAGGTACAAGTATAAAATTTACATCCATGCATTGCCTCTTGATTGAATAACAATCCTGAAGATAATTTCCTAATTTTCCACATTAAGTATACATCAACGTTGTTATTTTTGGAGTAACATACATTGAAAAAGTTGAATTCTCTCAAGTATAAAATTGACCATAAGCATTTTTAATCTTAAAAACATGTCATCACAACAGATAGGACTGGTAAATGACAATGTTACAAACTATAGAACAGACAAGAAAGGGAGTTTTCAAATTATGACAGTATGCAAAATGGGGAATAATTGATTTCATTCAAACCTTTTTATGTAAGCTGTATTATTTCAAAAGCTGTAGGCTTGTTAATACACTTTTGAGTCTGTTTTCTGTGAAAAACCAGTGTAAATGGAAAAAACCTGAGTGCTTTTCAGACTGGGGATTAAACCAGATACCTCCTGATCGTTAGGTGGGCATGCTATCAAATATATCACAGCGAGATATTAATGGTGAAACAGCATGATTTATACATTTACGCATAAGAATCAGCATGATTGATTCGTATACGCTTGGGAATCAGCATGATTGATTAATATTTGCTTCAGAATATGATTTATTCATATATGCTTAGGAATCAGCATGATTGATTAATATACGCTTGAGCATAAGCATGATTGATTCATATATGTTTGAGAATCAGCATGATTGATTCATATATGTTTGAGAATCAGCACGATTGATTCATATATGTTTGAGAATCAGCATGATTGATTCATATATGTTTGAGAATCAGCATGATTGATTCATATATGTTTGAGAATCAGCATGATTGATTCATATATGTTTGAGAATCAGCATGATTTATTCATATATGCTAGCAACATGATTGATATACAGTATCAACATGATTGATTCATATACGCACACAAGTCTCGGAGAACCACTCCTCATTTTTCCGGACACAGGAGTTGAGATAACAGTCAGGGCAGAGCTCTATCTCATTCATCTGTAGATGTCAGAACAAAACATGTGAATGTTTATTAGACATAATAAGAAGGAAAGAAAAACAAGAGCTGTCACCATAGGATGACATATGCCCCCTATAAACGCTTTGATAGAAGTTATGAGCATTTTTCAAAACCTAAAAGCAGATTTCGAAAGCTGAACGCGGATCCTTTAAAGTTCATGTCACAGGGGTCGAACTTTTGTGTGTATTGAAAAGCCTTGTCCATATACACATGCATACCAAATATGAAGGTTACATCTCAAGGGACATAGAAGTTATGAGCATTTTTCGAAACCTAAACGCAGATTTTGAAACCTAGACACGGACCCTAAGTTCAAGGTCAAGGTCACAGGGGTAAAATGTGTTGTGTGTGTGGTAAGGAATTGCCCATATACACATGCATACCAAATATTAAGGTTATATCTCAAGGGACATAGAAGTTATGAGCATTTTTCGAAACCTTCACGCAGATTTCGAAACCTAAATGCGGACCCCAAGTTCAAGGTCAATGTCACTGGGGTAATTTTTTTTTTGTTCGTATGGAAAGGCATTGTCCATATACACATGCATACCAAATATGAAGGTTATATCTCAAGGAACATAGAAGTTATGAGCATTTTTCGAAACCTTAACGCAAAGTGTGACGGACAGACGGATAGACAGAAAGATGGACAGTCCGATCACTATAATGCCCTCCTTCGGGGGCATAAAAAGTTCAGGGCCCCTAGTCAAGTTCAGGGCCCCTAGTCAAGTTCAGGGCCCCTAGTCAAGTTCAGGGCCCCTAGTCACCAACCAATTCTTAGACTTGGAGAATAAAGAATAGCCTTAGACTAAAACAAGAGATGTATTTGTCAGAAACACAATGCCCCCTACTGCGCCGCTTTGATTTCTTTTATATTATTCTTTTATTATATCCCTTTAAAAAATATTTCTTCCCTTGTAAAAACAAGAGGCCCATGAGGGAATGAATCGCTCTCCTGGCTGGAATCAATAGGGCTCAAGCCCTTGATAGTATGAACAATCTGAGTAAGTTTTAAATAAACAGACCCAAAATGGTAAATGAGGTTCTGGCCCTTGAAGATATAAAACATCCGTTGAAGTTTCAAAAGGATAGAACTTTATATGTAAACAAACAAGAAATGTGTTTGTAGGAAACACTATGTCCCCTTCTGCGTCGCTTTGAATTTATTTTTTTGACCTTTGACCTTGAAGGATGACCTTGACCTTTCACCACTCAAAATGTGCAGCTCCATGAGATACACATGCATGCCAAATATGAAGTTGCTATCTTCAATATTGCAAAAGTAATGGCAAAATGTTAAAGATTTTCATTTTTTTCTCAAATTCAAGGGGAGATAATTCTATAACTCCGATATTGCTTATGTTCAATAGGGTTTGACTCATCATTCAGATAAAGACACTGTGCAAGTTGGGAAATGATTGGATGAAAACTGTGGACTTGATTGTTTACACAAGCCTTATTTCACAATTTTCTCAAATTCAAGGGGAGATAATTCTGGACTTTTTACTCTGATGTAATCCATTTTTAATAGGGCTCGAGTCTTCATTAATATAAAGACACTGAACAAGTTTGAAAAGAATCGGATGAAAACTGTGGACTTTATCGCGTTAACAAGAAAAAGTCTACCGCACGGACGAACGCCGAAAACCACGCCATGATATAAGCTCTTCAGGCCTTCAGCCAGTAGAGCTTATGATCTGTACCTGCCAAATGATACATAGAAATTATCTCCCTCTAAAGCTTGTTACTTCCCTTGGATTTGTTTTTTTACCTTTGACCTTGAACTATGACCTTGACCTTTCACCACTCAAAATGTGCAGCTCCATGAGATACACATGCATGCCAAATATAAAGTTGCTACTTTAATATTGCAAAAGTTATGGCCAATGTTAAAATTTTCGGACTGACAGACTGACAGACAATTCAAATGCTATATGCCACCCTACCGGGGCATAAAAAATACAGAGTTTGCATTAATACAAGCTAAAAATCATGCTTACACTATAAACATATTGCTTTGTACAAAGTTCTTTATAATTAGGGTTGTTGACCAAAATGCAAGTTATTTTAGCACATTACAGTTTAAAGACAATCTCGCTTGCGGATACTCACCTCATGTTTGCATATCTTGATAATCATCTTGGCACTACTCGTAAGCTTACTATGTGCTGAAAACAACATAATAAAGTGGTAAATTTGTATTACTTTATAAACAAACACTATACTGAGAAATAGTTTTGTTCGGCGGTCACTAATATTATTGGGTCCTTCCAAAATTGAAATCATATACATCAAAAGTCTTGAATCAGAACATCAGACAATATTAAAAGCAAGCAAATTCCTTCAATTGATATCCCCCACCAATTTCAAAATTTTGTGACAGAGGGAATGATGGACGGACAGAGGGAAAAAGTCAATCCAATATCCCTCTGCCTTTGGGGGGAAATAAATAGATTCAAGGAAGATGCCAGATTCAATTAATGCCAAAATTTTATGTCAACAAAAATAAATGAATCTACAGTAAATGGTCCCTTTATAATCAATCACAATGACTTATGAAACGGGGAATTATTACATAATGATTACATAATGATTGAGCAGTACAAATAACACGATTGTTTCTTACAAAATAATTCAGGCATTTTCTCCTTGCCAATGTCTAAAAGGTTCTGATATGTATGCTTTGAAAATAGTGAACACATGTGAGAATTATGTAACTGTAACTGTAGTTAAGGTATATTTTCACATAGATCAACCCTAACGTGCAAAATCTGCATATAAACGGTGCCACTGAAATGTGCCAGCAATATAACATTGCAACTACAAAGCTAGTAATTACAGGCTATTTAAACATTGATTTATAATCAATTAAAAATCATTTTTCATACTAACATCCATTGTAGATTATGCAATTATGAAGAATCCATTTCGTGTCTGCCAAAAATGCCTCAGTACAACCATACTGTTTCTTTTTTATGTTCTGAAACAAAAAAACAAAAACAATTGTGTCTTGTTCTGTGAAAAGTGGGCAAAATGCATGTGCCTAAAGTGTTGTCCTAGATTAGCCTGTGCAGTCCTCACAGGCTAATCTGGGACGACACTTTACGCACATGCATTATGCCCAGTTTTCGCAGAACAAGACACAATAACATGATATAACTGTATAATAAAACAAAGAATACTCCAGTCTTAATATGTAGCATGATGTTACACAATGTTAGTTGAAAAAAGTGCAAAACATTTGTAATGTTTACGTAGCTTGACACATTTTGCACATGCAATGACTTTATGTCATCAGGAACAATGCCTGCAAAAGTGTACCAGAATGCCTCCAGACAGGCAGGCAGGCAGGCAGACAGACGGGACAGACGGACAGACAGGGGCATAACTTCTTAGAATTTTTACTACAGGATGATATAAATAAGTTGTGAATGCACATTTTCACATTGTAAGGAACTCAGATTGAAAGATAATTTTGTAATGAAAAGTGTAGAAGAACAGCGCAGGCAAGTTGTGTCTATGAACATACAGATGCTTAGTTGGGCAGACAGAAGTACGTAGTGATATCAATATGTCCTCCTTTACTTTGCAAGGAGGGAGAGGTATAATAATGAACTGTCATGAAGGCAATATTATACATTTGCTACTAGATCTCACATGAAGATATTAAATTACTTGAGGACTCCCTGGACAAATATCCAGTGTTAGGGCTGTTCAAGGAAAATATGTGATTACAAAGGCCCTTCAACATACGTTTGGTTGTTTTATTTCTGGCGATATTTCTTTAACATAAGAAACAATTGCCATTGTTCCTTTTCAGCAGCCTAGATAAAACTGATATCCTGCGAAAGCCTTTAAGTTCTGAAGAGTCTCCATCTTTGAAAACTGGGATTAATGAATGTCTGTAGAGTGCCGTCCCATTGAAAACTGGGATTAATGAATGTCTGTAGAGTGCTGTCCCATTGAAAACTGGGATTAATGAATGTCTGTAGAGTGCTGTCCCATTGAAAACTGGGATTAATGAATGTCTGTAGAGTGCTGTCCCATTGAAAACTGGGATTAATGAATGTCTGTAGAGTGCTGTCATATTGAAAACTGGGATTAATGAATGTCTGTAGAGTGCTGTCCTAGATAGGCCTGAGAAAACTGGGATTAATGAATGTCTGTAGAGTGCTGTCCCAGATAGGCCTGTGAAGTCCACACGGGTTTATCAGGGAAGACACTTTCTGCCTAAACCAAATTATTGCTAAGAAGGCAGACTTCCTTTAAACAAAATATAACATAATAGCAGAATGTGTTGTCCCTGATTAACCTGTTACAGGCTCATCTGAGACAATACTTTACGTTCAGGCAGACCAGTTTTCACAGAACAAGGCACAAAGTTCTTTGGGTGTAGAATAAAGAAACTCATACCTTCTCAATCATGCTCAGGTCCATAGGATGGAAGATGAAGTCAGAGCAGTTGGGACCCTTGTTCTGAGAAAACTGGTCTTAATCTATGAGCGGAGAGTGTCATCCCAGATAAGCCTAGGCAATATGCAAAGGCTAATCAGGAAACACACTTTCTGCCTCAATTGGAAGTCTAAGAATTTTTTTTTTAAACGAAAAATACCATAAAAATGGATAGTGTTGACGCTGATTAGCCTGTGACTCACTTTATGCACAGGCTTTGGATGTAGGTTATACAGACTTATACCTTTTCAATCATGCTGAGGTCCATGGAGTGGAAGATGTAGTCAGAGTAGTTTGGTATGGAGCTGGTGTCCACTGGATGCTGAAACGGGTCGCTCTGAACAGGAGAACAAAACAGTCATAACCATGGAAATTAATTTTGAAAAACAAAACTTATTACAAAACTAGACCTTTCAACATAACAGTCAAATTAATAGAAATACAATCTAATAAAAAACTTACTGCAAAAATATACCTTTCAGCAAAAGAGACTTACCCTTGGAAATAAAATCTGATTTTTTTTTATAAGACTAGAGCTTTCTCACAAATGTGATAATACCCCGCAAAAGGTTTGGATTGCAAATTCATAGTAATTAAATATACCTCCTCACATACAAATAAAATTTAAAACAAGAGGGCCATGATGGCCCTGAATCGCTCACCTGATTAACCAAATACAATCCCAACCCAGTTTTCATCAAGATAAACATTCTGACCAAATTTCATAAAGATTGGATAAAAACTGTGACCTCTATTGTCTACACAAGGTTTTTCAATTTATTTGACCTATTTACCTAGTTTTTGACCCCAGGTGACTCAAATACAATCCCAGTCCAGATTTCATCAAGACAAACATTCTGACCAAATTTCATGAAGATTGGATGAAAACTGTGACCTCTATTGTCTACACAAGGTTTTTCTATTATTTGACCTAGTGACCTAGTTTTTGACCCAAGATGACCCAAATACAATCCCAACCCAGATTTCATCAAGATAAACATTCTGACCAAATTTCATAAAGATTGGCTGAAAACTGCGACCTCTATTGTCTAAACAAGGTTTTTCTATTATTTCACCTAAGGACCTAGTTCTTGACCTAGTGACCTAGTTTTTGACCCCAGATGACCCAAATACAATCCCAACCCAGGTTTCATCAAGATAAACATTCTGACCAAATTTCATAAAGATTGGATGAAAGCTGTGACCTCTACTGTCTACACAAACAAATTGTTGACGGTTTTTCTATTATTTGACCTAGTGACCTTGTTTTTGACCTCAGATGACCCAAATACAATCCCAACCCAGATTCCATCAAGATAAACATTCTGACCAAATTTCATAAAGATTGGATGAAAACTGCAACCTCTATTGTCTACACAAGGTTTTTCTATTATTTGACCTAGTGACCTAGTTTTTGACCCAAGATGACCCAAATACATTCCCAAGCCAGATTTCATCAAGATAAACATTCTGACCTAATTTCATAGAGATTGGATGAAAACTGCCCCCTCTATTGTCTACACAAGGTTTTTCTATTATTTGACCTAGTTTTTGACCTAGTGACCTAGTTTTTTTTACCCCAGATGACCCAAATACAATCCCAACCCAGATTTCATCAAGATAAACATTCTGACCTAATTTCATAAAGATTGGCTGAAAACTGCGACCTCTATTGTCTACACAAGGTTTTTCTATTATTTGACCTATTATGTGACCTAGTTTTTGACCTAGTGACCTAGTTTTTGACCCCAGATGACCCAAATACAATCCCAACCCAGATTTCATCAAGATAAACATTCTGACCAAATTTCATAAAGATTGGATGAAAACTGTGACCTCTACTGTCTACACAAACAAATTGTTGACGGACGCACGCACACACGCACGCACGCACACACAACGGACGCCGGACATCACACGATCACATAAGCTCACCATATCACTTCGTGACAGGTGAGCTAAAAAAAACACCATTGATTATTTATATTGATTATTTATAAAAATTAGTTAGTTGCATGCTGTCAGCAGCCATATTGATAAAATTGGTGCCACTTTAGAAAATTCTTCATTAGCAACTAAAAAAGTCACACATTTGATAAAAAAAACTTGGAAAAGAATTTCTGAAATTCTTAATTATATGTTAAGCTAAATAAGTTCCATTGGCTTGTGTATGATTGTAAAATGTAATAGAGTTGTGTGCTGTTTCTTATTTATTTTATACACAAAAGAGTAGCATTTCATAGTAAAAAAAACAACATTAATTTAAAGTTAATTAGCTTGTGTCACAAAAGTATAAAAAATGTCTCCAAGTATTCATAAGCTGTGAGAAATTGTCCCACTTTTAAGATAACTCGCCAGAAAACTGAAGGGGCACGTGCACAGAGGTTCAACATTTTACCTTTGATGTTTGATCAGATATGAAAGACTCATGCCTCTTGCACATTGTCTCAATGACCTCAATATTTGAGCCATTATCCACAACTATTCTGTCAAAGGAAGGGAGATATGGACAGACTCAACAAGATGTGTTTGTGAAACACTGTCCTTGAAGGATGACCTTGACCCTTCACCACTCAAAATGTGCAGCTCCATGAGAAACACATGCATGTCAAATATAAAATTGCTAGCTTCAATATTGCAGAAGTGACATTACATGAGCAATTTTGACCCATATATTTGACCTTGAAGGATGACCTTGACCTTTCACCACTCAAAATGTGCAGCTCCATGAGATACACATGCATGCCAAATATCAAGTTGCTATCTTCAATATTGCAAAAGTACTCATCAAATGAGCGATTTTGGCCACATATATTTGACCTCTGACCTTGAAGGATGACCATGACTTTGACCTTTCACCACTCAAAATGTGCAGCTCCATGAGATACACATGCATACCAAATATCAAGTTGCTATCTTGAATATTGAATATTGAAATATTGCAAAAGTGTACATTAAATGAGCAATTTTGACCCATATATTTGACTTTTGACCTTGAAGGATGACCTTGACCTTTCACCACTCAAAATGTGCAGCTCCATGAGCATGCCAAATATCAAGTTGCTATCTTGAATATTGAAATATTGCAAAAGTGTACATTAAATGAGCGATTTTGAGCCATATATTTGACCTTTGACCTTGAAGGATGACCTTGACCTTTCACCACTCAAAATGTGCAGCTCCATGAGATACATATGCATGCCAAATATCAAGTTGCTATCTTCAACATTGCAAAAGTTATTGCAAATGTTAAAGTTGGCGCAAACCAACCAACAGACCAACAGACAGGGCAAAAACAATATGTCCCCCACTACTATAGTGGGGGACATAAAAATATAAGGCGAGACATTTGACCTTAAACTTTAACCTTGAGCCAGCATGACTGACTCATACCTCCTGCACATCGTCTCGGTAACAAAACATTATAGCCAAGTTTTAACCCTTTCCACACTTGGAGGCAAAGTGAAAATGGCTATATGCAAAAAGCATAAAACCAGAACAGCCTGCGAGTAACTCACAGTCTGTTCAGGTTTTATGCTGCTTACAAGTTACTGCTCATCAATATACAAGGGTTGGAAATGAATTCTTTAAAACTTGAAACTATAAAGAACGATCTATAATTAAATTTAACATTTCTAAGGGACTACAAATATGTCAAAATATGTATCTAAGTGGTAAAGGGTTAAGACAAGCCTTCAACTAGAGCTTTGTCACAGACATGACAAATACCCCCACATGCCGCATTGACACAGAATATTTTGCATGTTATCTTCACAAAAAACAGCGGACACCATGATCAATGTTTAAAACGCACTTAGTGACCCCATGACCTTGTTTTTGACCCGGCATAGTCCATGTTTGAACTTGACCTACTCATCATCTAGATACAACTTCTGACCAAGTTGGTGAAGATCAGATGAAAACTACTTGAATTAGAGAGCGGACACTTAATACGGACCAACCAACAGACAAGTTCACTCCTATATACCCCCCTAAACTTCGTTTGTGGGGGTATAATGAGATATGCATCAGACATACCCCAGCATGCATCATCCGGTCCAGGGCGGATTTCAGCAGCGTACACAGCTGCTCCAGGGACAACATCTCCATGGCCTTTGACCTCGTATCCACGCACTCTGCACGCATGATTTTCTGTGATAAAAACGCTCACAACGATTACCTGACTGTATATCAGTAACTGAAGGCTTGACTGGCGTTACATGAACATGTATGGGGACATATGGATTGTGCCAAGGGTTTCACAATGTACTTTTCCTATTTTATATTCCTTAACCTCTACAAATTTACTAAGTATATATTTCATATCAGTGGTTTTAAAACATGTTTAATCTTAGATATCCTTACACTTCAAAACATTTTTTAAAACCATAATTTCTAAATTAAATTCAATGCAAAATACAAAGTTGAGTATGTCATAGCATAAAAAGCCATAAAATCATGTTTTACATGGAAATATCTCTTTCATGCTGTCTTTAGGCCTGCTCTGTCAGAATATGTTTCCAATTGACATAAATGTGATTTGTAAAGCTAGTTTAATGATAACTATATCAAATTATTCCAGAAATCAGCAGTTTTGTGTTTGATTTCGTATATTGTTCCTGAAATCTCACTAAAAGTCGTCATTCCAAAATGTTCATGTTTCAATTAAATCAGGAAACCCTTTTGTGTGTTTTAAATACAATAGTTAGACTACTATTTTGAAAATTATTTCAGTTGAGTAAAAATTTGAGGAAATAAAACCTGAAAAATGACCTAAAACTGCTAAAATAATTCAAATTTTGTGGTTTTTAACATACATGAACTGTAACAAATAGTGGTTTTGACCTATAATAACACTGCGGTCATTTCATTGTTTGTTTAGAGTGATCTTATTTGCATTGTTTGTTTAGAGTGATCTTATTTGCATTGTTTGTTTAGAGTGATCTTTTATGCAATTGTATATATGTAAACAATATTTGATTATTATACTGATCACATGTCTTATAAATCAAATTCAATCAAATTATTCCAGAAATCAGCAGTTTTGTGTGTGATTTTATTCATTTCCACCCAAAATCACTAATAGATGTTGATAAAAAAGTCGTTATTGGAATGAAACAAGGAGGCCATATGTGTGTTTTTAAAACACTGATTAAACAAATACACTGTAACTCCAATATAATGCGGATGATGGGGTCCAAGCCACGCAACAGCGTTATAAACGGACAGCGTTAT
Source organism: Dreissena polymorpha (assembly GCF_020536995.1). Taxonomy (NCBI): domain Eukaryota; kingdom Metazoa; phylum Mollusca; class Bivalvia; order Myida; family Dreissenidae; genus Dreissena; species Dreissena polymorpha. Next base: position 41,239,190 of record NC_068368.1, on the reverse strand, counting down.
AAGTTTTGAGCTTATTTATTTAAGGGGGTTATAAAAACAGGTATAGCATAGCCTATAATATAGGTCATGCTGTGTTGTCATCCGCAAATACATGCATATAAACCGAATCGATCGATAACAGTATACATACCGCTTTTTTAATGTGCACATTTATCCGATAAACCAATATAATTACAACATCACTTACGAAAAAATAATGTTAAACATTTATGACAAGAAATATGTTTACAAATTTCATAAACAAATTCATATGCCTACGCCATTTTTCAGAAAAATTAGTACAGTGCATTATGGGACACAGCTTTCATTGGACGAGTGAATTTAAATTAAGATTGAATGCAATACGATACATGTACAAAGAAATGTTTTATTGCGTCATAAGCAGCATGTAAAAAACGTGCTTTCCGTGGACTTTCTGATAACGGGCAAAAATTTAAGTGCATCTCTGTTTACTATTACACTGCGTTAGCATGTAAATAAATCGTCAGGATTTTTTTATTTATTTTTCATATACGTACTGAAACATTAAACACACACAAAGATAGTTTTATTTATCAAGCATGTGTAGCATATAATAAACGATAACACACTTACACAGCCATATTTAGTTTATACAATGAAATACAATACACGATAAATACAAAAAAACAACAGGTAATCGTTTAAAATAACTTTAATTTGATAATTATTCCGCTTGCACTTGCCTTATTGAAATTAGCGCACCGAACCGCTCTGATAGGGAATACATGTTATAAACACGGACTCGCGAGTTTTCACACCTTTATTGACATCAAACAACAGATTAACACCAATAAGCTGTCGAGAGTCGTTTATCCTCTAGTCGATTAAAATCAGTTAAACGGACGGATAAAGCAATCAAGCTGTGATCGCCAGCTTCTTTGAATTTTCAGAGAATACATGAAGTTGCATAACATGGATTTGAATCAGAAATGGAAGGTTGGAGAAAAAACGGGATCCAAGGACCCCCGCGTTATATTGGACACAGCGTTATAACAGACCGCACTATATCGGAGTTACAGTGTATGTTGGAAATTGTTAACTTGGTAAAAGAATTCAAAGTATTAAAGTTTTAAATAGGCAAATTTGCAAAAATAAAATGCCAAATTTGGTGGTTTTTAATTAAAAAAAATACATGGAAAATTATTTTTGTTTACTGAATTATCAGAAAGGTTTCTGATACATGTACCTATTTAATACCCCAAAACTGAAACACTGGGTATATTCCCCTGACTGAAAATGTCCATTTATTTAATTATTCCAGAAATCAGAGGGAAATCTTTCGATTTTGAGTGATTTTACCCAAACAAATCATAGATATGCACGGCTGTGACACTTGAGAAATGGTTTTTCTGGAAGGATATAAAATTCTCTTTTCAAATATACACAAAAATTCTTGGCCTCAAAACTTGCAATAAACACCAGTGGGCTCTCGGACCATGATAATCTGCTTTATGGATTTATTTATTATTAAAGTAAATGAATATTTGCCAAAAAAACATAATTTCACCCCAAAAAATGCCTGTTTGACCTTACAAAAAGTACAAAATTAACAAAAAACTTATAATAAATGTTTTTCTTGCAAAGATTTTTGATCATCAGCATAATTAGGAATAAAGTATTGTAATATTTCATTTGATTTGCAAAAGATCGCAACAAAAAAACAGCACCTCAATATTTTGTCCTTTTTTTGATAGGTTGGTGGCCATTTTGAAAATGGTGGCCATTTTGAAAAATATGAATTGGTTTCATAGCCTATTTTGTCTTAAATACTTTAAACTACCAATGAGCAAAGTGTGTTGCTTTTATCAAAAAGTAAACAATTCCACTGAATACAAGCACCATATGTGGTGGAGGATGTGACCGCGGTTAGATTTTAAGGCAGCTTTAAGGTCTGGAAGTGTGAACTCCTTGAATGCAGTTATTTCTTTATTTAAGGACTGACACAAAATGTTGAGAATATTATACAAATGAATGTATATGTTAATACAAAAAAAAAGAAAAAACACTTGCTTACATTACATACATTCAATGAGTATTGCAATTATAAATTTGAGTAGGAAAATCCAATTTTTGTGTACTTTAGGCGGCCATTTTGGAAGCCATTTTGACTTATATGCAATATTTAAATCATTTTTTTCATGTAGAAAGATATTGTTATTAATTAATAACATAAAACAGCTAATTTCAATGCCAAAAACAGAATATTTTAATCAAATATGGCAGTAACATGTGATTTCCTAAATTTTGGTGGCCATCTTGGCGGCCATATTGAAAATGGCGGCCATCTTGAAAATTGGAGATGGGTCCATAGCTAAAATTGAATAAAATACTTAAATCTACAAATGTGCCAAGTTTGTTGTTTTTATCAAAAAGTGACCAATCGTTTCACCATATGACCCCACTATTACATCACAAATATTATATAAATATATGTCTATAATAATTATAAATATAGTTATTAACCTTTGGTCTTTATATTTGTTACTTCTTTCAAAGATTTATCGTCCATAATAATAATAATAATAAATAATCGATTGCGTTGATAGTGTCAAACCGCCATCTTGAAAAATAGGTTCTTGTTGAGCCATTTATTCTAATTGGCTATCTCAATTTTAAGATTTGCATACTATAAATAGCCTTTAAACTGACATTGCAGAGGAGGTTAATTCTTGCGAAACAAATGTCAACAGACGATGTAGTATGAAAAAAACTCAACAATAAAAGATTTTGAGTTACTTAGCAGCGCCCTAACACTACTTTGGGGGAAGGGGTCCGCAGCCCTTAGGAGGGAGAATGTTCGCGGCGTTTCCCTTTTGGGGGATTTTTTTTACTTACTCTCATTATTACATTTGTACATGTTTGCACTATATTCATTGCATTTTTCATAATTTAGTATGTTTGAAAAGATTAAATTGAAATAGAATTGAGATATAATAATCATGAGACACATCTTTCTATAAAAAAAAAATAAAATGTTTTTTTGTTTTTTTTATGGGGAATTTTTTTCCCCCCAAAAGGGGAAAAAAGTATACTTTTCAGGTGGGGGACTGCCGCCGAAATGCGGCGGCAGATTTGATAGATTGAGGGTCCTGCTTAGGAACACTATAATTATGAACAATAAATAAAAGAGGAAATATTTGATAAGAGCTCTGATGAATGACAATATTTACCTGTTTTTGTTGCATTTTTATCAGAAAAACGTTTACGACCTGGTCAAAACATTTTTTCATAACAACTGCATCACATGGGAACATAAATTTATATCACGCGATCTCTATAACCACCACTCAAAAAGAAACCACGACTAGGGCTGTCACGATACGCCGTGAGCGTACCGCGGTATATCGTGGTACGGCAACACTGTATCGCGGTACGTACCGCGATATTTTACAGAATATGTATCTGTGAAGAAAACAGCAGAATAACAAGTTTTACAAACTTTATTAAACTCAATAATCAGAAAACACTGGTATCATAGTATGACTACAAACTGTAAAAGAAACTGTAATAAACTTGATAGAAGTAGTCATTGTTATAATGTTATTGTTCGCGTCTTTTTCTAAAATGTCCGCCATGTTGTTTACAATAGCTGTGACTACGATCTGTGTTAATCGAACGCTTCAAGAGCATGTTCAAAATGCGGAGTCAGCGGGCCCAGTATTGAAAATCCGTAGCGTTCTGACTCTTCCTCGACTTATTCAGAATCTTAAGATAACATGATTCGGAAGTGCCATGCTTTGAACGATCGATATACTAAAGAAAGAAAATAAGAAATAGAATAAACATCTTTTGGATAATTATGAACTTATTTGCAAAGGAAATCTGTCCCTAATTCCAAAAAAAGTACGGACCCATACATCGCCGTATTTTAAACGTGAAAGTTAAACATCTACAAGTGGAAGCGCTTCCTTGACCTGGATATTAACGGATTATTTATTTAGCCCTTTTGAACCGCTTCTACATTTTTTAAAACGATATCTATATCAAAATAATTATGTAATGTATTTATATCTGTGCTAATATAATAATATTTAAAAAAAACCGGTGCGGCAACGCCGTACCGCGGTGCGATTTTTTTCATGACATGCACCGCGATATACCGGTATACCAGTGAATCGTGACAGCCCTAACCACGACTCATCAAGAACCTTCCATACAGGTTGGGACATTAGGCCCCATATACAATCCTTACCTCACATTCAGGACACACCCAGTCCTGGGGTAATGCCTCACTGAGCCCTAGACAGCGAGAGTGGTACACTCTGGGACATAGCTCACAGCACACCCGGGACCCAAGTACAATGCTTACCTCACATTCAGGACACACCCAGTCTTGGGGTAGAGCCTCACTGAGCCCTAGACAGCGAGAGTGGTACACCCTGGGACATAGCTCACAGCACACCAGCGTGCCTTCCTTGTGACACAGCCAGCAGAAGTAGTCATTCCGATTGTCCTGCAACAAATATCGTTGTAAGGATATATAATTGCTAAGTTTATGGACGGTCTGTCCATAGAGTATCTCTCTGTGTGAATTGGTCTGCCATACATTTCTAATAAAATTATCAGCAATCTTTTGTATCATGAGCAATGGTTGACAGCAATGGTCCACTTGCAGCTAGGAATAGAAAATGGAAATGGGTGTGGCGTGTCAAACTCATCAAGGTGCATCTACATATGAAGTTTCAAAGTTGTAGGTTGAAGTACTTTGATTTTAGAGGCAATGTTCAAAACCTTTACAAACCTTGACACAAACTGCGGACACGACGAGCTGGCTATGACAATACCTCGGTTATTCTCCGAAAACAGCCAAGCTAATACAATTTAAATGTTGGATTTATCCAATACAGAAATTACTTCAACGAAAAGATTTGCACTCCTTGACATTATTTTAAAAACCATCCTCTACCAATCTGTTACCTCTCCACTACCATCATTTCTACCAATTTTTCGCTTCTTGGGTGGTGGATGGTCAGAAGGAATGCCATCGCTAGGAGCCGGGGAGTGAACGTTCGTAGCAACGGGACGCTTCCTCCCCGATACATGAGGGGTCTTACTGTCAGAGGGTGATTGACCTTGGGAGAAAAAAACATGGGGTTTAAAGTCACAGCACCAAACAATACATTTAAAATAATGGGACACAAATATCTTTTTTTTTAAATGTTTTCTGGTGGTTTATAGAGAGATCATTGAATTAAAACTGATAATTCACAGTTTCAAACTGTGAAAATTGACAGTGACAATGATGGATTGTTTTCACTGTTATACTGCTCAATTCCAAAATGAATCATATGTTAATAAAAAAATGTGTTGGGTTTGGTAGAATATCAATTTTAATTCACTCATGATCATAGAAAAAATATTTTTTCTATGATCACTTGTGAATTAAAATTAATATTCCTCCCGATCAAATAAATATTCCCTATTTAAGTGAGCACATGCCTGAAAGCCATTCACTGGTAAGTTTTGAATCAGCTCACAGTCTTGGTTTCATACAAGGGCTGTTTGTAAAACATGCATGCCCCCCATATGGGCTGTCAGTTGTAGTGGCAGCTATTGCGTGAATACGTTTTTTGTCACTGTGACCTTGACCTTTGACCTAGTGACGTGAAAATCAATAGGGGTCATCTGCCAGTCATAACCAATGTACCTATGAAGTTTCATGATCCTAGGCCTTATTATTCTTGAGTTATCATCAGGAAACCATTTAACTGTTTCGAGTCACTGTGACCTTGACCTTTGACCTAGTGACCTGAAAATCAATAGGGGTCATCTGCCAGTCATGACCAATGTACCTATGAAGTTTCATGATCCTAGGCATAAGCGTTCTTGAGTTATCATCCGGAAACCATTTTACTGTTTCTAGTCACCCTGACCTTGACCTTTGACCTAGTGACCTGAAAATCAATAGGGGTCATCTGCCAGTCATGATCAATGTACCTATGAAGTTTCAAGATCCTAGGCCTAAGCGTTCTTGAGTTATCATCGGAAACCATTTTACTGTTTCTAGTCACCCTGACCTTGACCTTGGACCTAGTGACCTGAAAATCAATAGGGGTCATCTGCCAGTCATGATCAATGTACCTATGAAGTTGCATGATCCTAGACCTAAGCGTTCTTGAGTTTTCATCCGGAAACCATCTGGTGGACGGACCGACCGACCGACATGTGCAAAACAATATACTCCCTCAAGGGGGGCATATTAATTGGGCGTGTAACATGTTGCTGGTCTCAAGTAAAGATATAAGAATTCAGGCTTGATAGGTCAAACTGCATCTTTGGATGACTTGAACATGAAAACAAGACGGCCATGATGGCCCTGTAGCACTCACAAGAGTTCATGGACCTCAATTATTGAAGACTTTACCTGATAGAAGTCACAAGCTTAGTAAGAGGACACTAAGATTGACCTAAATGAACCATACATGGTTCCATAGGGCATAGATACCTCACATTCCACTTTTGTCCTATGTCCACTAAAGTCAAACACAAATTGTTAAAGGCCAGATTCGTCTTTTGACCTCTAAGTATGATCTCGATATTTCAGTGTAATGTCAGGTTTTTAGTGAAAGATTAAGTTAAATATATCATGATGAACTACAAATTTTTAGTCCAACCAAGTGGAAAAAACATTGATATTTGAACTCTTAAGTTTGACCTTGACCGTTGATGTATGGAGACATGTTTTACATATGACTTGTTGTATTGAATAGATTGCATTTGTTTCAAAATCAATCAATCTATGGCAAAGCTATTGCAGAGAAAGGAATTTTCAAGATGACACAATTTGATAAACATTCTGAACAAGTTTGATTGAGTAATAAATAGTTTGGTAACTATGTTTTTTTTACTGATATTTAACCTGGTGACCTAGTTTTTAAAAGCAAGTTACCCATATTCTTACTGGGCCTAAATAATGTCCACATTAACATTCTGACCAAGTTTTATCAAGACTGAGTCATAAATGTGGCCTCTTAGACAGTAACAATTTTTTGTAAATATATGATCAGGTGACATGTTTCTGGACACATATGATCAGGTGACATATTTCTGGACACATATGATCCAGATTCAAACTGGGCCAAAATATTGTCCAGATGAAAAGTCTGTCCAAGTTTCATAAAGATTGGATGAAAAATGTGGCCATTAGTGTGGGAACAAGCTAAAATTTGACGATGCTCACCACACACTGCCGGACATAGGATGATCACAAATAGGGCTGTCACAATTCACCGGTAATCCGGTATATCGCGGTTCATGTCTTAAAAAAAATCGCACCGCGGTATGGCATTGCCGCACCGGTTTTTAAATCTTATTATTATTTTATTAACACAGAGAATAAATACATATTTTGATATAATTAGCATTTTGAAAACTGTAGAAGCAATTAAAAAGGGTTAAATAAATAATCCGTTAATATCCAGGTCAAGCAAGTGCTTCCACGTGTAGAGGTTTAACTTTCACGTTTTAAATACGTAGCTATACATATCTGTATGGTACAGTACCTTTTTGAAAGTTGGGGCCGATTTCCTATGCAAATAAGCTCATTATTATCAGATATAGGTTTATTCCATGTCTTATTTTGGTATATTGCTCGTTCAAAGCATGGCACGTCCCAATCATGTTATCTTTAGATGCGTTATAAGTCGAGGAAAAGTCAGAACGCTACAAATATTAAGTAATGGGCTCCGCTGACTTTGCATTTTAAAGGGACCGTCAACCAGATTGAGGAAAAAAGAAAAGTTCTTAAATACCATATTTGTTTTCTATTATTAGTTTATATTGATTAAAATATCACGACTGGTATATTACATAACTTGGTGGAGGTACCTCAAATCAGAAAACACACATTGATTGCCATTATCCGGCCCCAGAATTTGTTGACATGTTGTTTTGGGCCATCCTTAAAAATTCTTTTGTTTGGCATAACCCGATCCACCCAGTAAAATCGGCCCGACTGAAATTTTTGTTGTTGTTACATTCCAAAAAAAATTGTTTGCGCGCCGAAAATTCTTTCCGCTAAAATAATTTTTCCTTTCCGCTTTTCATCCTTTCTGGTTATTTGCGTCATTTAATTGAATGCTCTTTCAAGGATATCTAGAAAAGCAATGAACAAAACGCGTACCGGTATTTATTTGAGTTGCATATTTATTTGACATATGCATATGAGATTAATTAGACTTTAAATACAATTAAACCGCTCCTGTTTTCTTGTATCCCTTTAATTAAAATACGCTGTTGTCGTTCAGGATAGTTTGGGAGTAAAAAAACAAATTAATTAATAACCAACGTTCAATTTAATTCGGCAATCGGCAGAGATGTGTAATATTATCGCCATATAACTAATTATTTAATTATCACTCTTTAATTCAGATCGGTAAATATTTGGTAGAAAGATAAAAAGTGGTCAGCTTAGAAATATTTATTGACGGGTATTGTCACGTTTTTGTTTCATTTGTTTATCTCTTTATACGACCGGCCGCTATTTTGAAGGCAGACTGCGATATTAAATGTGTATTCAAATTATACAACATCTGGCATGAGTGACCCAATATTATCCAATAGCTCCACCCATTCTCACGTTTCATTCGACAACGTCCTGTCATGTGTAAGCAAGCTCAATGTTGATTGGCCAGCTATTATGTGCACTTCAATAACAATAAGATCAAGCGATGTCTAATCGGGTACAGACCGGGTATCGTTGACTGTTCTAATTGCAAACACTTTCATTGAAACAAAAGGACAAATATAGACAAGAGGGCCATGATGGCCCTGTATCGCTCCACTGTTTTTTCTTTGCGAAAAAAACGTGTATTGCGCATGGGTTGAAATGTACTCAAGCATGTGACTTTCTCTTTCTATCCCTCGTCCCACTGGGCGCTTAAAGTTGGAAGGGTGAGCATTTTTATATATGGAAAAAGTTACTACCGTGTTAACTAAACAGACAAAAAAGCCCGGGAATTGTTGCACAGGTCATTTGCTTATAACGTAGGTACATTTATCTCTCCAAAAGATATTGTCGTTCTTTCTATTTCACATATTTTTAGATGCTGAAGATCAAATCTACGCATTTGATTTGAAACAGATTCACAAGACCCATAGGAATCAAAATGCCTTAACCCTTTACCAAACAACACATTTTGGACTTTCCCAATTTGAAAGAGGTTGCAGACGTCAATTGAATTAAAATGGAATATGAAGGAAATGATCAGGTAGGGTAGAAATAATTGTGATAAAAGGAGAAATTGCTCATCAACCCACACATCCCTAAGACCAACAGGCCTGAGAATATTATGATCATCTTAAATTTATTTCTTTATATTTATAAATGCATTTAATTAAGTAATACATTTGACTTCTAAGATCATTTCATAACTTATATTAAGAAAATTATAAATTGGTCAGAAATATATATGGATTGTTGAGCAATTGACAATCATTTCAACAATTCATGATCAGTCACGATTCACAAATGGAAAAATGAATCATAAGTTATTAAAAAGCAGCATATACGATAGTTAAGAACATTGCACTTCATTAATTTCAACACCTTCTCTTGGATACAAAGTTTGAGTTTACCGTGCAGTATCATATATTGACTTTCCTTGAAATAATTATGTTCATGGAAGTTGTGTTTTTAAAATCAATAATATATTATTAAACTGGTTTTAACACTACAAAAAAGACATGAAATTAACATGTCATCCAAAATATTTTCATCTGGATATATGGTCACTTTCGACATATTTAAATAAAACCCGACTTTTTTCAGTTTATAAGAAAAACATTCATAACACATGTTCTTACTTCAATGCCTTTGTATGCAGTCACCATCTGACCTAAAATGGCACTAAATGACAGGGTTTTATCTCATGTTTACAAGATGTTGATGTTGTTGTTGGTCACAGCCAAACGGCCGCAGTAATTTCCACTGGTAAACGTCATATGTTCAGTTTTGTGACCTCCGGGGCCGGGTCAAATTTGAGCCCAGGGGAATAATTTGAACAAATTTGGTAGAGGACTATTAGATATCACTACATACCAAATTTAGTAGCCCTAGGCTCTATAATTAAGAACAAGAAGATTTTTAAAGTTTGCACAAAATAGGCCTTATTTAAGCATATGTTCATTTTTGTGACCCCTGGGGCAAGGTCAAATTTGTTCCTAGGGGCATAATTTGAACAAACTAAGTAGAGAACTATTAGATGTCACTACCTACCGAATTTGGTAGAAATAGGCCCAATGGTTATTGACAAGAAGATTTTTATAGTTTGCACAAAATGGGCCCAATATAAGCATATGTTCAATTTTGTGACCCCTGGGGAACGATCAAATTTGATCCCAAGGGCTTAATTTGAACAAACTTGGAAGAGGACTATAAGATGTCATTACATACCAAATTTGGTAGCCCTATGCCATACGGTTATGGACAAGAAGATTTTTAAAGTTTGCACAAAATAGGCCATATATAAGCAAATTTTCGATTTTTTGACCCCCCAGGGCAGGGTCAAATTTGACCCCAGGGGCATAATTTGAACAAACTTGGTAGAGGACTATTAGATGTCACTACATACCAAATTTGGTAGCCCTTGGCCCAATGGTTATGGACAAGAAGATTTTTAAAGTTTGCACAAAATAGGCCTTATATAAGCAAATTTTCAATTTTTTGACCCCCGGGGCAGGGTCAAATTTGACCCCAGGGGCATAATTTGAACAAACTTGATGGAGGACTATTAGATGTCACTACATACCAAATTTGGTAGCCTAAGGCCCAATGGTTATGGACAAGAAGATTATTAAAGTTTGCACAAAATAGGCCTTATATAAGCAAATTTTCAATTGTTTAACCCCCGGGGCAGGGTCAAATTTGACCCCAGGGGCATAATTTGAACAAACTTGGTAGAGGACTATAAGATGTCACTACATACCAAATTTGGTAGCCCTAGGCCCAATGGTTATGGACAATAAGATTTTTAAAGTTTGCACAAAATAGGCCTTATACATGTATAAGCAAATTTTCAATTTTTTAACCCCCCGGGGCAGGGTCAAATTTGACCCCAGGGGCATAATTTGAACAAACTTGGCAGAGGACTATAAGATGTCACTACATGGCAAATTTGGTAGCCCTAGGCCCAATGGTTATGGACAAGATTTTTAAAGTTTGCACAAAATAGGCCTTATATAAGCAAATTTTCAATTTTTTAACCCCCTGGGGCAGGGTCAAATTTGACCCAAGGGGCATAATTTGAACAAACTTGGTAGAGGACAATAAGATGTCACTACATACCAAATTTGGTAGCCCTATGCCATACGGTTATGGACAAGAAGATTTTTAAAGTTTGCATAAATAGGCCTTATATAAGCAAATGTTCAATGTTTTGACCCCCCGGGGCAGGGTAAAATTTAACCCCAGGGGCAAAATTTGAACAAACTTGGTAGAGGACTATAAGATGTCACTACATAGCAAATTTGGTAGCCCTAGGCCCAATGGTTACGGACAAGAAGATTTTTAAAGTTTGCACAAAATAGGCCTTATATAAGCAAATTTTCAATTTTTTGACCCCCTGGGGCAGGGTCAAATTTGACCCCAGGGACATAATTTGAAGAAACTTGGTAGAGGACTATAAGATGTCAATACATACCAAATTTGGTAGCCCTAGGCCTAATGGTTATGGACAAGAAGATTTATAAAGTTTGCACAAAATAGGCCTTATATAAGCAAATTTTCAATTTTTTGACCCCCTGGGGCAGGGTCAAATTTGACCCCAGGGGCATAATTTGAACAAATTTGAAAGGGGTTCACCACAGGAACATTCCTGAGAAATTTCATCAGATTTAGACCAGTAGTTTAGGAGAAGATGTTAAAAGAAAAAGTTAACGCACGCACGGACGCACGCACGCACACACGACGGACACAGGACCATGACATAAGCCCCGCTGGCCTTTGGCCAGTGGAGCTAAAAACCAGTCAGGATTAAAATGGCGGATGTTTTCAACGAAATTTTACTAGATTTACGCATTATCGCAATTTAGATTTTTTTCTTGAGCCAAATTCTCAATATTTTCGCAAATGGCAAACGACAGCGTGAGCATTGTGAACGTGTTATTATTGGAATAAATGCTCACTATTACAGGGCTCGCGCTGTCGTTTGCCATTTGCGAAAATTTAGAGAATTTGGCTCAAGAAAAATATAATTTGCGAATATGCTAAAAATCTAGTTAAATTTCATTGAAAACATCTGCCATTTTAATCCGGATTGTTTTTTTATAACTATTTTTCTCTTTGTTTCCATGAACGTTTTGAAGCGTATATGGTAGCTGGCCAATCAACATTGAGTTCGCTATCGGGTAATATCGGGTCATTCATGCGCAGAAAATGGAATACACAGTTGATATTGTCGTCTGCCTACAATATAACGGCCGATGGCAAAAGTCGTATCAAAAATAAGCAAATGAAAAGAAGCGTAACACTCAATAAATTATTTTTAAGCTGATCACTTTACAACTTTGCAGCGTCTATCGATCTGAATTAAAGGATGATAATTAAATAATTAGTTACATGTCGAAGATGTTACACCTTTCTCAGAGCTCCAGATAAGGTTTTGTGAAATTCTTAAATTACTACAAGATTTTCAAAAAGAATTCTTAACTCTGAAATTTTATTCTTAACGTTACTACTAAGTTTTGGAAAATAATTCTTATTTTTTCTGAATGACCTAAAAATAAATAATAATGGTTATTTTCATGCAAAAAAAATCAAAATAAACATACTAGCAACTTTATTTATAGTTCAACAGTGTTTTTTCAGTATTATACAATTTTATTTTTCCAATACCTTCATATGCCCAAACTGTGTTTAGATTGCATGCCTTAGATGAATTTTTACATATTTCACATTTAAAACGGGTCTCCCCTTCAATCTTTTCAACGATTAGCCATGGGACTTGTCCCTTCCACTCGTTCAATGTTTTTTTGTGTGTTTAAGTTTGGACCCGTCGTGTCGCATTTTTGTTTAGCTTTTCCGACTGTGTCGGCAACTGAACATACAACATCGTATAAGATCTTTTCTATAATGTCTTTTTAAACATTTAACTTCGGCTCACTTTGCGTACAATATGTTAAAAGCGTGTTTTTGGACGCTTTGCAGTTTTTTAGGACGCTCTCTGGGCGCCGCCATTGTTTTTTGACTGATAGACTGTATACGCCGCTTTAATTGGAAAAAATGCGCTTTGTTAAACAAACCCGATAACCATTCTATATAAGCACCGCAAAGATCTTTAATACGCGAAAAGAACTCAATAAAAATCGATACGAACCGATGTAAAAATAATATTCGTAACTTGATTTTGTAATTCTTAATGGTACGACAAGATTTTAAAATAAATTCGTAACGGACTTGAAAATAATTCCTAATTACGAAAATACGACCCTTATCTGGAGCTCTGCCTTTCTGTTCTTGATTGAAATTAAAATGTTATAATTACTTAGTTGTTTTTTACTCACAAACTATGCTATTGTAAAGTAATATGTAAATCAAATAGTATATTAATTACGTATTTGCTAGGTTACTTGTTATCATTTTCTGTAGTCAAACGATATCCACATTTTATTTCATGTGCAAAATGCGTACAATTTTTCGGACTCTCGTTTTCGGATAAAGTATTTTTCGTCAATTATATTAAAGTTTTCGATGTTCTTTATACAAAAAAAATAGACTTACAAATACACGTGCGGTGATACGGACGGTGCAGAAAAATCTTTACCAATTTCCTTTCATGAGGCAGAAGACTTGGAGCTTTATTTGATAATTACCTTTCAGTTTGGTATATGTCGGAGTTCAATGTCAGAAAATAAAAATACTAAAAAAAAATAAAATCCCTACCTACCTACCCACCCAAATTTACCTGGGTCGGGTTATGCCAAACCAACAATTTTTTAAGGATGGCCTTGTAAACAGAATTGTGATGTGTGAGGAGCATATATGTTGAGATCTAACATGTGTACAGAGATCTTGACTATTTCTATCCAGTTTCTTAGGTTATGTGATGCAGGGTTTTCATTAGGATTCTTTGTAGCAGGCTTTTGAGTTATTTGATGAGGCCAACCTGCTAGGGGGGTCCGGGGGCATGCCCCCCCCTGAATTTTTTTTAAATAAAGGTGCCAAATCGTGGCTTCTGAGCGATTTTGGGCACATATTTTACATGCTTTTCCTCAGTTAAAATAGAGGATATTAATGTGAATTGTTAAGTCCTCAGGTTACATCAACTTTCAGGGGTGTCAATTGTCCCAAATTTGAAATCCTGAAAATAAAATCTGGGTGCCGATAGGGCCCATGGTGGGTTCAGGGCACACCCTGGACAGGGGTCCAGGGGGCCAGAGGCCCCCGGAAGCACCTGCAATTTAGCTTATTTGAAACAAAGAAATCGCTTCTCCTGAGCTTTAAGACACCTGTTTTTTAAGAGATTCAAAACAGAAAAAAATACTTTGGCTAGCAAATATCACAATCTATTTCTTTAAATTTTCATGTAGATGCATGGGTCTGAGGTGGAATGTCCCCGTCGGGGGCGAAGGGCCCGGGCCCTAGCTTAATGTATAATTTCTGTGCAGTACATAACATGTATTCTTTACAGTATTAATGAAAATCTGAATTAAACAAACACTGGAAATTTTAACATTTTAATAAGTTGTAACTTCCAATAATGACAATGACATTTCATGTTGAGTGAACATTCATGGCATTTATTTTCATCCGCACACTAGGTGTTGCAGCAAATACCTCTTTCTGATTCTGGGGATGTTTCATACCATATTTCCTACACGGCAAACAGTACATCCCCTCTCCCTCTATGTAACCACCATCTTTTCGCTGTCATCCAATTATGTTGAAATGTCTTGGGGGTTAAACGTTGTTCTTCTTGATGACTGATGGAAGTGCAGTCCTTCTTGCCACACACATGGACATTGTGCACTTTCTTCGATGAGTCGAACAGAGTGGTCAATGCATTCCTACATTCCTCAGGACTCCATGCTTTTGTTTCATGGACATCTGTGAAGAAGGAAAATTTATCATGATTTGGAGCAGGAGTGTGTCTTGCGTAGATGTGACAGAAAAACCTCTGAAGATTTGTATGGGATGAAAATCCCAAGAATCAGAAATAGTTATTTCTGTCAAATCTAACCATGACACATGCAGTGCATACACTGTTACACAAGGTCCAAATTTCACTTGTGTGCATGAAAATAAATGCCATTAATGTGCAGGCCATTTTATGTCGGTCAATAGAGAAACATCGCTAATGTTATAATTGTTATAAACAAACCAACTTAAAATAAAATGTATTTGTATTTGCACTCTGAATTAAACAGTTGCTTGTCCAAATCTACAGCAGCTGCAAACATTTTGTATTTTTTTCATACAAGAAAAGCATGTCATTTTCTATGTGCAGTATACTATTTATTAATAAATTGCTATACTGTTAAATAATTAAGCCACAACTTTCTGCAGTTGTTTTGATTTTAAAGAGCTAATAATATGTTTAAACCATGCAGACAGATTGCTTCCCAGTTTGTTTGTTTTTATATGAAGTTAGCCTTGGTAAAAAAATCATTTTGCAAAATTGAATGATCTGACGAGTACTAAAAGTTTAACATACTTACTGACCATAAATATAAATGTTACCTGTGGGTGGTGTACATGTTTGTTGTTTTGGTCCCTCAGGTTTAGAGTTTTCTGTACTAGTACCACTATAACTATCCACAACATGGTTGGATTCTTCGTTTGCCTTTGACATCTGCACTTGCACGGGTTCAGATGTCTGTAAATGTATGGGTTCAGATGAGCATCCTGCACTGGCATCACTGTGTGTTTCATGACTGTCTTTTTCTGAAATAATTGATTATTCAGTTTATAAAGATTGTGTGTCTATTGACATGAGAATAATTGTTTTTATTTGATCAACTTAGGCAATTTTTTGGAAAAAAAATCGGGCATAGGTTGCCCCAGCTGATGCAATCTTAGGATTTAAATATTTTGCTGAGGAAGCTTCTTTGGGCCATTTTTTTTCAAATACAAATTTGGACATAGCTCAACATTGCAGTGCCAATTCAATATATTTAGCATTTTAGGCAACCAAGTCCGACCTTAATCATGGAAAAATCAGGAGAGTTTGGGGCTCGAGAGTTTCATTTATCCTAATGAAAGACTCACCCTCCTGTAAAATGTGGTAAATAAATCCACTTACCGCTCGGAGGATCAAAACTCCGCGAAGAAACCAAACATCAACGAAATCTGTCGAAAATCGAATAAAAAACGAAATGTAAGTGTAGCAGGAAAGTGCATTTATCCGGAGGTGCCGGTAAATGATAAACGTTAACAAAACTGGAACAAGATAACTTCAACAGGGAACTATCGTTCTTACTCGAAACACAAACAAAAAAGTCGTTTCTTTTTCTTTTTTTTGACATATCCAATTGTTGACTATGTCACAGTTTGTGACCTTGAATCAAAGTCGTACAGTCTCTTTACCCGCTCCGCGATTGGACAATTACATCGATACGACCAATGAGAAAGCAGTTAACATATATCGGTTAAGGTTGTTTACTTCCGTTTCAGACAGTTAGTATATTTACGAATACTAAATATCTCGTCATCGTCGTAAATTTGCCGATTTTTTTATATTTTTTTAATTTTCTTTCCGAATTTGAGCCGGCCTGAATAACATTTGAGGCGGTCAAATCGGCCGCCGGCCGCCTCCTAATGAAAACCCTGGTGATGATAACATATTGGCAGTATAAAGTAAGATAATCATTGTTCTTGTTTATAGCATTATCTTAACATTCTAGTAATAACAGAGTGTTTTCGAAAGAGTGTTATCAAGTTTATTAGGTTGTGTTGATTTTCTTTTGACAGATTATAGTCAGAAAATGATTTTTCTTATTCATTACAGTTTCTAGTCAAACCATGACACCAGTGTTGGCAGATTATTGAGTTTAATAAAGTTGTAAATCCTCTTATTCTGCGGTTTTCTTCATAGATATATTCACAGAGTTTTCCCTAAGAACCGGCCGCCGGCCAAATTGACCGGTTCAATCGATTTTCTGGCCGGTTCAAATGCTGGTAACAAAAAAAAATAATGAGAGGTTTTGCAACTTTGATCGATGTAATTGTTAAAGTTAAGAAAAGACGAAATTAAACAAGCGAAAACATCGATTTAACATTGTTTTTGTTATGTTCTTTATACTTCCGTGTGTACGTTTTACCGAACAAGTATAATTTATAACGGCGCTTCTCATTGGCTGATTGTTTTGAGTACGCAAAAAACTACAAAACGGCGCTTCTCATTGGCTGATTATTTTGAGTACGCAAATAACTACAAAAATCGTAACCACATGGTTTTCTCAAAATGAAACGAACCCTGAGAGATTTTTTCAGTGTGACAGCGCCTTCAAAACGTCAGAAAGGTTTGTATTGATGAAAATCTCGATGAAAATGCATGAAAGAAATTATTCAAACAATACTTTTAGTTGAATAAAGTTAGAAAAATTCCTTAAGTGATACACAAAAAAACAAGTAATTTTCATCTCTAAAATTTCTGTCCAAACCCCCCCAAAATGCACCATTTTGCGTCTAGATTTTCAAAATTTTTCGGGGGGGGGGGCATGCCCCCGGACCCCCCTAGCAGGAGTGCCTTGCTTGGCCTGTTCAAATTTTTATTTGGCCTGTTCAAATAAAAGGAAGGGAAAACCCTGTATTCATAGATATACATTTTTAAAATATCGCGATAAGTATCGCGATACAGTGTTGTCGTATCACGATATATCACAGTACGCTCACGGCGTATCATGACAGCCCTAATCACAAAAGCTCACCATCAACACATTGCGCTCAGGTGAGCTAACAACTGTAATTTATTTTGGATTTAAAATAAATTAAGCTCAACAAAAATGAAGATCCAGTAAATAATTCAATAATTTTTTTTTCACCTGAACATTAAAAAAAACAATAAATACAAGGGTCTAAATTGTCACAAAACCAGGTTTTCAATTTGAAAAAAAGTGTAATAAAGGGAGACAATTTAAAATAAACATTGTTACCGATTGTTCCTAGTTACCCCCTTGTGTAAAATTCAATCTATTTATAGTCGTGGCGACCTTGATTTCAATTTGGAAAAAAAATGTGATAAAGGGAGACAATTCAAAATATGCATTGTTACTGAGTGTTTCTAGTAACCCCCTTGTGTCAAATTCATTTTTTTTTTGTCACGACGACCTTGGAGATATTGACGTAATTCTTTACAATGGCACACCGTCCAATGATTGTCAACAAATGTACCTAGTAATTATAACCAGTGATTTTTTTTGCTCAAATTTACAGCCGAATTTCGGCTGCTTCCCAATCGCAAAAATACACGTTTTTTCCCAAAATTCTGACCAAAATTTCCCAAAAAAAGCCCAACTTAAAAAAAAAAAAAAAAAAAAAAATTTTTTTTTTTTTTTTTTTTTTAGAAAGAAGTCTCATATAACTTAATTATGATTTCTTAAATCTAGGTCTCAACTTTATTTTTTAAACATCTTACAAAATATATAACTTGAATTTAGTCATTTTTGTCCATAAATCATTCCCAAACTTGCCACTTTTATTGATTAAAAAAAAAACAATTTGACCAGACTCCTTTTCTAGAAAACACCCTGAACATGCACTTAAAAACAAGATCACTTCTGTTACTTATAATCCTATTTATAATGCTTCATTTTTCCCAATTTCATGGTTTATCGCGCTATTTTTCCCAATTTCACGGTTTATCGCGATAATTTTCCCAATTCAAAAGGCACAGGCTGTAACAAATTAAAGCAAAAAAAATCACTGATAACGTCTCACAATGAATGACATAGATATAGCCCTGAGATCATTTATGGCCATTTTTGACCTTTGAACTCGAAGTGTGACCTTGACGTTGCGGATATCAATGTAATTCATTTGCATGACAACCTACAATCTTGGTGAACAAATGTGCCAAATGATTTTAAAATCTCACAATGAACGACATAGTTATGGCCCGGACAAGCTTGTTCCGCCCGCCCAGTTTCCCGTCCGCCGACATTCACCAATCTTATAACCAGTTTTTTCCTTTGGAAAACCTGGTTAATAAAAAGCGCATCTGAAGTTATGAAGGCTTAGCATGCAACAACAATTATCACTTATTATTCTTATAACTTGCTTATACTGTTGCAGTTTCATTCCACACCACTGTATATAGCAATATCTGATCTATATTTCTTTTTCCTTTCCCCACCCAAACTCACCTTTAGCTGCAATCTGCTTCATGATATTTTCCTGCTCTGCTTTCTCTTTGGATACAGATATCGTTGTTGTACCATTCATATGTATACTTCCCGTTTTCAACCGGGTACGAATTCCTGGTATCTTAGGTGTTGCTGAATCTAGGCTGTTGGGCTCAGATTTGACGGAGGTCACAGATTTAATGCTAGTTACCCCGTCCGACTGGTTAGATACAGAGGACCTGGATGACTTAGGCTCCATCTTTGCACTGACATTCCTTGTTTTAACAGTTACAACCGATTCTGCGGAAACACCAGCATTCAAACCAGATACCAACACTTCTTTTTCCAAGCTTTTTGATGCACTTTTAACAATTTCAGTATTGGTTTTGACCTTCACATCAACAGCCTCCATTTCAATTGACTTGAAGACTGTTTTCTGCATGTCTTGCTGCTGATCAAGTGTGTTTCCTTTTTTCTTCACCTTGTCAACAGTTTCATCCTCATCACACTTTTCACCAGTTGTTTTAAGATCGTCAGAGTCAACATCTTCTGCTTCCAATACATCACCACCTGCTTCAGGATCTTTAACTTCACCCGAGACCTGCAAATCCACACTGTCAGTGCCACAAGCCACTTCCATTCCATTATTGTCCACACTCGTGATTTTGGCAGCTTCGTCACTTTCATCTTCACCCGACTCAGCCAACTTGCTTTCTTCTTTCTCATCCTCACCAGTTACCTCATTCATGTTGTCCATAAGTTCAGAACTGGTTTCAGTCATCTCAGAGTCTGTTGTTGACATCATAGGCTCTGGTGATGACAACACAGAACTGTCCAATTTTGCCTGGGTTTTTTGTTCTAAAAACCAGTGATAAATACATAATTATAGCAAAAAATAATATTTTTGTTTAACTTAATTTTGAGATTATTTTTTACTTAAGTCAATGTTGTTGTTTTTTATTTCCATGTTTTTATTTTCCATTTTTGCTCCCTGAACATAATTGACATGTCAAAATGGCACATACAAAATATATCTAATTTTGAGGATAAGCACAGTCAATTTTTTTCAAAATGTTCACAGGTATTTATTTCGTAAAACCAATTATAAGAATTGTGAATTATGTAATTAAAGATTATGACAGTTTCTAAACAGGGCTTTTTCCACACGGTCACCACTTTGGGACTGGTACTGATACCAGTCAAAATCCGAAAATAAGATATATTGACCCACTAACTGACAGGATTTGAGCATGATAAGTCAATTAAGGCATTTCAGAGTGTTCACAAGGTCTATACTTCAAAGTACCTTCTTTTAGCCTTTCTTGTTTTTCTCTGTTGGCCCTCAACTTGTCTAGTACACTTCCCCTAGAGCCGATGGCAGGGTTTGACCTTGTGGCTCTTGTAGGTGTGACCTTTCGACCTGGAGTGACCTTTGAGACCGACCCAGTCACAACCTTTGACCCTGATGATGGTGTGAGCCTCTGTGATGCATGTGGCCCCTGGCTGCCAGGGGTTCTGGGAGTGGGGCTCTGTTTTGTTGGGGTCTTCATGGCTGGAGAGGGTCCTGCTGAACCTGTACTGCTGAGACGCCCTGAAGTTATAGTAGACAACACTTTATGGCCCTGAAGTTATAGTAGACAACACTTTATGGCCCTGAAGTTATAGCAGACAACACTCTGAATTTATAGAAGATGACACTTTTAATTGCGCTGATCGTATAGCAGATGACACTTTGTATAGCCCTGATGCTATAGCAGATGACACTTTTAATAGCCCTGATGCTATAGAAATGACACTTTTAATAGCCCTGATGCTATAGCAGATGACACTTTTAATAGTCCTGATGCTATAGTAGATGACACTTTTAAAAGCCCTGATGCTATAGCAGATGACACTTTTAACAACCCTGAAGTTTTAGCAGATGACACTTTTAACAACCCAGAAGTTTTGGCAGATAAGACTTTTACTAGCCATGAAGCTATAGCAGACGACCCTTTTTGCAGCCTGATACTATAGCAGTAGCAGAGAAAACATTTAATAGCTCTGAATTCATAGCAGTGGACACTATTAATAGCCCTGAAGTTATAGTAGATGACACGTTTAATAACCCTGAAGTTATAGCAAATGACACTTACTTGTCTTGATTCGATAGCAGTTGATACTTTTAATAGCGCTGCTGATATAGCAGATGACACTTTTAATAGCCCTGATGATATAGCAGATGACACTTTTAACAACCCTAAAGTTTTAGCAGATGAGACTTTTACTAGTCATGAAGCTATAGCAGACGGCCCTTTTCACAGCCTGATACTATAGCAGAGGAAACATTTAATAGCTCTGAATTCATAGCAGTGGACACTTTTAATATCCCTGAAGTTATAGCAGATGACGCTTTTAATAACCCTGAAGTTTTAGCAGATGAGACTTTTACTAGTCATGAATTGGTAGCAGACAGTACTTTTGATAGGCTGATGATGTAGTAGATGACACTTTTAATAGCACTGATGATATAGCAGATGAAACTTTTAACAACCATAAAGTTTTAGCAGATGAGACTTTTACTAGTCATGAAGCTATAGCAGACGACCCTTTTCACAACCTGAAACTATAGCAGATGAAACTTTTAACAACCATAAAGTTTTAGCAGATGAGACTTTTACTAGTCATGAAGCTATAGCAGACGACCCTTTTCACAGCCTGAAACTATAGCAGATGAAACTTTAAATAGCCATGAAGCTTTAGCAGACAACACTTTTAATAGCCCTAACGATATAGCAGATGCCAGTTTTAATAGCTTTTAAGTTAAAGCAGACAACATTTTTAATAGCCCTGATGCTCTAGAAGACGATACTTTCAATAGCACCGCAGTTATAGCACAGAACACATTAAATAGCCCTGAAGATTAAACAGACGACACTTTAAATAGCCCTGAAGTCATAGCAGACGACAATTTTAATAGCCTTAATGCTATAGCAGACAACACTTTTAGCAACCCTGAAGTTATTGCAGACAGCGCTTTTCATAGCCTGAAAATTTAGCAGATGACACTTTTAAAACAACAAGATGACACTTTTAATAGCCCTGATGATATAGCAGATGAAACTTTTAACAACCATAAAGTTTTAGCAGATGAGACTTTTACTAGTCATGAAGCTATAGCAGACGACCCTTTTCACAGCCTGAAACTATAGCAGATGAAACTTTAAATAACCAGCAGGGTTCGCCAAAACCGTCGGTCCGCCGGTCCTGACCGGCAAATTTTTCTAAGGACCGACAAGTGATATAAGATAATCGGTCCGACTGACCGACACAATCGGATGAAAAATGGTTTCAAAAAGATCACTCAAAGTGTATAATATGCTATTGGATTAATAGAAGGTAAATGCTTTTTGTTCAACTTCTGTCAAAATCCTTTTTTTCTTACCTTCATTTTGATGTTTAAAGTTGGATTAGAATTGACTATCACATGCGAGTTGAAAATCAACGGTCTTTGTTAAAAAAGCAACCGAGTGCGTCCGCCATTTTATTTGTTCCATTTAATTTATCCACAACAAAAACCGCATGAAAACTTGTTTCAACAGGCATTTGTGAGCACTTCTGTTAAATAGTTTCATTATTATATTGTTTTGGGAAGGATATATTTTAATTTACACACCAACAATTTCTGAAATCAAAATGAGATTTTTCTACCGATGTACTATATTTCGGATATTTTAAAATTCGGACATAGGGATATTTATGTTTTGATTTGTTGTTGATAGTTTGTAGCAATATGTTTTGTGTTATTTCAGACAACAAGAATGGATGGTGGTAATTATCATGGGCCTTTCTATCAAGAAATAGGTGTGAAAGACATTCATTTAATTGAACCTGGAAATCAACCACCTCAGCTAAGAGAAAATATTTTAACAATAGGTGTTGTTTTAGAACTTGTAAAATCGGCTAATAAACAGAAATTGAAGTCATCCAAAGTAGTGTGAATGGGTGTGTGCAATTAAGTCAAACTTGATTGGATGTCACCCTCACATTTCAAGAACACGGATTTGTAGAGCTGTGCAGGCTAAAAAACAGTTTGACAAAAAGAAGTCAGCGATTTTCCTTGTCCAATTGGGAAAAGTACCCGTACCGGTCCAATTGGAAAAAATCGAGTCGTGAAAACCTCAAAATTGGGAAAAATCGAGTCGTGAAAACCTCAAATTGGGAAATTGGTGTATTTGATTTTTTGCTCCCAAATACTTTAAAATTGATAAACAAGTGTTTTCAAGCTGTCAATATTATATAAACCTAGGTTCAAGCTATAGAGCTGCAAAGGGAAACTAACTAAATGTTGCTTTAAAAAAAAAAAAAAAAAAAATTATTATTTTTTTTTTTTTTTTTTTTTTTTTAACTTTAATTGGGAATTTAAGGACAGCAATTGGGAAATTTGTATTTTTTTCGTCATTGGGAAAGTGCCCTTTACCGGTACTTTATAAAGAAGGAGGAAAATTGCTAGAAGTCTAAAAAGAATACCTTTGGTTTATATGTGGCTTATTATTAATATAATAATTGTTTAATTATTTCGATTTTGGACATGTTTTTATTGTATTTTAATGTGATCAAAACCAATAAACATCAAAAAGGTACTCTCTTTTGTTGTGTTTTGCTGTTATAGTTTAGTCGGACAGTGGGACTGACAGAAACTGATTCGGACTGACAAAAATTTCAAGTCTGACATGTTACGTCAGTCCGAATGACTGACAGATTTTTCAAGTTTTGGCGAACCCTGTAACCATGAAGCTTTAGCAGACAACACTTTTAACAGCCCTTATGATATAGCAGATACCAGTTTTAATAGCTTTTAAGTTAAAGCAGACAACATTTTTAATAGCCCTTATGCTCTAGAAGACGATACTTTCAATAGCACCGCAGTTATAGCACAGAACACATTAAATAGCCCTGAAGTCAGGGCAGATTAAACTTTGATAAGCCCTGAAGATTAAACAGACGACACTTTAAATCGCCCTGAAGTCATAGCAGACGACAATTTTAATAGCCTTGATGCTATAGCAGACAACACTTTTAGCAACCCTGAAGTTATTGCAGACAGCACTTTTCATAGCCTGAAAATTTAGCAGTTGACACTTTTAAAAGCCCTGAAGCTTTAGCAGACAACACTTTAAATAGCCCTGAAGTTTAATCTGAATATAATTATAAAGCCCTTAAGATATAGGAGATGACACTTGTAATAACCCTGAAGTTAGAGCAAATAAAACTTATAATAGACATGATGCTATAGGATTTTTCCTGGACATTTTTGGAAAAAAATGCAATTTCGGGATATGGAATTTGTTTGTATTAAAGTAAACTGATGTCATTATATCATAAACATTATAGTTATATACTTTGTTAGATGTAATTGAAATACAATTGAGATATAAGAGATCGGAGACATATACCCTCCAAACAGGGTTTTGAACTAGTGACCCAATTTCAATAGGGTTCATCTACTGTCCATGGCCAATGCACATATGAAGTATCAAGCCAATCATTCAATTTGTTGACAATTTATTGATTGGAAACAATTTTCACATTTATTGTGACAGTGACCTTCACCTAGTGACCTTAATTTCTGTAGAGGTCATCTACAGTCCAAGGCCAATACACATGGGAATTATCAAGCCAATCGGTCGATTCATTGACTAGTTATTGATCAGAAACAATTTTCCACTTATTGTGACAGTGACCATGACCTTTGACCCCAATTTTCTTTAGGTGTCATCTACTTCCAAGTTCAAAGCACATGGGAAGTCTCAGGCCAATCTATCAATTTGTTGACGAGTGTTTGATTGGAAACGATTTTCACACTAATGGTAACAGTGACCTTGACCTTTGACCTAGTGACCCCAATTTCAATAGGGGTCATCTACTGTCCAAGGCCAATGCACATGTGAAGTATCCAGCCAATCAGTCAATTTGTTGACGACTTATTGATAAGAAACCAACTGGTCTACCGACAGACCGACCAACATCCAGCAAAACAATATAAGCCCTCTTTGAAGAAGGGCATAATAATCATTACACACTTTTTTCTAAAAAAGTATAAATTATTTTAGTTGGGATTTTTTTCTCTTTTGCTTAGGGAATGGGTCCCTATAACGGACCCGAAGATCTGCCACGAACAGGCCTGATAGCAGATGACACTTTAATAGCTCTAAAACTGAGCAGATGACACTTTAATAGCCCTGCAGTAATGGCAGATGACACTTTCAATAGCCTTGAAACTATTGCAGATGACACTTTTAATAGCCCTGCAGTTATAGCAGATGGCACTTTAAACAGCCCTAAACCAATAGCAGACTACACTTTCAATAGCCTTGAATCTATTGCAGACGACACTTTCAATAGCCCTGAAGTTAAAGCAGACAACACATTTAATAGCCCTGAATCCAAAAGCCCTGACTTAATACCTGACAAGACTTTTAATAGCCTTGAAGTTAGAGTGGATGACACTTTCGATAACCTTGAAGTCAAAGCATACAATATTTCCAGACTTCTTGAAAGCAATTAGTTGAACAAAAGTGAAAGGAAAAATATGATTTGGAATATGTGTTTAAAACATAACCCTGTCTTTTGTTTTTATAATTTAAATATCTTAAGATAAAATATGTGATCCATGTAATTTTGATTGTCCAGCAAGAAATAACATGTCAGATCCAATGTAGGAGATATTTTTGAGTGAGCAAAATTATTACAACAACACTTTACACGTGTAAACTGATTGGGCAAAGTTCTATAAGTGTAAAAGTGGCTTGTAGCTTTATTAAACCTTAGACAGGTAAAAGTGATTTCTTCCCTTTTATGTAGGATCTGGTAAAATAAGCCGTTCCCAATGACTCACATACTCGTTCCAAAAATGAACCAGACCCATCCAAATGAAAACAAGCAAATTCGTTGAATTGATATCCACCGCCAATATGCTTCTGGACACAAAAGTGTTATATTTGAAACTAAAAAAAGCATTTTTTCAAGATACAAAGGGCCATAACTCTGTTATTATCAAATGGTGTACAATGCCATTTGGCGTGCATCATACTTTTATCCATATATGTACTCATACCAAGTTTCAATGAAATCCGCAAAAGCACTTCCAAGATATGGCTCCGGACAACGCCAAAACAATATCCCTCCGCCTATGGCACAGGATTCAAAGCATAAAATAATGACATAGTGTGTTTTTTCTCAGGATATTATTGGAATTCTTACTAAACAAGAGCACCGCATAACTGGTGCCACGCTTGGCTGTGGGTGCAGTTTAGAATAGATGAAAGCTTGTCAGATTATTTTTTTTTTAGAGGTCAGTGACCTTGACCTTTGACCTAGTGACCCCAAAATGGGTGTGGCATGTAGAACTCATCCAGGTGCAGCTACATAAATAATATGATGTTTCAAAGTCGTAGGTTGAAGCACTTTGATTTTAGAGCCTATGTTCAAAACCTTGACAAAATGTTAAGGTTTTAGCACGACGCGGACGACGGACACGACACAACACAACGAGCTGGCTTTGACAATACCTTGGGTTTTCTCAGAAAACAGCCGAGCTAAAAATCACAAAACACTCAAAGTTTGAATCAAGTGTGATAACTATTGATAAAAATATGAGATAATTATATGCAGTTTTAATAGTTTTGATCCATATAAATAATTTTAAATTACTGAAAAATGTATGCATTCACTTGATTTTTTACCAGCAAGGTTTATAAAGGAGGCAAACATTCCCGATTTCAAGGATAGTGGAACCATTCCCAAACGAGTCTTAAACAATAACTGGGTAATTATAAAGGATCTGTACTAAACTACACATTTTGATATTGACAGACTTCATTTCCTGTTACTTACAGTACAAAATTCTCCCAACCTCACTGAATTAACAGATCACTTTCCATTCTTTTGATCTGTGAAATCACAAGCATTACCATGACAGTGTGCTCTTTTGTATAAAATAGTTCAACAGTTAAATATGCATGCTTATATAATGTTTACTGGGGTATCATAGTCCAAAGATCTATAAATAAACATAGTTTATTTATAGATCTTTTCATAGTCAAGGGTCATGAGTGAAGCTTTTTGTATCTTATGAATGTCTAGCGATAGTTTTATGCTCAATACAACACTCTCAATGTAGCAGTCAGTGCCACACTAAGGTTTATACATGTACAATCTATTTGAAAATCTTGATGGAATAATTTTGTATTTAGGGTACAGTAAATTAATCTGTTGTTTTTATAGGCTACTAAACATAATTGGCTGCTTAAAAAAATGCAACATCTTCCCTGTTACACAAATGTCACAAAACAGGTTTTTAACAATCTTACATAATTTTTTCCAAGGTTATCTCATCACATTGGAAAATTAATTCATGATGTGTAACTTAAAGATAATGTTTCCTAGGTGTAACTCTATTCATGAATTATAAATCAAGCATTGACACTGGTTTGATAACACACACACGGACAGGCAGCAAGGGGTAGGGGGGGGGGAGTTGCTTTGTAATGGTTCCTAACATTCTTACATGATTTTTCTCAAGGTAATCTCAGCATGTTATACAACCAATTCATACTAGTGTCAGATAATGTGCCCCATGTACAATTCTAATCAAGCAGCCCAAATCAAGTCCCAGTGCTGCATGGTGGTTATATAGCACACGCTTACAGGTAGCAAGGGGATGGGAATGGGTAATTATGCATGAATTCTGAAACTTCTTCTGATAAACACTGATTTAACCCTTTACCACTTAGATACTTATTTTCAGGCATTTGTAGGCCCTCAGAAAAATATATATTGAATTAAAGACCTTTCTTAGTAGATTCAAGTTGTTAAGGCTTCATCTGCAAACCATAGATACTGATGAGCAGCAAGCAGCATAAAACCTGAACAGACTCGCAGGCTGTTCTGGTTTTAAGCTGTTTGCACATAGCCATTTTCACTTTGCTTTTGAGTGGGAAAGGGTTAGGCCAATCCAGTGAACCATGTTACACTCATTCTTATTACTAAAGGTATTCTAAAGGGTCCCCCCCCCCTGTTGCAAGGTGGTGATTCCAGTTTTCATCATTTTATTTTTATAGTTGTTGTTATGTTAAAGATTGAAGTTTGTAAAATACCTTCAAAATGTGGGGGATAAAGAAACTACATCAACATTAGTTCATAGGTTTTGCAAATGGCTTGTATTTGCCAATCTGGCTGACCAATCATAATAGGTTAACTAAAATATTTCTTACTTTTGATTTTGATGAACGACTCCCATAGACAGTACACTAAAATCAATTTATGAGATCTCACCAGAAAATATCACAAGACAAACCCAGGGTGCTGGATCAGGGGACTTGTTGGGTTTTCCCCATTAAACGTTAATATATGTAACAAATGGTAAGTGCTGCTTTTTTCCAAATAACTTTTTGAAACTATTGTTCTAGAGAATTTCAACTAGTGCATAAAAGACAGATTTTTATGCTGCATATGCCAATGTGAAATACATCAGAATTATTTTATTTAATAAGCCAGTGTTCTTGTTTGAAATATCATGTATACTGCACGACTATGCATCACGCAACATGAAATTTTATCACCAATTTCAGATGTATTCAAGGATTTATTCTTATACCTTAAGATATCGGCACAAACTGCAAGAAAAACTGTCTTTTATGCACTGAAGATTTTTGCAAATGTATTTCAATAACTTGAGATATTTACAAAAATTAAGTACTTGACGGTGTGTTTACATTCTGTACAGCCCGTGAAAACACCGTTGATTCTAAACCCTGAAACCAGTAATTAAGAAAACCCAAGATGGTGTAATGAGGCCAGCGTTCTAAAAAAATAGACTTATCCCATATTCAATTAGATTTTTCGGGGGAAAAAAAACACTAATTCTTAAGAAACAAACAAAGTGGACATGTTTTATCCACCAATTGTAGTTTCATTCAAATATAAACAGTTAAATTGGTTTGTGATTTTGACAGCATTTTAAAGGTTGATCTTTCCTCGTACCCACAGTCTGGTGGGTCTTCTCAAACTCGTTCTCATTCCTGGATATGTTTATTAGCTCTAACGCTCCCCATCACTTTTTACTATTCAACACAGCTTCTGCTCCTTCACTTACTGCCACTCCGAGTGCTGATGGGACTTTTAATTTTGCCATCCCCTTGGGTGGCGGAGCCTGATCCTTCGTTATTACGGCCACCACCTTTACTAGCACCTGCAATCATACCATGAGAACTGAACTTCATCGGTATTTAATATATCAATATACATGTATAAGTTTAACAGAGTAATGAAGAAACATGATAAAAATATTTGTAATAATAATAAAAATATACACAAATACTTATATTCTTTTCAGAGGAATATAGAATGTTATTATTTACAGAAAGTTTGATTTCATTCAAAACATTTTCAAAGTAAAATAAATTTTAAAAAATCGCTGTTTTCAGGTAAGATTGAATAATTATTTTGATAATGTTTATAGAATCAGTATACTTAAGAAATAGTAAACCCCACTGAGGTCCCTATGCCATTATAGTGACCAGCCAGGCAGCCACAAACCATATATACAGTTGTTGTCTGCCTGGCTGGTCACTTCCATGCTATTGGGACCAAAGTAGAGTTTACTATTTCTTATATTACACCGAACAGTGTCCCCTGTATCATTGTACAGTGTTGTACCAGCTTTCCGTACTTTTATTTTTCATGCAACTGAATGCGCAAATGCTGACGTATTTCGTGTGACGTAGTTTTTCTGACAAAACATTCCATTTGGAACTAAATTCTCTGGATGTTAAGGACATGTCAGACGTGGTGTTTTTTTTAACAGTTAGTTATTTGTTTATGGCATCCAACGAATGCAAAAGGTATTTCAGATTGTGTGTTTATCATACATAATGTAAACTTCGATAGGAATACAATAAAATAGTGTGATTTAAAATAAGTTTCGATAAAGGGATGGAAGAATAAACATTGGATTAACGTTGGCATTGAAGTAAGCTTGTCGTTTAATTAAGAAATAATATTTTTCTATCATGGTTTGTTGTCGAATAACCCACAGTAAGGAGTATAGATGCGTAGGAATTAAATCACGAGTGCGAAGCACGAGTGATTTGATAACACGCATCTATACAACTTACTGTGGGTTATTCGACAACAAACCATCATAGAAAAATATTATTTCGATTCTAACACGATTCTGATTGATTTGGTTCAAGCTTTAGGACGTGAACTATATTTTTCAATACTCCGCCCTTCTTAGTACTAAGTTCACTATTTAGTGACGTCATTGAATTGTACAAACATATGACGTCATTTTCATTCATAAATATTTTGCAAATGACGTCACTTTCATTGAAAACAACAATCGTAGAAACCAAATGACGTCACGTTTATTGATGCTACTGAAAAGCTGACATGCTATAAATGTTTTCTGAATTACGTTTCCTAACAAATAACATTCTTTGTAGACGTGGTTATGCCACTTACCACCAAATATACAATTTATTGTTTCATTACATTTATATACACACTACATTTATAACATTTCTTTTAGAGCGGGTTTTAGCACGTGCATTTTACTGCAATATTTTCTTTATTTATTCGGAACTATTTTCGAAACATTAAGCTCCGCCCATAAGTTATTGCAGAATAACCCACACTTGATTTCCTTCTTTGTCTATAGAAAACAAGTCGCGTGCCGTGTTAGAATCTAAATTAATTTCTTTTGTACTCTTGTTAAAGCTGAAATAGTGTCAATCAATGCTGTTGAATAAAACGCTTCCACACAGTGCACATTTAGTGGAGTGTAAGCCCGAACAATCCATAAAAAAAAATAGTGACCGGTCCATGTACTCTTAGGTTTCTCTATCGCATTTTACAGACTGAAACTGGTCATATAGATATAGAAGGACCAATATCTCTGAGGTGTAATATAGTGTATTATCACTCTTGTATTATTACTCTTGGCTATATGTCACTTGTGAAATGTAATTCGATTCGATAAAACGCCTAAAAGAGATCCTATATTGGTAATAATAATAATAATAAGTGTAATTATTATTAGTAGTGTTTAATTAGTATTAAGCATTGACAACATAAATACCGGTAACCATTGTGTGCAAATTATAGCAGTTATATATTGACTTGGTTACCTGGTCACGTTACAGCAGAGTGGAACGGTGGTGAAAACATTTAACTGATATCCCTTTTATAAACATCTTTTAGCGGTATGTTGTGATATACATTTGACATATTCATTCGTCTTAATATAAATGCATTCAACTATCATTGTATTTAAGTTTGTACTCATGTAAATATAGCTTTACTTATAATATATACCAATAGACTAGATAACAACATCATAATTTAATATGATATTTTAAACATCAACCTTTTAAGAAACAAGACATTTGCTATAAGCGCGAAGTGTCAAAACATCTTTTTTATACCATGCTTTTACACACACAAAATACCTTTCATGATTAACTTTTCTTTTCAAGATTTCTTCTTCTAAACAACAGGCTGCATGTTTTCAACAATGTGTAAACTTCTTCTCTTTACATGCAGTGTGTATCCAATATGCTTGGGAAAAATCTATTTTTAGCATACTTTTGATAAGGTTGAGTGAATTGAAGTCCAAGGGAGAAAAATCCGACATCACAAGTGCATTGTAGTATGAATTGATTAGTGATTCACTGGTCACATGATCAAAATGTCATGCTGTGATTGGTGGAATAATTACTTACACTAGCTAATATCAACACATTGCACTAGACAAATATTGATTATGAAGTATGATTATTATTAATTAAGCAACTGGACAATACAACACAACTGTTGTAAAGTCATCCTGCTGTATGTTTGCAATTGATATGTTAAATTAAACATCATTAGCTCAAAGCAACTTTATTATGAGGAAATTGAGAAAAACATTATTCTGGCAATGGCATTTTATAGATAGTTACAGACAATATTTTTCATTTCATCCTTCAAAGAAGCAGAGACGTAGATAACATCTCTGAAAGATTAGTAATGAAAGTGGACATTATGTGATTCACTCTTTAAACATATTTTAAGGTCAACAATACATTGGATTAATAAAAAAAATAGCCCTCAGTAATGACACATTACAAAACTTTGAACAAAAATGGAATCGGATTAAATTCTCATGATGTTTGTCCACTTAAATACATTTCACTCTAATGTAAGTTTATCTTTCTAAAATATTTTTGTATGTTTTTTTTCAATCTTATAAGATCATTTTGAATATACAACGAAACACACAAGTCCAGTATGCTTTCTTCCGACTTTATACAACTCATCAACATTCATAACAATTCTTCTATTATTTTTTTTCTTTTCTCTTTTAAGAAAATACATATTAGCATATCTTGTATAACATGTCTGAACTTTATTGCTTTGTACAATCACTATGTTGTATATATTCATGTATACATTGTATGTATTATATTGAATAAAATAAAAAAAAAAAAAAAAAAAAAAAAAAAAAAAAAAAAATGTTGAGGAAACTTTGCCAAGTTCAAACAATAACTGAAGGATTGATTCGTAATAAAATTTACAAAAAGCAGTCTTCTGTATAAATATCAATTTTGAAGAAGAAAACGGGTCATGTTTCAAACAAGTAAAAAATCAATACCACCTTGGAATAAGTTATTAACAAGAGCACCGCATAACGGATGCCAACGCTTGGCTGCGGGTGCAGTTTCGAACACATGAAAGCTTGTCAGATTTTTTTTTTTTTAGAGGTCAGTGACCTTGACCTTTGACCAAATGACCCAAAAATGGGTGTGGCGTGTAGACCTCATCAAGATGCATGTACATATGAAGTTTCAAAGTTGTAGGTGGAAGCACTTTGATTTTAGAGACAAACGTCAAGGTTTAAGCACGACGCGGACGGCAGACGCCCGATGACGAGCTGGCTATGACAATACCTCAGGTTTTCTCCGAAAACAGTTAAGATCAATATCACTCAAATTATGCATAATCTCAGGCCTTTTCCACTCCATTTTGGGAAAACGCCACACTGGAATTTTGGGAATTTCGCGTCGTTAAAAACCCCATTTTGGGAAAAAAATTAATCACAAAACTGGCTCAATTGGGAAAAATAATCACATGTAAATAGTGTTTCTTATATTTCAAAGAAGCCGTTAACTGGCAAATAACGACTATTTTGATAACATATTATTAAATTTTACAAAATCTGATGACTATGTGTGATAAGTGCAGGGTTTTTATCTGATTTTGGGGAAAGGGCCTGGCCTTTTTTGAGGGGAAAATAATCGCACGAAACGCCGGATTTTGGGGAAAATAAGGAAAGTCTTAAATAATCAATTAACATATTTTACTGTTTTTAAAACAAATTCAAGGCAACAGATAATTTAATTATGCAATTTTTTTCTATTTTCTACACTGGATCAGGTTAACTTATATATTTAAAGGTTTAAAAAATTAAAAAATATTATTTTTTTTGGAATTGGGAAAAAAAAATTCAATTGGGAAAAAAACAATCAGATTTGCATTGGGAATGGGGCCGATATTCGGACCCGTGGTAAAGGGCGGAAAAGGCCTGAATCTGAGACTATGATAGTTACACTCTAAATAGAGAACAAATAATTAATGTTCTCTTTAAATTAAAATTAATGTAGCGGGTTTGATTGTTCTAATATAACATAAAAACTGCTTAAAGTTTAAGCACGAAGGCGATAAAACTTTGACAAACCTTGTGATATGGGGTTTTATTTTATGACGTTAAACATTAGAGAGCATTTATCACAAAGCTACTCCTTTCAATTAGCTAAAATCTTGTGCTATAAAAAGTCGATGTATCCCGATTGAGCACGCCTGTTTTTACAGTATCGTTCAAAATGCAGGCAAGCAGAAGAGAAATCGCGATGAACGGCAAAATGATAAATAAAATTCAAATTAACAACGAATATCATATGGTTATTAGGGAATAATGCAAATTTAATTCATGTGTCAATTAATGCTAAAGACTGCGTTTGAGATAAAAAAAATACAACAAATATTTATTCGAAATCTGCACAGTGAACTTGTGTCACGGAAACCAGTGTTGGAAAATTGGAGTTCAGTAACTTACAACTTTAAAGCATTTAAGATGAGTATCGTTCAAAAATTGAAAGAAACATGATTTGATTTATATGTTAGTGGATCTGTGCATTATAAATCAGATTCATATGCATATTTTTCTTTAATATGTTTGTCACGTTGTACAATTTACTGAATTTAGCATTGAACTGAGGACGTCAAATGCAAGATATTGAAAGGTAAACAAATTAAATATATTATTTTAACTCTGTTTAATACATCATTAACACAACAAGAACATTAAAGCGTGTTTTTTAACATTTGTTTGTGTTTCCCTATATGAAATTTAATTTAAAAAAATGAATTAAATTAATACTCTTAAAGAGGTTATGATTATGTGGTGTATTTAAGAATCTATAGATTGCAAGTTTAATATGCATTTGAAAAAGATATTAACATTGTCTTCTTTGTAAGAAGAAATTAAAGCAGCACTTTATAATATAAAAAT
The DNA here is from genome assembly GCF_020536995.1 of Dreissena polymorpha. NCBI lineage: Eukaryota > Metazoa > Mollusca > Bivalvia > Myida > Dreissenidae > Dreissena > Dreissena polymorpha. Next base: position 41,204,299 of record NC_068368.1, on the reverse strand, counting down.
ACTGTCAAACATGCACTTACAACAATTTTTAATTCTGTTCATTATATACTTGCTTAATTTTTCCCAATTCATGTTTTATCCTGCTATTTTTCCCAATTTCATGGTAAATCGCACTAATTTTCCCAATACAAATGGCACATGCTGTTACAAATAAAAGCAAAAGAATCACTGCCTCTGGATACACTGTTTGCATTTTATTTTTATATGTGACTTTTAACTGTGACCTTTACTTTTGACCTAGGGACTTGATTCTTGCATGCCACACTGGATCTCACTTGTGCCACGCCATTTTACAATCGATCCATGCTGAAATGTTAGAGGTTAAGTAAAATATATCTATTTATTTAAAAATAAATATTTTTTATGTCTCAAATCATGAACTTGACCATGGATCTAGGGGGTTTTGCCAATTTTCATCAAGCTTATGTCTTTTACTAAGTTATTGGAAAATCCATGAATGCGGAACTTTTATGAACTTGAAAAGTAAATACTTAACTCTGATCTTGATTTCTGACAATGACCTCTGACGTAGAGGCCAGGGTTTTTCCAAGACATTCCAACCCATCATGCCACTTCTGCTAATGCAAACTCCATCTAAGCTAGACATAGAAAGGTCCTGACAAAGGGTTAACAGTTAATTTCTTGCGTTCAGGGTTTTTTTACCTTATATAACAGACGCCAAATATTGGCGTCTTCCCCCACCAAACTAGGCTGGTTTTTTCCCCTTTCAGAACCAAAAATTCCCCCCTTAAAAAAAAAAATATATATATTTTTTTTTTTTTTAATAGAAAGAAGTGTCTCATGATTATAATATCTCAATTCTATTTCAATTGAATCTTGCCAAACGAAATAAATTATGAAAAAACAATGAATATAGTGCAAAAATGTACAAATGTATTGTAATAATGAGAGAGTAAGTAAACAAATCCCCCAAAAAGAGAAACGCCGCGAAAATTCCCATGCGCACAATTTTTCCCCAAAGTGGAAAATCCCGTGTAAAATTTCCCCCACATAAGGGCTAAAGGCCCCTTCCCCCACAACCCCAAAAAAAAACCTGGCGTTTGACCTTGACCTACGACCTACTGTCTCCATTCTATTGTTTGGCCCTCAGTTACACCAGGCTGATCACTTCTGAAATGTTATTAACAGGTTTTTTTTTACCTTACATAACAGACGCCGAATATTGGCGTCTTCTCTCACCAAACAAGTCTGGTGTTTTCCCCTTTCCGGACCGAAAAATTCCCCCAGCGGAAGCTTTTTCCTCTCCATAAAATAGTTCAAAACATTGAATTTTACAACAGAACAAATTCCCTCGAAATCGTACAGAACACAGTTTGGGTAACCCATCCAATTATAGTTCCCATCCCGTATATGCCTTACTGTACCGTAAAAATTTTACAACAGTTATTACCTCCCTTGGCGGATTTACGATAACTGTCAATTCGCTTTATGTCAACTTTCATCAAAATGTCGCACAATTGGAAACGTTACAGCAAAAAATCAAACAAACAGAAAAGAGTGAATAGCTCTCTTATAACATCTTTCTTTACAAAACCTATGTGTAGTGACTAGGTCGTAAGTCCAAGGCAGCAGTCGGTTCCTGTTGTACAGTCTTAAACTGTCACGCTGCCAGTCCCTGTCAAGATGATCTCAGTCTGTCACTGTCAGCCATAGTCAGTCCCTGTCAAGATGATCTCAGCCTGTCACAATCAGCCATAGTCAATCCCAGTTAAGATGATCTATGGAGAAAATAATACTCTTTTTTTCTTTTTAACCCATTAAGCAGTAATAGTAACACTTAACATTTTCCCTCATTAAGGAAAAAATGCACACAATTTTCCCCCCAAAGTGACAAATCACGCGTAAAATTTCCCCCATATAAGGGCAAAAGGCCCAATCCCCCACAACCAAAAAAAACCTGATTATAATTTAAATATATGTACATCTGTTCGGATGAATTACTTACTTTTTGTCTTAAACCTCAAATTGAGAGTCTGACCTTGGATTTATTTGCCTTTAACTGTTTTCCATCAATGCCGACCAAATTGTTTAGGAAGGATTCATTTTATAGGAACTTTGGCTTTGAATTGTGACCTTTCAAAGTTTGTACTTTGACCTAGGAGCTTGGTGCATCAGGCTTAGCACATCTTCCAAGTTATTTGGAATGACTTCTATTGAACTTAAAATATGACCATTATCTTAGACCAAGGGGTATGGTTCTTGCATGCGACACTTCATTGCATCAGGGCTTTTCATCAGGAAATTGGGAAGAGGCCCTAGCCTTTCAAATTAGGAATTTCATGCGCGATAACTGCTCATTTTGGGAAGACGGTGTTTTTAAAAGTTTTTGAAACAGGGTCTTTTTCATTGTTGCAGAGTATTAAAAGACACATTGTGGTGTTTTCTTAATCATATTAGAGCTCATTGCTTGCAATTTGGGAGATGCCCAATATGTCTAAGTTTTTTTGTTTGTTTTTTACAATTTGGGAAATTCCTCTATCAATTTTGGGAAAAAATGACCTTATTTTTAATTGGGAAGGGGCCGAATTTCAGCCCCTGTTATATAAGGGTGAAAAGCCTTGCGCATTATACCGGTATTTTTTTTGAAATACAAAAATGTATATCCATGCAGGACAAAGTTCATGATCAGATGTTCAGGACCAATTATCAATCCAATTTCTGTTGATTGAATGCGGGAGGCTAGCAAAAGTGTGTACTTACGAAAAAAGTAACAACATGCTATTGAAACAGTATATGAGACCTTTTTATTTTGGCCAAAATGCAACATCAGTATTGGGATTTTTTTGTGCAAAAAGGCCATGCTTTTTCGAAAAAACTACATGTAATTAAATGGAGTTCTTTATAATAATTCCCATAATAAGAAAAAAAATCATATTTATAAAATGTTGTTTAATACTTTGTTAGATGTAATTGAAATAAATTTGAGATATAGTAATAAGTTTATAATAAATTGAATTTTTGTTATCATTTTTTTTTCATATTGGGAGTTTTTTACCATTTCGCTTTGAAAATGGGTATGTTTAACGGACCCGTAGATACGTCCGGTAATATGCCTGGTAACATACAGTTTACAAGTTTTTCCCCACCAGGACTCGAACCAGTTTCCTTTGGATTAAAAGTCTAATGCTTTAACATCTTGGAGATCAGTACTGTTATACACTGATTGAAATTGAATGTCTCATTGAAAACACTTTTTAGTGCATTTGGTCAAATTTTAAAATGTATACACATTTTTTTAAATGGTAAATTTTGTTGAATAAAGAGAAACTAACTTCATACAAGCATCAAAGGAACATAAGATTAATTCAAAGTTGAAGTAAAAAGATTAACTACAGGTCGGGTTGAGTCGCGGTATTTCATTAGCGCCCTCTGGATTTTGTTTATAAACAAACCTGCGTGATATACTTGTCAAATCTGACAGAAAATATTTCTCGCTACATGTTGGAATTGATTTTTGGCAATTAAATGTCGTAAAACTCAGACTTTAACAATATTTGAATTTTTATAGTTCTTTTAATTTTCGTAACGAAAAAATTCGACATGGCCTGAAAATAACTGTTCTATTTATTTTATTTGATGTCTTAAATTACATATATTTAAACTGTTATTTACTTTATTGACTGTTATTTACTTTATTGATTGTTACTTTGAAGAGTATGTCAGAGCTTTGATAATTCATGTTTAATTTAAAATTGGTGCTGTTTAACCTATTTACCGCGAATCTACCGGGAGAAAAAATAAACATTTTTTAAAACAACAAGGGCGGACAGTGGTGTTGGATTTGTTTCTAGATCTACGGCAGTTAATATTGAAGGATTTTCGCCATAAAAAGGCAGTTGTCCAATAAAGTTAAGTTAAATAAGATCGTCCTTTAAATCATTTACCGGATATATGAAGATCGTTTCTAGACACAAGTGAATATTCCTCAAGTACCGCGAGTCAACCGTGCTGCAGTATACAAACAAATTTCTAGTTCTGTTCCATTGTTAGTGTAAATATGTAATATTATAACAAGCACCTGTCTGCAATAAGCAAACTAAGTTAGTCAATTTTCGAATATTAAGCTTTTTCTTTTATAAGTACTATTCGATCGCTTCGCGTTCAACGTATCATTTATGACAAGTCTGTAAATCAAAATACCTCAGTTGTCAAATTGTCAAATTTCCCGCGGAAAAAGTTTCTTGGGCCCAAAATTGTTTCCCAGCTTCGTGAAACGTGGCTGACCAATCAAAATTACCGTTTCATAACGGCGTCTTGCAACGCAGATTTATGGGTAATCTGCCAATAACTTCCGTTTACCGGCTGTACACAGAGCAGATTTCTTTAAAAAATTAATAAGAAAACATGGGTATGCGTAGAGCAAGAAGCACTAAAAGCCCACCGGTTTTTAGCCACGAGTTCGTTATACAGAACCATGCTGACATTACATCGTGCGTCGCAATGGTTTTTGTGGTTGGACTAATGTTTCAGGTAACTGACAGTGACATTTCGTGTTTCTCTCTTGCCACATGTCAAACATATGTTGGTCAATTTTTAATAGTTTATATATTTCTAAGTGCATGTGTTGATTTCTCGGTGCATTGACAGAATTGTTAATTATTTGAAGCACATTTTATTTGCATTTATTTGCTTCTTACATCTGCACATATGCATAGAAAGCGGGTCGGGTTAAATCGCGGCATTCCATTAGCGTTTCTTTTTTATTTCGGTTGCAAACAGTTTTGCATGACCTACATGTTAAATCTGCAAGAAAATAACTCTCGCTGCAAATATCACTCAATTCTCTGTAATAAAATGTCTTAAAAAGCAGACTTTTAACACTATTTGAACTTTAAGAGGAGTCGCGTGTATCATCATCATCATCTGGAGTTCAAATAGTGTTAACTTAAAGTCTGCGTTTTAAGACTTTTTATTACAAAGAATTGTTCATCATGATTGGACAGTGTGTCATGCGAAAGAAGAATGTTGATATCTGCAATGTCAAGGTCACAGTTTGAGTTCAAGGTCAAAAATGGCCATAAATGATCTTGTACAGGCCATAACTATGTCATTCATTGTGAGATTTTAAAATTACTCGGTACATTAATTTTGTTCTCAATCATTGGATGGTGTGTCATGCGAAAAGAATAACGTCGATATCTCCAAGGTCAAGGTCACACTTTGAGAAAATAGATTGAATTTGACACAAGCAGGTAACTAGACACAATCAGTAACAATGCACATTTTTAATTGTCTCCCTTTATCAGACTTTTCAAATTGAAAATCTGGTTTTGTGACAATTTTGTCCCTTGTTTATGATTTAAATACAACTTTGAAGGAGTCTGACGGATTTCCTTGACACAAAACAAGGAGTCCGAGTCTCATTTTCAGGAGCCTCTGACTACCGGACTCCCGTTCTTGTCAAACACTGATATAATTTCATATAAAAAAATTCAGGTATGAACACTCAATCATAAGATATTTAATTTGATACGTTTATAAAAATCCAACTCCAAGTGTAAAACTGATAATTTTATAGTAATCAATATTATTTGTTTTCTTTCCTTGCAGGCTACACAGCCAATTGCTTCATTGTTTGTCACCTTGCAGCACAACATCACAGTGAATGGTAAGCATAAATCTTATGTAATTTTGCAAAGTTCTTGACAATGTTGTAAGATTTTCTATCTAAGATCTGGAAGATTCTTCACTCCTCTGACTTGTGACATTGCTGTGCATAGCATATGTTTACATACTTTAAGCATTTTAATATAAAATAATGCCTAACTAAGTTACCTGTACAAGTTGTTTATTAAGCCTTCTATCTAGGTAAGTGCACTCTCGGTCATACCAGTTTTTGCACTGTATTTAAATCCTCAAATTTAATTAACAGAAAAGAAAATTAAAGGAAAAAATAAAATGCTAAAAAAGACCTTTGACTTTCACCTAGGATCTCTTGAGCTTGAAAATATACAGGGTCTTCCTTTTTATGCCCCCAGATCGAATGATCGGGGGTATATTATTTTTGGCCTGTCTGTCTGTCATTCTGTCCCAAAACTTTAACCTTGGTTAAAGTTTGATAACTTTTGCAATATTGAAGATAGCAACTTCATATTTGGCATTCGTGTGTATCTCATGGAGCTGCACATTTTGAGTGGTGAAAAGTCAAGGTCAAAGTCATCCTTCAAGGTCAAAGGTCAAATATCATTGTATTTATCTTTTTTTAAACTTTAACCTTCGTTAAAGTTTGGTAATAACTTTTTGAATATTGAATTTAGCAACTTGATATTTGGCATGCATGTGTATCTCATGGAGCTGCACATTTTGAGTGGTGAAAGGTCATGGTCAAGGTCATCCTTCAAGGTCAAAAGTAAAAAAATACAATCCAAAGGAAGAAATAAGCTTTAAAAGAGAGATAATTTCTAAACCTGCCAAATGATATATTGAAATTTTATTTCAAAGCGGCACAATAGGAGGCATTGTGTTTCTGACAAACACATCTCTTGTTATTTCAAATTATTTAATTATCTTTTGTCCAGCTTAGTCTTACTAAAAAAATTTGATTGTGAGTTAAATTCAATTCTAGATTTTGTTTCTTTAAAAATGATTTTCATTCTAAAAGCCTTTGGCCGCTGACTCATTTACTGTACATCAAAATTGATGATCTTCTTCCATTCTTCCCAAATAACCATTTCTGCATCATTTACATGCAATATCAAATCATTATAATAATAGCAAATATTGATGACAATATTTCAAGTTAGTGGCATATAGTATTTGACAAGTATCTGTTGTTATTTCAGCTACTGATTCATCAGAGACATTCTCCCTGTTTACATGTGGCCTTAAAGATGTTTTCACTACTTTCTTTTACCTGCTCATCTGCATTATTGCACATGCAGTTGTCCAGGAATACGCCCTTGATGTAAGTTATTTATCTTGTTTTTATATGTAAATCAAGAGCGCCAAATGCTCTTTTCATTTAAAACAAGTAATTATTGATTAATTAAAAATCTTAAAGGACCAGGTTGATAGATCATTTTGCTGTTATGTTTTTCTGATAAGAAATTTGTATGTAAATAAGCCTTATTGTGTATTTGTTGTTGTCAGAAACTGAACCGCAAGATGCACCTGTCAAAGGTGAAGCACAGCAAGTTTAACGAGTCCGGACAGCTGCTCACTTTCTACTTCGGCTCTGCGGTGTGGGGAGCAGACACCATTGTCAGGGTATGGGGATATCATTGATATACTTTTACTTCAATCCCTTAAACTTAATGTAGATAATACTTTGAAGTGTTAGGTTTTACTGCTCAAATTGGCCTAAAATGAGAACTTATATTAAATGACAAATGTTTTACTATATCATACAGTACTTCTGCATTATTTATTATCAAATATAATAAAAATATGTAAAATATTAGGAATGTCAAAAATATGGAATATGTTTTATTTAAATGTAATGATAGAAATGAAAAACTATTGGCAACACTATATAATTTTGACAATATGTATTTTATCTTTATTAATTGAATTGCCAAAACCTCGTATCTGTAAACAATGAAATAAAAAAGGTCATGAAAATTTGTATAAGTTAACAAATTGAACTGCTAGTTAAAGCCTAGTTTTACTTTTGTGGGTGAAAATTACACAAACGCAACTATATTAATTTTAATCAGGATTAGACATCTAAATGTGGTTTATTTTACCAGCCTTTTTGAATTGCATGCCTGTGCAATAGAAATAGTTTGTCTGAATGTCCAATCCATGCTAGTTTATGAATACGTTATTAAATTTGTTCATTTTTTAGCCGGATTTTTTTCGAAAAAATCTCGGCTTATAGATTGATGTTGTCGGGCGGGCGGGGTGGGCGGGCGGGCGGGCGGGGTGGCGGCGTGCTCGAAAATGTTAAAGTTCTTATTTCATGGTATAACTTTGGTATGCTTGGACCTAGAGTCTTCAAACTTGACATGAAGGTTGGCCAGGATTAACAGATGACCACTGGTCATTTCAAGGTCATTCATTTGAAGGTCAAGGTCACTGTGACCTTCAATATAAAAAATGTTAAAGTTGTTATAACTTTGGTATGCTTGGACCTAGAGTCTTGAAACTTGACATGAAGGTTGGCCATAACTAGTTAGTAACCACTGGTCATTTCAAGGTCATTCATTTGAAGGTCAAGGTCACTGTGACCTTGAATGTAAAAATGTTAAAGTTCTTATTTCATGGTATAACTTTGGTATGCTGGGACCTAGAGTCTTCAAACTTGACATGAAGGTTGGCCAGGATTAACAGATGACCACTGGTCATTTCAAGGTCATTCATTTGAAGGTGAAGGTCACTGTGACCTTCAATATAAAAATGTTAAAGTTGTTATAACTTTGGTATGCTTGGACCTAGAGTCTTGAAACTTGACATGAAGGGTGGCCAGAACTAGTAAGTAACCACTGGACATTTCAAGGTCATTCATTTGAAGGTCAAGGTCACTGTGACCTTGAATGTAAAAATGTTAAAGTTGTTATAACTTTGGTATGCTTGGACCTAGAGTCTTGAAACTTGACATGAAGGTTGGCCAGAACTAGTAAGTAACCACTGGACATTTCAAGGTCATTCATTTGAAGGTCAAGGTCACTGTGACCTTGAATGTAAAAATGTTAAAGTTCTTATTTCATGTTATAACTTTGGTATGCTTGTACCTAGAGTCTTCAAACTTGAAATAAAGATTGGCCAGTACTAGAAGATGACCACTGGTCATTTCAATGTCATTCATTTGAAGGTCAAGGTCACTGTGACCTTAAATGTTAAAATGTTAAAATTGTTATAACTTTGGTATGCTTGGACATAGAGTCTTCAAACTTGACATGAAGGTTTGCAAGCACACTTAGATGACCACTGGTCATTTCAAGGTCATTCATTCTAAGGTCAAGGTCACTGTGACCTTGAATGTAAAAATGTTAAAGTTCTTATAACTTTGGTAGGTAAAAATGTTAAAGTTCTTATTCCATGTTATAACTTTGGTATGCTAGAACTGGTGTGATAGAAACCTTTTGGAGTGATCATAAGGCTGTCTGGATTTCTGTGTAGGTATGTGAAAGCAAAACAATAAATAGTATTATTTCATCTAAGTTTATTTTCTTACATTTGATAATGAAATTGATGGAAACTTCAAACAATATGTTACTAATTTGCTAATAAAAAAATTGAGATCAAACTTTCCTAATTGTCAATTCAAGTTCATATTTGTGACCTTAAATGTTATTGTTGTTCATGTATATGCATGCATTCAAAACATAACACAAGGTTTGCTCATGCCTTGAAAAGTACTTACATTTCATTTTGACCTTTGAACAATATTTCAGTAATTTAAGTATTGCATTGACAAAAACACGAAAGGTACTTTCCTGTCATTTAAATAAAAAATCCGGCTTCAATGCGGTCATCTCCGACCGCGGAACTCTTGTTATGCATTTAACTGAAAACTTTGCTCCCTGATTAATTATGTCACAAACAATATGATTATCAGCATGAAACATATGTTACATGATCTGCAGGTTATAATTTATTCCAGGAGGGCCTGCACAACATCAACCAGCTATGGGAGGACTATCCCCACGCCAACATGTCCTTTGTCATGAAGATCTACTTTATCATCCAGCTGGCATACTGGCTCCATGGCTTTCCAGAGCTCTACTTCCAGAAGACAAAGAAGGTGCGAGAAAAAACACACTCAACAAATTTCTTTTTTTCTGTTTATTGTCTGCCACAATCCTGGTCACACTGTGGATATTAACAGTTAAACCAAGCGCAATTCTTGTTTATTTATCAACTAAGAAGATACAAGAAAGTGTTTTTAAAGTTTATCTATATTAACTTGGAATCAGAGCGAGTCAAGACTTTCAGTGAATACAATTAGACTTTTGCCGTTTAATAAATTGACCTGCAATTATTTCAGCAGGGGACAAAAATTCCACTCGTCCGCTCGTATTGACTAGTGAAATTTCATCTGAAAAATGTCTGACATACGAGCGATCTTTAAAGGGGGCAGGAGCGATGTTCAACCATCCAAAATGGAAAGCACGCAAGCATTAGAAAAAGGAAACAAGATGCGTTTGTGAAACACAATGTCCCCCTATATGACGTTTGACCTTGTAGGATGACCTTGACCCTTCACCAATCAAAATGTGCAGCTCCATGAGATACACATGCATTTCAAATATAAAATTGCTAGCTTCAATATTGCAGAAGTGACATTACATGAGCAATTTTGACCCATATATTTGACCTTGAAGGATGACCTTGACCTTTCACCACTAAAAATGTGCAGCTCCATGAGATACACATGCATGCCAAATATCAAGTTGCTATCTTCAATATTGCAAAAGTATTAATAAAATTAGCGATTTGGACCACATATATTTGACCTCTGACCTTGAAGGATGACCTTGACCTTTCACCACTCAAAATGTGCAGCTCCATGAGATATACATGCATGCCAAATATCAAGTTGCTATCTTCAATATTGCAAAAGTACTCATACAATGAGCGATTTTGGCCACATATATTTGACATCTTACCTTGAAGGATGACCTTGACCTTGACCTTTCACCACTCAAAATGTGCAGCTCCATGAGATAGTACACATGCATGCCAAATATCAAGTTGCTATCTTGAATATTGAAATACTGCAAAAGTGTACATTAAATGAGCGATTTTGACCCATATATTTGACCTTTGACCTTGAAGGATAACCTTGACCTTGACTTTTCACCACTCAAAATGTGCAGCTCCATGAGATACATATGCATGCCAAATATCAAGTTGCTATCTTCAATATTGCAAAAGTTATTGCAAATGTTAAAGTTGGCGCAAACCAACCAACCAACCAACAGACCAACATACAGGGCAAAAACAATATGTCCCCCACTACTATAGTGGCGGACATAAAAACAAATTTGTCTTCATTTATTTATTTTGTGTTCCTCATAAATAAAGTAAGTTAACATTTCTTCTGTGATCAGCTGGCATGAATAACTAAGTAAGCAGCATTTTAGCAGTGATATAGGAAACATTGTTTGTCATATCAGTCCTTTGCAATCTTTCTCTCACACATATTTGAAGGACAAGTGCATGTGTTTGCAGGACGAGTGAAAATTTTAATGCACTTGTCCTGCAGGACGAGTGCAATTTATAAATATTTTTGTCCCCTGTTCAGTATCGTGCCAGTTTAAAAAATGTCCTTTTAACCCTCGCCAAATGCAGATGGATATAGAATTGGCGTTGTCTATCTGTCTGTCACAAAATGTTTTATATTTTATTTTTTACATTTCCGTGCTTCATATTATATGGTATTAATTATGCTAGTCTAGATAGTTAAACCATTATTGTATTTGACTATTTTCAGGATGAAATGCAAGGCAGAATTCAGTACACTGTCCTCTACCTGGTGTTCATTTTAGGTGCCTATGCACTGAAGTAAGTTGTTAGTCCCCTACCGGTTTCACCGGAGGGGACTTATGGTTTTGTCTCCGTCCGTCCGTGACACTTTTCTGGATCCTGCGATAACTTAAAAAGTTCTGAATATTTTTTCATGAAACTTGGAACATGGATAGATGGCAATATGGACATTATGCACGTCATTTCATTTCGTTCCGACGTAAAAAATTCTGGTTGCTATGGCAACAAATATACTAGAAATACTGCTGAAAATGGTGGTTTTTCTGGATCCTGCGATCACTTTTAAAGTTCTTAATATTTTTTCATGAAACTTGGAACATGGATAGATGGCAATATGGACATTATGCACATCATTTCATTTCGTTTCGACGTCAAAAATTATGGTTGCTATGGCAACAAATAGACTAGAAATACTGCTGAAAATGGTGGTTTTCTGGATCCTGCAATAACTTTTAAAAGTTTTTAATATTTTTTCATGAAACTTGAAACATAGATAGATGGCAATATGGACATTATGCACGTCATTTCATTTTGTTCCTAAATAAAAAATGTTGGTTGCTATAGCAACAAATATATATATATATATAAAATCTGGAATTTCTGATAATGGTGGACTTATATTGCTTGACAATAGTCTTGTTGACTCTGCTACTTACTGCTGGGTGAATTCAGTAAATGGAATGAAACATGAACAGATCTGTAGAATACCACAGACATTTATGTTTTGTATTATAAGTTTTATTGAATATATCCTGACTTGAGTGAGGTTTTCTTTTAGAAAGAATATCTGGAAGACCTAAAGTTCACTTGATTTTCAACCTTATTAAAGGACAAGCAAATGTAGGTGCATTTTATTGAAATGAACAACAACAACGATATTGAAAAGCTTAAATTGTGTTACATTTTTTTGTTTCCCAAAGTGCCATTGTTGTTATACATTATGCACTCCCAGATATGTTGGCCAGTCTTCATGTGCAATATACCTTTAATGAGAATTTGATTGACATTTCTTCTAGTTCCATTTAAACATGCAAAAAACTTGGACTCAAATTTGTACATGCATATCTTTGAAAACATATTGTTAAATGTAGACAGAGTTTACCATAGTTGACTTTATTGTCTGAATGTATGCTTATAAACTCTTATCTTATATAAAGGCTTGGTTATAACTTGTGCCTCGTTCTGTTAAAACTGGGGTAAAAGCATAGTGTCATTCCAGATTAGCCTGTGCAGTTTGCACAGGCTATTTAGGGACTATAGCCCGCTTTCATGAAATTTGTATTGATCCCATTTATTGTCCCATCTTAGCAAAAATCCAGTTTAGTCGGAAAGTGTTGTCCCAGATTAGCCTGTGCGGACTGCAGAGACTAATCTGGGATAACACTTTACGCACCTAAAATAGAAATTAAAGTCCAGTTTCACAGAACATGACTTACTAACCTCATTCCACAAACATTTCAGTTTCAATCGAGTGGCACTAATACTGCTGGTTCTACACTACATCGTTGAGTTTGTGTTCCACCTGGCCAGACTAGTGTACTTTGCTGAGAAGACGGACGTCGCTAACCACTGCTTCATGGTCTTCAACGTGCTGTTTGTCCTTGTTCGTCTAGGATCCATAACACTCGCCTTCCTCACCTTCTGGTAAATTATCTAACACTCTATGTATCAACATGATAGTACTCTGTTGTTAATAAGCAGGTTTTACTCTTGCATTCACCAGTGGATAAAAATTATCAAATTATTGTCCCCTACCGGTGAAACCAGAGGGGACTTAAGGTTTGCACTCTGTCTGTCAGTCAGTCAGTCTGTCACACTTTTCTGGATCCTGCGATAACTTTAAAAGTTCTTTATACGTCATTTCATTTTGTGCCTACGTCAAAAATGCTGGTTGCTATGGCAACAAATATATTTAAAAAATATATTTTTTTTTTACTCACAATGGTGTAATTTCCCCGGTAGGGGACCATATTGCTTGGCAATCTCTTGTTCTAAATAAATTTGTGTTGGCTTCAATTATTTATTCATAAAAGACATTTACATATTCAACAGTGCTTTTTTGGCTGAGTTATAGCCATTACCGTAATTACTCTATGTTTTCAGACACTCTAAGTTTTCGGACACCTCTTTTTTTAGCAAAAATAATTATTTTCTGTGACTCTTATTTCTGGACACACGAGTTTTCGTCCATAATTAATGTCTCCAAGTTTTCAGACAGTATATTTTACAGCGCTATTTTACTAAATTTCGGTCCTGTTTTTGATATCTAATTACACTTCGATCATGGGATTTTACAACCAGATTAACATCATCAAACATGGCAGGTGCATGCCAGAGGGCAACGGACCATTACATTTGCGTTATTGGGTAAATAACCTTGTAAACCGGTATTAAACAATGGTTTCGCCCGATAGCATAAGCGTTATGACAATTACCAGGGGTAGTGTCAATTAACAGTTCAATTATCTAAGGCAATGTTACTACCCCTTCTCAGTAAAATAACTTTGACAAATACTAAACGCTTCAAAGTGTGATGCACCCTATTGCATGTTTTACAAACAATGGAAGGTATTAGACAACAACTATCGGAAATGAACAAACGAAGAATTCATAGTTTGCTTTTTTTATTGCGTTAATTACAGGTTCATACTAGAGAGTATCGGTACATCACATGCTCATTTCTGAACTCGTTGGTCAAAGTACAACCTTGTAGTAACTTTGTGTTAAATAAATTAAGCATTTGAAATTATTTAAAATGCAGTGCAAACATATATAACTATAATTTTTACTATACGGCATGGTATTTTACAAGCGCCTTCTATTACCGGTAGTCGTTGATACAATTGACGCTATTTTCGGACACTTCAATTTTCGACTCTAAGTTTTCGGACACCTGTATTTTGTGAATATTTTTCGTATCTTAAGTTTTCGGACAAGAAAAAAATTAATTATTTTTAAGTGTCCGAAAACATAGAGTTATTACGGTATTTGGTCATATTCGTAATCCCAAAAAGTATCTTTTTTCAAAGATAATTACCTTGACAATAAAAATACCATTAAAGGGGAAAGTGTTGTCCCTGATTAACCTGTGCAACACAGCCTTATCTGGGACATCACTTAACGCACATGCATTAAACCTTTTTTTTTTGAAGATTGAAGCTCTTATGTCTTAAAAGTCTCTATGTTCAGCCTGACTGTTAATGTAAAGTTCTCAATATTTCCAGGTACGGACTGCAGCTCAGTGGCCAGGAAGCCATTGATATTGCAACTGGCAATTTCAATACAAAACTTTTTAGGTAAGTCCCAATATTCTCTGATTTGTGTTACTAGTAGATTATTTTGGATAAATAAACTACAAATTAAGCACTGTTAAGAAATAATGATCTTCACATTGTTATTTGCACATTGATTTTGTTAGTTCAGCTTTTACAAAGGATTTTGACTTCTGGAATTTATTTGTGCATATAAATACTCTGACTTATAATGTACAGTCATTGGTGTTGTTTTGAACATACGGGCTTGCTTTGCCAATAAATTTGTGATGTGCATGTTTCATAATTCTAGAAAATGCCTGCTTGCCATTCATTAATAATTTATTATTACTCTTGAGAAATCTGATCAATAAATGTGTTCCCAGAGGCTGATAAGGGAAGACACTACACTTTTATGGATTGTTTTGTTTAAACGTAGTCATTTTTAAATAAAAAAATCCAACTTAGGTGGCAAAATATCTTCCCTGATTAGCCTGTGCAGACTGCACAGGCATATCTGGGACTACACGTCACACACAAGCCCAGTTTTTCCAGACCTAGGCTTGTTACGTTGGTTTGTCTTGGAATCAACTGCCTGGGGACCACATGGCCATCACTGCCCGCGTCTATATGTTGTTGGTGTGTTTCAGAATCAACTGTCTGGCGGCTACGTGCCTTCTGCAGGCCTGGATGATGTGGAACTTCATCACGTTCCACCTGCGCAGGCTGAGAGAACGCGCTGCTGTTGCACGCAAACCTCGCTCCTCCTCTCCGATGAAGAAGAAGGGCAAAGGTGAGTAATGTAGGTCCACTAATGTGCTTTTCTTTCATATATTCTTAGTTTATATACCTGGTATATACCTAATTGGTTCCCAGCTTACTGGAATCATATAAATTTATCATGATGAGGCGCTTGGGTTTTGTAAATAACAGTATGGCAATTGCAAATTCTTTAGACAAGCCTCCATGATGTGCATGATTTTGTATTAATTACCTGTATTAGCTTTTGAAATAAAGATATATATGTTTAAGATGAAGAAAGAAAATAATTGCAAAATGAGCTAATATCTCATTAAAAAGAATTTGGTCCTTTTTTTGTAAGTTTGCATAGCTTCTTTGTAGGTGTAATGTTCGTATGATAATGAAAAGTCTATTTTGGCTACTAGAATTTCTGAAAATTATAAGTAATATTTTCTGTTCTCTTTCTAGCTCTAGAAGATGATATCTCATCATTGCCCGAAGTTGACCAGAATACAGCTCAGAATGGCGCACGACTACGAAAAACTAAGAAATAAACATAATTAGTATTTAAAAAATACTTAAAATTAATGGTAACCTTGCAATGCATCTTAAAGAGCACCATTGTTCAGTATTGCTTGGCATTCAATCAAATGTGTAACAATGGACTGCATTGCTTGGTATTCTTGTCTACACAATCTTGACTAATCAATTGTATTATTTTTTCAACTAAAGTGTACATATGAAGTTATTGAATTTCAAATTTAGTAAAATTGAATGAATTTAAATCTGCAGTAAAATTTACAGAACTGTGCATAATTATATAAATAAATCTATATATATAGTCATTTTTCTGAAAGTAAATTTTATAGATGTTGTATTTAAAACTTAGATTTAGGGAGTGATTGTTGTATAGATGGCAACAGTTTAGTAAAGATGATATAACAATAGGCTAGCCAAGGACTCTATTACACTTGGTTAGCAGGTATTTATGATACAAGCGTATAACATCAATGTTTTATAGTAAAGAAGACGCATAAGCAAAGTCATTTATTGTAATTTTGTATTAATAACTAATGCTGTATGGCAGGCACAGTGGTTGGTACACTGGCTTCTCACCTAGGCAGCCCAGGTTCAATTCCCGATCCCGGCAGCGTTTGAGTTTGGTTAGTGGTCACCATACTGGAAAGGTGGGGTTTCCTCCTGGTGTTCCGGTTTTGCCCCACAACTCAAAACCAACCCATAATTTAAAATCTTTCAGTCACAACAAAAAAGCTGAAAATTGCAGCTTTCATTTAAAAATTATTCCCAATTTTTGTGAATACAGTAAGTTAATTAGGTAGGGGTGCGGGGGCACACTCTGGCTCCATATTGTAGCCTCTGGCTTGGAAAGGACCTAATAAACTTCCCAATACACTCACAATATGTCTATGAAACATTTATCGGGTCTTGTTGGTATGTTAATAGTTCTGGTGGTATTTCAGAAAGATTTAAAAAGTTCAACTTTTCTTCCAGTACAGTAATGAATTTTGTTGACGGCTTTCCAGTGCTATGTTTATCTATCTATACTGTCTAACTCTTCTTGCGGGTATTATTGACAGTTAAACTGATTTCATTAGTTTGTATTATGTCTGTTTGTAAGAAGGTTTTTACTCTACAGTACATGTTTCTCTCGCTGGCAATTACATGTTTGGTGTTTGAAAAGATCTGAAAATTATGCCTTGTACCGAAAAATTGTGTAATTGGTAGGCAAAATCAAAGATTTGTGTGTGCATATTCTTTGAAAACTTTCTAGTCAGTTGAAAGCAAATGATCGCATTTTTCTCTTTCATTGTTTTATGAACCTGCATATAGAATAATTTACATTGAATGTGTATATATAATGCACTGCTTTCAGCTCACCTGAGCAAAACATGCTTACTCATGGTGAGCTTTTGTCATTGCTGTTTGAAACTTAAGTTCCTAGGGGTTTCAGATTAGGGCCTTGGCCCTCTTGTCAAAATATAACTTTGAAAAGAGAAACAGCTTTAATGGATATTTAAGATTGATATCAACTTTGCTGTATTAATGATTTTAGTTTTGAACAATTTTTCAAACAATCATTTTTGCAGCTGTAAGAAATGAACATTCAACTAAATAAACAAAAGTTTAAAAAAAATGTAATTTTACAAAGGCATCGAGCCATGTAAGGTTAAGGTTCATGATTGCCAGATATTTTGCCTTTTTAAATTGCTTGAATGTAGGAGTGAGTGTTTTTATTTTATTTATCACATTCTGTAAAAAAGTACTTGTACCAAATCAGATATATGCCCGTAATTATCATATGTATATATTTATGAATATATTGCAATGGCCACCATCAAAACAATGAATTATAAATATGCTGGAATAATCCAAATATTAGTTTTTTTAACACTGTAGATATTTGTTTTTATCTTAACAATTGACAATATTTCCTACCCGTAAAGAAGATATGAATTATTATGCTTCATATGTTATAGTTGTTGTCTTGCATTATTTCTTCATTTTTAAGCATTGCACAATACATAACAAAATTGTGTTACATTTTATTTGAATTGGTTATTTAACATGTGTACACATTTCAATCAAATATATGCTTATGATCTAGTTCATAGCTCTTAAACATGCGTTTATGTAACGGTATAAATGTGATAATGTATCATCAGATATCTTTTAAGAGTATTGTATTGCAATTTGATTGCCCGAAAAGCTATTTTACAGAGATCTCTGAAGTGTATTAACAATGAATGTTCATGAAATGAAAAGTAATTCTAAGAGATTGTTATGCAAAACATCTGGCACATATATTTGCTATGAAAAGAACGTTCCGAAGAACAGAATCAGTAGGTGTCATACACTTCCTGACTTGACTGGATTTTTGTAAATAAAAAATTTCACAAAAGCAAAAATTGTCATATGTGATAAAACTTTTGTGGACTACTTAGGCTTAGCCCACTTTTCCCTGAGCGTATCTCATTTGTATGCTGCAGTATGACAGTCATAAATGTTTCCTATATTGGAAGAGGCTCATTATTTCTGTGTATTGGTGGGCATTGTTTTATCTCTTGGTATGTTGTATTCATGAATCGTAACATGCTTCTAATTATGTTGTGTAGTTTGAGGCTGGGCCTGCTAGCTCTGTTTGTGAAGTGCTTGTCAGTCTGTCTGATATTTGTAACTTCTCTAAAAGACTCAATTACATAACTTGTTGTTGATTGGTTTTATAAGTACAAGCTTATCAAGGATACACTTTCAGCATGTATGGTATTTTTCGTTTAAAAGGAATCTCTTTTAAACATAAAATCCAGTCAAGAGTTTATAGCAAAAAAAGTAAGATATATGGCTACATTTCTGATTTATAAGTTTTCATTATGTGTTTATAGAAAATAATTTCTTAAAACTGTGCAAGTACTTTCTAAACTTAAAACAATCTTTCTCAAATCTCTGAATAAGAAGATTGTTTGTCAGCTTCTTGCTGTTGACTTCATAGAAGATAGGCTTATCAGACACGCTGTATTTCTCTGCATGTACATTTTTTGCTCTTTTAAGTCATTCTTTCCTTATTTTAAGGATTGAGAATATTTTATGTTAGAACAGACTATACGATGTATGAATTCAAATTGTTAGGTATGTGTTATTTTACTTGTAAAAGTATACGAGTCAGAATAAATGCGACAAGAACATTGTATTACTGCTTTCTTTATAAATGATTTTACTTGCTATTATCACAGCTGATGTTTGCCCAGTATATATCAAATCAGCATTGCTGAAAACTAACCAATATAATGGCTTGGTATTGAAAATCAATTCATCATTCAATGAGTTTGTCCTGTTGTTCAGAGCATTGGCTTAATGCATTGGAAAGAATGATATCAGGTTATCACAATTCTGGGCAAGTCTACTTGAGGCAAGTCATTAAAGATGTAAAACTCTGTCATATTAACAGGATATCCAATTGCCTACTCATTAAAGGGCATGTGTTGTAATATAAACCACTTGCGACTATTTTAACGGACAGGTTTATATGTAAAGTGACATTTATGTGTTCTGCACGTCAATTGAAACGTACACAAATGCAAATTTATTACTTGTATTTTATGGACACCAACACTTCCATAATATGGAAAATCGTACTTGTAAACAAAATTAATGTTGTCCATCATAGTGTTGATTGAATTTTAATAATGTTATACAGACATATTAACACAATATATTTGATATGAAAACACAAATTGTATTGTGGATTCCATACAATTGTAATCATGCTATTAATCTTGCTACACTCCAAATTCGATTAAATCTTTTAGCTACAGCTTTTAATTTAATTTCTTGAATTGAATTTGAAGACAGCACATTTGAATATTAACTATAATTGTGTGACTTATATAAAAAATATCCGCATTAAAGGGGCCGTCCAACGTTTTGGTAAATTGACAAAATTAAAAAAAGTTGTTTCAGATGAACAAATTTTCATTTTAGTTATATTTTTTGAGGATATAGTAATACTGACCAATTTCTATGCTCTTAATTATCCATTATAATTTTTATGCATCTTTTGACAACCTGCAAATTATAAAGCGTCGTAAGACGCGAAACGATTGAATAATTTGGAAAATTTATTCTTGTTTTTTTACTGGAGATTTTTAGGTCAAATGTTTAAATTTATCAATACAAATGTATAAAGCATTTAATGACATGCTTCAATACATGCCAAAATCTGTTGGACGGCCCCTTTAAGCTGATGTATAGAATACGGCCATTATGTAGCTCCCCGATCTGAACCAAGACCATTTCGACTTATTCTTACTAAAAAACACAACAAAGTATTATCTCAAATAAAAAAAAGTTGAACGACGAACTAAACACAACAGTAGTATTTTTAATTATTATTTGTCATATTTGTGCTACATTGTCAACATGGGTGACGACTTGCAGGCCAATGTTTCTATGTATAAGCTGCAGCTTCAACAGGTATGTTTTTATTTCTTTATTTCCAACCGTATGTATGTAACTGTTTATGTATTCGGAAAGGTGTGAAATTCGGATGATGGTTGTATCGCTGGACAGGAATCTCTTTTGTTTTAAACAGGAGTCCTAAGACCTACGACAAGCAAAAAGAGCAAAAGCCGTCACATTTCACGCATTAAATTGTTTCTTAAACAGTCGTCGAAATTCGCACTAGTCCGACAGCAAAAAACTAGTATTTTTTCTTTCGGGCTTGTAGGAAATCCAATACAGTGATTTTCTTTGTCAAATTGGGAAAAGTACCCATACCGGTTCAATTGGGAAAAATTGAGTCGTGAAAACCTCAAAATTGGGAAAAATCGAGTCGTGAAATCCTTAAATTGGGAAAATCGCGTAGTGAAGTTTGGGTCTTATTATATATTATAAATAACAAAATATTATAAAGAACACACAAAGTCAATTACTAGTTGTTTTAATCTCTTATAAAGCAATGTCTCTCTCTTTCATTTTTTTGAAAATTTCAACAATCTTTGATGTTTGATCATCACTCAGTTGCTGGCATCCCTCTCTGCACAGCATCATTAGTGCTGTCAATGTTTCCTGTGATAGACGGTTCTGATTGGTCGTGCAAAGATTGTTTGAAATCTTGAAACCAAACTGCGTCAGTAAACGGGATCCACTTGCCTGTTGACTCTTTTTTAGTGTTTTTGCATAATATTTGCTATTATGACTCATTTCAAACTACGATAAGGTTACAAACCGACGTAAAACA
The DNA here is from genome assembly GCF_020536995.1 of Dreissena polymorpha. NCBI lineage: Eukaryota > Metazoa > Mollusca > Bivalvia > Myida > Dreissenidae > Dreissena > Dreissena polymorpha. The sequence goes on along the minus strand of NC_068368.1, from coordinate 41,183,101 downwards.
GTACGCTGGCTGCCTGACAAAATAACCGGAAGCAGAAACGACTCTATTGATTGAACGCGTTGAATAATAAAACCCGAAATTAATCGAGCGCGTGGTTACACACAACTATACGATTTTCTTTGTTCGCTCGCCGAAAGTTTGGTTTTGTTACGAAACCTTCCATCGTTTTGAGAAAAAATTCGGACGCCTTTTGGGATTTTTTCAGATGCCGATTGGGAATTTGGGAATTTTCGCTCGATTGGGAAAGTACCGTTTATCGGTACTTTATAAAGAAGGAGGAAAATCGCTGCAATATTACAAGCCCGGCGTGCTTGTACAATTCATTAAACAGAAAACGAGTTCCACTTTCATTTTCAATATTTGTAAACAAAGTTTTGAGCCGCTTAAATAAACAGCCGCTTATGTTTTAACTCACTGTACACACGTGCTGGGCAATCAGCCGATAATTGGATTACTGCGCATAAAGCGCATGGTTTTGTGGTTCCCGGATTACTATTATGTAAAATAAATGTTTTGCGTTGCGTTCGGGACACAGAGAGTAATGGCCAAACAGTTGTCATTGAAGTACATCGTTGAGGAATGCGAATCTGAGGTAACTGTGATTGACGCATTTGTCAACTGGCTTTTTGTAGAATAACCTGGCACTTAATTGCTTATATATTTTCTGGTGGTTCAGGTTTGCGCTCTCTTTTACATGGATATATGGGATACATTTCTGCTAATTATTTACCTAAACTTTATGTATATTTATAATTGTGATTTGATTGAAATCCCTGTGTGAAATTAATTTCTTCTTATTTCAGGATCCGAAAGAGGCTGGCTCAGATGACGAGGAAGCTAAATTGGATGAGGATGAAATTAATAAGAGAATTGTATTGTATTCTATAGATTGAATAAATGAATGCTTCTTTGGATATTTTATGTTATGTTTATCTGCATTTTTAACAAAAATGTTTGGGCTAGTAAAAACTGACTCGGGCTTGTTCAAATTCCCATAGTACTAGCCCGACTTGCTTGTAGCTTTAAATCTGAATTTCAATGACTGCTTAAATTTAACGATGAAAATAATGTCCTAGATACGGTCGATTAACTACGCTGATTGAGCTACCTCTGCTGCAGACAGTGCAGTGCTATCCACAAGATTTTTGTCAGGCGCCCTTGGGATGATAGGGGTGGTTTGGGAGGGGTGTCCCCTCTCGACATTGATTTTTTTTAAATTAACATGTCAATTCACGTTCAGTGGTGCGTTATAACTCAAAGAAAAACAGCGTCAAAAGACGTCATTTGGTGCGCTATGACTCTTCAAGCAAATCCCCCAGTCATTTAAAAATATATTTACTTTTTATATTGTTTGTTTTAAAACTTTCCCGTACTTATAGTAAAATCCCGACACGAACAATTCCCCAATACATCCGTTTCAACCCGTCTCTTTTACTGTATACTTACTACTATTCAAGTTTCTATTTATTACCCGATAATTCCGTTTATTCCGTTTTATAAATCACTTACTGGTAAATATTTACGATAAAAGCATGCAATTATTTCTTTAACACAAACCTTGACATTTTTCTATAGTATCCAGAGCTCCAGATAAGGTTTTTAGAAATTCTTAACGTTACCACCAGATTTTCAAAAAGAATTCTTAACTCTGAAGTTTTATTCTTAACGTTACTACTAAGCAGGGAATAATCTAAATGCGCGTCCCGCGTCTATGACGCACAAATATCGAAATGGACGCATAATTTTGAAATACGTGCGTCCACTTTGACGCATTGCTGAAACGAATCCGTTAACACATACGCGAATCACGATAAGTACGAACCATCTTGGGTATGAGTCAAAAGTGTAGCGATGAACGCTGAGTTTAACCGAATGAGGCTTGAAGACTGCAACAAGTCTTTTGATAGTTGAGCCGCTGCTGTATAATACGAAACAATTAGAATCGACCTTTTAAATAGAGTGTGTTATGATATATATTTTAGAGTCCCCGGATGAAGGCCTACTTTAACTTTTTGTAACTAAGTCATAAATAATACAGAAATAATGCCTCCGAAATAAGGTGTTGAAGCTAGATCAAAAACAAACAACTCTAAACTTAAATAACAGTAGGTCAACGGCTCGCAATTCGGACGTTAACAATAATATTATCAGGCTTGCAATTCGGATGTTAATAATAATATTATCATTGACTTGAATAAAGTTGAAATTTTGTAACAGGTTACATGTACATTCATGTAACAGACCCTTATAGCCTATGTGAAGGCACACAAGATAGTGATAATCCTGAATTAGTTTTTTGGTTTCAAAATTCACTGTTTTAGAGATTATTAAAAGTTTAATGCAAAATATAGTTATTGATCTAGTGTCACTTAAATGTTCTTCACTACTTGGTAACTTTCAAAATTTGGGACCCATTCTTTTTCAAGTTGGGCTCATTAATTTTGTAGTAAATTCTAGATTATTCCCTGACTAAGTTTTGGAAAATAATTCTTAACTTTTCTAAATGACCAAAAAATAAATAATAATGGTTATTTTCATGCATAAAACCAAAATAAACATACTAGCAACTTTATTTATACGAGTTCAACAGTGTCTATTCAGTATGATACAATTTTATTTTTCATATGCCCAAACTGTTCTTAGATTGCATGCCTTCGATGAATTTTTTCATATTTCACAATTAAAACAGGTCTCCTCTTCAATCTTTTCAACGATTAGCCACGGGAATTGTCCCTTCCACTCGTTCAATGTTGTTTTTTTTAAAGTTTGGACCTGTTGTGTCGCTTTTTTTTAGCTTTTCCGACTGTGTCGGCAACTGAACATACATGTACAATGTCTTATAAGATCTTTTCTATAATGTCTTTCTTAACATTCAACTTCGGCTCACTTTGCGTACAATATGTTAAAAGCGTGTTTTTGCACGCTTTGCAGTTTTTTAGGACGCTCTCTGGTCGCCGCCATTGTTTTTTGACAGATAGACTGTACACGCCGCTTTTTTGGAAAAAATGCGCTTCTTTAAACAAACCCGATAACCATTCTTATGATTCTATATAAGCTGCGAAAAGATCTTTAATACGCAAAAAGAACTCAATAAAAATCGATACGAACCGATGTAAAAATAATACTCGTAACTTGATTTTCTAATTCTTAATGGTACGACAAGATTTTAAAATAAATACGTAACGGACTTGAAAATAATTCGTAATTACGAAAATACGACCCTTATTTGGAGCTCTGGTATCAAATAAATTTTAAGTGACTATTTATAGATTTTATGAAATATTGCCTCTGAACATGCGTCAATCCCCTGACAGGTTGTGTGCTTGTTAAAACGATACACGCGTGCTTCTATGCAAATGACGCGACATTGTACATGCTGCATAATTTTCGCGCTCTTTTTAATTGAGAAAAAGATTCGACATAAAATAAATGCGCACTGCTAATTTGAATCAGAATATTTTAACGTTGCAGTAACATTTACATTCAGAAGTGTGTTTCGGATTAAAAACGCGTTAATATCGACTTACGGGAATGGGTTTCGGATTTCAAATTTAATTATTCCCATTTGAGATTTCAACAAATATTATCAGTTGCGTTAAACGATAATTTGTTTAAACACTTTACGAGTCCAATAAATGTTTTGACGGCATTATGCATGAAATTTACGTTGTCCACAAGGATTATGGCCGGTTGCCATCATCAGTCTTCTAAATATCGATTATCGGACGAGACATTTACAAGTGTGCATAATTAATTCAACGAAAATTTGTTAAAGCAATTACGTGTCGAATAAATGTCAGAAAAACGAGGTGAATCAGTTCTATAAATGGACATGATGAAATATACATGTACTGGAATTAAATTGTTGACGCATAATTGTAACCGGGAGTTATTTGCACAACTTACTGGCTATAAGTAATTAATTGTTTACCACTTGCAATTAATTTCTCGTATTAATTATGAGTCATTTGTAACACTTGTTTACAGTAAAAAGGTGTGATGATGATGCCCGAAACCGTCTTTAATGTACTGTTCTAGTTACCGGTTTTATATTACGTAAATGGTACAACTTCTTGCTAATCAAGCTGAGATAAACTCTTACTTCGTGCCCGACGTCAATAAAAAATAATTGTTGACCCGCCCTCATAAGCATTCGCGTAACCGATTGGACGATGAACATCACAGTTTGACGACTGGAAAGTTACCTGATACATCCTTGTCAGCATTTAAATGACTGTGTAATGACGTCAATAAAAAATAATTGTTGACCCGCCCTCATAAGCATTCGCGTAACCGATTGGACGATGAACATCACAGTTTGACGACTGGAAAGTTACCTGATACATCCTTGTCAGCATTTAAATGACTGTGTAATGTGGCTAGAATGTAATGCTATCCTCTTATCAGTGAATTATCAATTACCCCATGTGGTGTTTATGGCAATTACTTGTGAAAGTAGGTACCGAGTGCTCTTTTAAAACAGGCAATATTGATACACTGATAGAGAAACCTTGATTTTTTTGACAATCTCCACTTTTTTTACTGAAAAATACACTTATCCGAACATTTCAAGCGCCCCGGGGACCATGATTTCGCCCCGGCAAGGGATCGTTAAATGGTCTGTGGAAAGCCCTGCTCTGCTGATATTTCGCTAGTTTCATTCCTTTTTGGAAGTTGATAGTTAATTGAATGTGTTGAAATTGGTGTTTAAAATGTCTTTTGACTATTATAAAGGGTTTGATTGCACTTCGAAAGCCCGATATGACCAGAAAATAAAACTAATTTGACTAAATTAATGTCCGAACAAATTGCATGCTGGATGTTGGAAAAATGACCCGACCAAATGGCTGATGTTCGAGTACGGCGACATTCATAACTTTCTCATTGAGACACCAGATATTAGTTTATTCTGTAATAATGAAAGTATCATTATAGATGTTGATGTAATTAATATTGTCGTTTTTTTAGGGTTCATTCATCTTCGTACATTATATATTTCTATTATGTCAATTTATAATAATAACCTGAAGCTGTAATATAAGTAGGGAATTTTGGTACACGACTTTCTTAGTTGTTTTATAAAAATCAAAGTAAAGCTTTTTTTATGTTATACTGATCTCATTTATAATATTTCTTTTATGTTGGTACATTATCCGTTTACATTGTGATTTACATGCCATTCATTATGACCCATGATTGGTTTAATAAACGTGACTTACTTACTAATTGTCTATCGCTTTTACTTTTGTTAATAAATCAAATTGAAACAAATAAATAGATCTAATAAAGTAAAAAAAACGTCAACCTCTAAGTTAGCCGTTACTCAAATGATATTTCCACCTCCTGCATGTGTGACGGCTGAAAGATGTACACAGTCCTAATGATTGTAAATTGACTTATCTTGCTACCAGTTGTTTATAAAAATACATTTTATATTCGATATTTTACGTGACTCACCCAGTCATATAAGCCGAAATGATCCGTAAAACAAACTTGTCTCTTTGTGTAGTATGAACAAATCTGCACTAAAACTAAATTTAGGTACACATCGTACATGCATGATCAGTTGTCAAACGAAAGTACAGTTGATATTCAAATGCATTATTTTTATCTTTCCGGGATATTTTTTAAGTATGTTGATGCTGCATTAACATATATAATGTATATGAAGTGAAAACACCAAAAATAATCAATGGTTGCGATAGACACCTATAAACTGTTAGATGCCCATAATATCACTTTAAATGTCATGCAAGAGAGCTGTAAGTATATAGGAAACCAATACTAAAACTGGAGTACTAAGCCCTGTTAGATATCACTTCTTGTCCCTGACATGTGTTGTACAAACCAGTTCATTGTTATGAGTACGAGTGACAAATATCTAACATTTTTTAACACACTCATCTATATACATATTTTTTTAAACATGATTGACTCCGTAACTGTCAAACGTAATTTCTTGTTTTTATGTCGTTTGTTTATTGCCGTAACATTAAATCTTAATATGGAACGACGTCGTTTTAATTAACCAATATGCGATAAATACATTACTTGTTTTTTATGTAAATTTTATCATTATTAAATACTTTATTTTTTTATAAATTAATGGGGCTAGTATCTTAAAGGTGTACAATTTCTGATAATCTATATTGGACATGACTTTTAATTTGTACAATATGTAACATATCTAATTAAAGCAATTGTTAAGTATGCATGTCAGCGTTAATTATTCAACCAAATGACAGAAAGAGAAAACATGGTGAAATCATCAATCGTGTTTAATGGCACTGTCATCTGCCACCCAGTGTGGTTTATGACACCATGTTGTTAGATAAGTCACAGACTCTCAATATACGCTCAGTGGTTAAGTCTGGACAAAAGCTGATCAAGACGAGATAATCGGTTTATGAAAAACAAAGGGGCTATTAAACACCGAAATACAAAGGCTTACACGATTCTAAAATTGATGCAAAAAATCAAATGAAAAATATTGCATATAATTTAGTTAAATGTTTATTTAAGGTATCAACGTGTTTGTTTTCCCAGACAAATACCTTTATGGTTAATTTGTATATGTTGTATATTTGCAATTGATCTATCTATTGCTTTTTTTCAATCTTATTCAATTGTTTCAGTAAAGTATAACAACTTGTAAGCTTGTTGAGAAATAAAATCTTAATATAATCGTTTAAATATAAACGATCACGCTCTATTTCTCAATGCAAACAAAATGGCGGCAGCGCTTTTGTTTTCACCGTCGTCAATGGGCACGTAACTCTAACTGACGCAAGTGCCTGGATGTTGCGATATTATTAATACCATTTGGATTACTGTTCTTGGGTAGAATGAGCATTTATATGAGTCTTTTAAGGTTTGTATGTGTCTAAAGCGATGGTTGCTGCTGAGTCTGGATCAACATTGGACAGGAACACAAATATTGTATTTCAAATACATGGTGGAAAACTTAAAATAGCATGATGAGATGGAAATTTGTTTAGCATGTTTTAAAGAGTGGGCCACTTAAGGGTGTCTATCATATTAGTTACTGAGCTTGTCAGGGTTCCCTTTGGGTGTTGCCACTTATTTGTCAAATTCAAAAAGTTGTCGCCAAACTGGGGCCACATTTAGGCAATGAAGATCAAGTTATAATAACACAAACAAAACTATTCATTTAAAAGTATGTTTAATAAGTATATTTAATAACAAAACATTTCACAAAAAATTACTTAATTAAAGGACATTTAATAATTTAGCAACACCTTCTTAGCAGTCTGCATATGTTGCCAGAGTTTGGATGCTTCAGCATCTTTCTGGTGCTCTGAAAATTTAAAAAAGGAAATGTTTTATAAAAGTAATCAATTCATTGGTAGCAGCTGCATATAAATTATATTTAAATGTATTCCGGAATATGACCTACTATATAGTCAGGGACAAAAAAAACTTCTTCGCAAGGGGCCTCTTTTTCGTCCCCTTAACCAAAAAGGCCCTTTGCCCTACAGAAATTTCTTTAAAATCATGCATTTTTCTCTAAATTTCCTATCTACCTCAGTATTTTTCATTTCCCAAAGCCAGAAAATTGTGTATTTTTTCCCTGAAAAAAAAGGCTGTGGCCTTTTCCCCAAAGTTGCTGTTTTGGCCCTGATAGTGCCCAGAACACAACACAGTTAAATATGTAGGTATTATTGTATAGTCAATCTCACCTTTGGTTAACAATGTTCTCCTATCTTAAAACAGAACATCCTGTAGTCAATGAACTGCTGAGTTTATACAACATACAAAGTTCACACAGCATAGATTTAGTGTTGAAAATCATATTGAAGGAATTGAAATTATGATTTACAACTGTCTTTGAACTTTTCATGCCCCCGGATTGAATGATCAGGGGTATATTGTTTTTGGCCTGTCTGTCTGTCTTTCTGTCTGTCATTCTGTCCCAAAACTATAACCTTACAGTAAAGTTTTGCAATAACTTTTGAAATATTGAACATATCAACTTGATATTTGGCATGCATGTGTATCTCATGGAGCTGCACATTTTGAGTGGTGAAAGGTCAAGGTCATCCTTCAAGGTCAAAGGTCAAAAATTTAAAAATTCAATATAGTAAAGTTTTGCAATAACTTTTGAAATATTGAACATAACAACTTGATATTTGGCATGCATGTGTATCTCATGGAGCTGCACATTTTGAGTGGTGAAAGGTCAAGGTCATCCTTCAAGGTCAAAGGTCAAACATTTAAAACTTTAATATAGTAAAGTTTTGCAATAACTTTTGAAATATTGAACATAGCAACTTGATATTTAGCATGCATGTGTATCTCATGGAGCTGCACATTTGGAGTGGTGAAAGGTCAAGGTCATCCTTCAAGGTCAAAGGTCAAAAAATTAAAACTTTAATATAGTAAAGTTTTGAAATAACTTTTGAAATATTGAACATAGCAACTTGATATTTGGCATGCATGTGTATCTCATGGAGCTGCACATTTTGAGTGGTGAAAGGTCAAGGTCATCCTTCAAGGTCAAAGGTCGAAAATTTAAAAATTTAATATAGTAAAGTTTTGCAATAACTTTTGAAGTATTGAACATAGCAACTTGATATTTGGCATGCATGTGTATCTCATGGAGCTGCACATTTTGAGTGGTGAAAGGTTAAGGCCAAGATCATCCTGCAAGGTCAAAGGTAAAAAAAAAGCGGTGCATTAGGGGGCATTGTGTTTCTGACAAACACATCTCTTGTTTTTTTTTAAGTATTTACTAGTCTCAACTTTACTCGCTGATTAATTTCTTAGCATGAAAATTCATAAGGAGTAAAATCGAGATATAAAGCGAATATTAATATTATTTCAGGTTGAAGACTCATTAACCCTTGATCCAGAAAATGAAGATTTGCTGAAACTCAAGACAGACCTCCAGGTGAGCACATGATCATACTGTGATTCTTCATTTAAAAAATATATATATTAGATCTTTTAAAATCTTGAACATATTTAAAATGATAAATTTCTTATATTTAATCATGCATAATGCTTTTTCGGTTTTAAAAGATGTAAATAATTGATGGATCACACTTAACCTGGCACCCAGAAGTAAATGTAGTTCATTCCAGGGAGTATAAAGTGGTCACACAACCTTCAAAAATACTGTGATTGTTTAAATATAATTTGTAGAGTAACATTGGAATTTTATATACAAACATATATTTACAAATACAAAATGAAATTCAAATTAGATACATCTACATGTGAATGTTATTACATTGAAGTCTGAAAAAGTTCAAAGTTTCCGTGCGCTTTTAGATAAACTGTCATTATTTTTGGGAGGGTCATAATCACATTTCAGGCGTAAGTGTTGTGTGATCTCTTTAAAATGGGTTAGGAAATAATCTGAATATGTTTAATGTGCTATTAGATTGTATTTTATAGATGAGAGTGAAATTGTTATCTGTAAAGTCCTCGACCACCCAGGCAGTGTAAGTATCTGGTGCAGAAATTTCACGATCAGAAGTGAATTTTAGAAGAATTAATTAATAGCATTAAAGCTGCACATTGTCTGCAAAGATATGTTATTTAAATACCTTGATATACTTTTAAATTAAAAAAAGTATTTTATTAAAAATGATTGAATTAGATACAAATGATGTTTGCGACATATTGAAGCTGCATTTAGGCTAACAGAAAGGATATTGTATCATGGTTAGGCCAACTTAAAATTATCTTCTATTTAAATAGACATTTTTGTGTTAAATATTTTAACATTTACAGTTAACAATTAAATGCTCTTACTGCTATACTTGCTATTCTTGTACTAAAGTCTGCACATGTTTGCGTGTATTTGCCAACAGGAGGTCATTCAGCTCACGTCGGATCTGATTGGTCAGAAGCAGTCACCTGACGAGGTTGCTGCAGGTCAGGACAATGCATCAGGTCATGATGCCACGGCAACCAAGCGGGTGGCTACACAGCACTGGCAGCCAGGCGACAAGTGTTTGGCAATTTGGTCAGAAGATAAGGGGTGCGTTTGAAGTTTTATCCTGTTACCTCTCATATACGCACTTTGACACATTTTCAGTCCCTTAGAAAAACAAATTAAATTAAATTCATTTCTTACAAGATTCAAGTTTTAAAGACTTCATTTCCTACCCTAAGATACTGATAAGCAGGAAACAGCATATAACCTGAACAGACTGCAAGTTTCTTGCAGGCTGTTTTGGTTTTATGCTGGTTATGCCCCCCTTCGAAGAAGAGGGGGTATATTGCTTTGCTCATGTCGGTTGGTCGGTCTGTCGGTCGGTCGGTCTGTAGGTTCGTCAACCAGGTGGTTGTCAGACGATAACTCAAGAACGCTTGGGCCTAGGATCATGAAACTTCATAGGTACATTGATCATGACTCGCAGATGACCCCTATTGATTTTGAGGTCACTAGGTCAAAGGTCAAGGTCACGGTGACCAGAAATAGTAAAATGGTTTTTGAATGATAACTCAAGAACGCATACGCCCAGGATCATGAAACTTCATTGGTAGATTGATCATGACTTTCAGATGACCCCTATTGATTTTGAGGTCACTAGGTCAAAGGTCAATGTTACGGTGACCCGAAATAGTAAAATGATTTCCGGATGATAACTCAAGAATGCATACGCCTAGGATCATGAAACTTCATGGGTAGATTGATCATGACTCGCAGATGACCCCTATTGATTTTGAGGTCACTAGGTCAAAGGTCAAGGTCACGGTGACCCGAAATAGTAAAATGGTTTTCGGATGATAACTCAAGAACGCATACGCCTAGGATCATGAAACTTCATAGGTAGATTGATCATGACTTGCAGATGACCCCTATTGATTTTGAGGTCACAAGGTCAAAGGTCACGGTGAACCGAAATAGTAAAATGATTTTCGGATGATAACTCAAGAACGCTTTTGCCTAGGATCATGACACTTCATAGGTACATTGATCGTGACCCGCAGATGACCCCTATTGATTTTCAGGTCACTAGGTCAAAGGTCAAGGTCACAGTGACAAAAATCGTATTCACACAATGGCTGCCACTACAACGGACAGCCCATATGGGGGGCATGCATGTTTTACAAACAGCCCTTGTTTCATATAGGCATTAAAATGATTTTCACTTTGCTTCTGAAATGGAAAGGGTAAAGAGATAAATTTGTTTTGCCAAGTTAATATAATAAAAGCTTATTTAATCTGTCCATGGACTGATAACATTATGTATATTAGATTAATGCATACTCCAACTCAGCTTTCAAAGATTAGTAAAGACTATGTTGGTTACACTTGCAACAAAGAAGTAGGGGCAGGGGTGGCGAAATCAACTGTCCGAGTTGCCCGAGTCGTACATTTGCTTGTCTGGGCAACTGATTTTTTTCAATTAAGTTGTCCGTGGACAACAAGTTTTTTAAAAGTCGCGTCCAGGTATACAAAAATACATTGTATTAAAGCCGTAATAAAGTTTTACAAAACCGGATGTTGACACGCGATTACATTGTCAGTGCTATTTGCGGAGCAATCAAGCTTAAATACGTGCACTTTCCTGCGCAGTGATCTCCCTTATTCTATAAGAGACCGGGAGCATGCCGCATTTTCAACATTCGGCCCGACTGTTAGACAGTGTACAGACTGGTTTCTTTATTTTTACAATCAGACGGAAATAAAAAGTATCAATCTAAAATAAATAAAACACGGTCTACCTTGTTATTTAAGACGACTTTAATGGTAAAGATGAAACTTTTTTTTTTAATCTTCAACAATGGACCAGAAACCCGAAGCTTTGAGCAGCCCACCTCCCAAAAAACTAAGAAAGATTATGATAAAAAATATGATTTAAGTAAACGCACCAGAACTTTTCAAGAAACTTGGCTAACAGATTTTCAATGGTTACCAGTTTATATAATCAAATTGCTACCAGTAGCGTAGCCTCAGTCTGATGAGGTCCACATATTGGACTTGTTTAATTTGTTAAGATTACAATGTACTTATGTTCAGCACATGTTTTAATAACACTAGCTTCGCAAGATTTAAAGTTTGAGAAAGTCTTTATATTGTTTATAATATACTGCTATAATGAATGTACCATTGAAATACAATTATAAACAAAACAAGCAAATCATACTCATTTTGATATATTCCATACTATTTAACATTAATCAATAAATGCGTTTATAATTTATATAAACATTAACGGACAAGTGTAGTTCAGCAACGGGCAATTTAAATTTCCTAAATGGTTGTCCGTGGACAAGTATAGTTTTTAACCAGGTTTTTAACCAGGTTTTCCGAAGGAAAAAACTGGTTATTAGATTGGCGAATGCGGGCGGGCGGGCTGGCTGGCTGGCGGGCGGAACAAGCTTGTCCGGGCCATAACTATGTCGTTCATTGTCAGATTTTAAAATCATTTGGCACATTTGTTCACCATCATTGGACGGTGTGTCGCGCGAAATAATTACGTCGATATCTCCAAGGTCAAGGTCACACTTTGAGTTCAAAGGTCAAAAATGGCCATAAATGAGCTTGTCCTGGCCATAACTATGTCATTCATTGTGAGATTTTAAAATCAATTGGCACATTTGTTCACCATCATGGGACGGTGTGTCGCACGAAAGAATCACGTCAATATCTCCAATGTCAAGGTCGCCACGACTTAAAATAGATTTTTTTTAAAACAAACTTACAAAGGGGGTTAATTTTGTTTGTTCATTTCAAAAGTTCAGTTTGAGTTTTCTCCCTTTATCAGATTTTTTTTCACAATGAAAACCTGGTTTTGTGACAATTTTGTCCCTTGTTTGAGATTTCGCCACCCCTGAGGGGTATACTGTTGTCCCCATGGAAATCCATCCGTCTGTCTGTCCAATGGCACAAACTTGTTTAAGGAAGTACATCTAGTCTTTACAATGTTCAACTTGATACTTGAATGCATTGTTAGTCACCTACCGGTTTCACCGGAGGGGACTTATGGTTTTGTCTCTGTCCGTCCGTCCGTCACACTTTTCTGGATCCTGCGATAACTTTAAAAGTTCTTAATATTTTTTCATGAAACTTGGAACATGGATAGATGGCAATATGGACATTCTGCATGTCATTACATTTCGCTCCTACGTCAAAAATTCTGGTTGCTATGGCAACAAATAGACTAGAAATACTGCTGAAAATGGTGGTTTTTCTGGATCCTGCGATAACTTTTAAAGTTCTTAATATTTTTTCATGAAACTTGAAACATGGATTGATGACAATATGGACATTATGCATGTCATTTCATTTCATTCCAACGTAAAAAATTCTGGTTGCTATGGCAACAAATAGACTAGACATACTGCTGAAAATGGTGGTTTTCTGGATCTTGCGATAACTTTTAAAGTTCTTAATATTTTTTCATGTAACTTGAAACATGGATAAATGGCAATCTGGACATTATGCACTTTATTTCATTTTGTTCCGACGTCAAAAATTCTGGTTGCTATGGCAAAAAATAGACTAGAAATACTGCTGAAAATGGTGGTTTTCTGGATCCTGCAATAACTTCTAAAGTTCTTAATATTATATTCATGAAACTTGAAACATGGATAGATGGCAATATGGACATTATGCACATCATTTCATTTTGTTCCTAAATAAAAAAATTTGGTTGCTATGGCAACATATATATTTAAAAAAAAATCTGGAATTTCCGACAATGGTAGGGGACTTATATTGCTTGACAATAGTCTTGTTCTTCCTAATATAAAGTTGTGCAAGTGCCCTTTTTATTATCCCACATTGAAATTGCTGAAATTATACCCTCTTTTCAAATTAATATTTCTTAAAGTTTTGTTTTACAATTTGCTACGTCATGGCGGCATCAGGGCGTTATTAGTGAATACTGTAAAAAGCTCTAGTATTGGATTGCCACTGCTCTGTCTATTCTGCTGAGTTTGCATGCAGATACTACAAAGTCTTGTTCTGAGAAATAAAGCTAAATGCAGTAGTGTTTTTCCCAGGAGGGCAAAGGGGCATGGCGCATTACTTTCAAAAAGGGCATTTTAGCGCGCAGTTTAGGCAAAAAAGGACAAAAACGTTCCCTGAATACCTGAATTACGGGGCAACATGTAATCGCATCTGAAGCAGTTGTGGAAAAAATAACATATAAACAAGCACATTTAATGGTAATTGATGTATTTAACTTACTATGATTTATATTAATATATTTACCTTGCGATGTACATTTAAGTTCCATGCTGTTTCAATTAACTGTACAGCACGACAAACATAATAAAGCAATATATGCATATGAATCTGATTATACACAGATCCACTAACATATAAATGAAACCATGTTTGTCTTATCCCATTATCTAACAATAATCTTGCCAGATGTTTAAAATAACATTGCGAGTAAATTGATCGCTAACAATATGCAAACACTCGTTTCCGTGACATACATCCACCAAGTAGATTACAAATAAAAAAATAATGTTGTTGCTGTCTAAAACATTTTTATGCATCGTTGATTATCACAGACATTTCAATAATTCCTTCAAAATGTATAATCTCCATCGTTAATTCGATCGTTTACGACGTTATTAGCCATTTTTGCCGAGTCGCAATTTTATTCTGTATAGTCCGCCATGTTGTTCAAATGTCAAATGATGTAAGTGACATGTGCGCATAGCAACGTTAAATCGTATACGCGATTCGCATTTTGTTAAATTAGTATACGTCTCAGTAATTATTTCAATAATTAGATTTAATTATCTTAAAGACGAAAGCGATAAAAGATAAATTTGTTTGTTTTGATATAACTGAATAATGCATGCAATGCACAATTGCCACAAGAATAACATCGAGTTTTTCATCAAAAGTCTCCGAAGTAACGATTTTATCGTGGAGTACACATTGCCGACCGAAAAGTGCGCTTGGTAACATAACCTCTGGCATTATCGATTGATACTGACACGGGATTATTCATGCATGACTAGTTCACAGCTTTGAAGCAGTCTACCTATAAATCGAGCACTGTAATAGATTAAATCTGCTCAAATAATATAGTCGATTAGATGTTGATCTCTCGAGTAAATCAAGCACAGTCGGAGCGTCACAGACAATCAAGGAAGCTGATTTTGCGGACCAAGTTAGATCGTAAGGCAATAAAGATGTTATCGATAAGGGCGCGTGGCGAAATTTGCCTTTGAAAAGAAGGGCGCGTGGCGAAATTTGCCTTTGAAAAGGGCAGCGTGGCGATCCGGGAGGGCGGCGTGGCTTTTCGCAACGCTAAAATGGCCTGGGAAAAACACTATGCATGTGCGTAAAATGGCGTCCAAGATTAGTCTGTGCAGCTTACAGAGACTAATCAAGAACACAACTTTCTGCTTTGAAAGAATTTATCATTTAAAGGAATATTCTTGTACACCAAAATCCAGTCTTGGCAGAAAGTGTCGTCCCTAATTAGCTTATGCGGACTGCACAGGCTAATCTCGAACAACACTATCTGCACATGCAATAGGTTCTAAGCTGCCAAGTTTGCATGTAGGTACTACGAAGCCACAGTGGAGGAGGTATTGGAAGACGGGGCCTGCACTGTCACATTTGAAGAGTATGGAAACACTGAGGTTACTGAGGTAGGTACTATAGGATGGGGCCTGCACTGTCACATTTGAAGAGTATGAAAACACTGAGATTACTGAGGAAGGTACTATAGGACGGGGCCTGCACTGTCACATTTGAAGAGTATGGAAACACTGAGGTTACTGAGGTAGGTACTATAGGATGGGGCCTGCACTGTCACATTTGAAGAGTATGGAAACACTGAGGTTACTGAGGTAGGTACTATAGGATGGGGCCTGCACTGTCACGTTTGAAGAGTATGGAAACACTGAGGTTACTCAGGTAGGTACTATAGGATGGGGCCTGCACTGCGACGTTTGAAGAGTATGGAAACACTGAGGTTACTGAGGTAGGTACTATAGAACGGGGCCTGCACTGTCATGTTTGAAGAGTATGGAAACACTGAGGTTACTGAGGTAGGTACTATAGAACGGGGCCTGCACTGTCACGTTTGATGAGTATGGAAACACTGAGGTTACTGAGGTAGGTACTATAGGACGGGGCCTGCACTGTCACATTTGAAGAGTATGGAAACACTGAGATTACCAAGGTAGGTACTATAGGATGGGGCCTGCACTGTCACATTTGAAGAGTATGAAAATACTGAGATTACTGAGGTAGGTACTATAGGACGTGGCCCGCACTGTCACATTTAAAGACTATGGAAACACTGAGATTTCTGAGGTAGGTACTATAGGACGGGGCCTGCACTGTCACATATAAAGAGTATGGAAACACTGAGATTACTGAGGTAGGTACTATAGGACGGGGCCTGCACTGTCACGTTTGAAGAGTATGGAAACACTGAGGTTACTGAGGTAGGTACTATAGGACGGGGCCTGCACTGTCACATTTGAAGAGTATTGAAACACTGAGATTACTGAGGTAGGCAAAGCTTACTTCATGTTCAGGACTTGTAGAATAATTTGAACCCAAATTGGCTTTCATTTATGGCGACATGAAAAAGAAAAGCTGTTTGTGATTAAGTTTAGTTTAAACCTATTTTTTATGCCCCCGGTAGGGTGGCATATAACAGTTGAACTGTCCATCAGTCAGTCAGTATGTCAGTATGTGTGTCAGTCTGTCCGTCCGTCTGAAAATATATAAATAAAATAATAATAATAATATTGGCCATAACTTTTTCACTATTGAAGATAGCAACTTGATATTTGTCATGCATGTGCATCTCACAGAGCTTAACATTTTGAGTGGTGAAAGGTGAATGTCAAGGTCATCCTTCAAGGTCAAATGTCAAATATATGGCGTCTGTCCGTCCGTCAAAAACTTTAACATTTGCCATAACTTTTTCAATACTGAAGATAGCAACTTGATATTTGGCATGCATGTGTATCTCGTTAAGCTGCACATTTTGAGTGGTGGAAGTTCAAGGTCAAGGTCATCCTTCAATGTCAAAGGTAAAAAAAAATGCGGCGTTCTCATGAAGCTGCACATTGTGAGTGGTGGAAGTTGAAGGTCAAGGTCATCCTTCAAGGTCAAGGTCATTCTTCAAGGTCAAATGTCAAAAAATAATAATTCAAAGCGGCATTCTTATGACGCTGCACATTGTGAGTGGTGGAAGTTCAAGGTCAAGGTCATCCTTCAAGGTCAAGGTCATCCTTCAAGGTCAAGGTCATCCTTCAAGGTCATGGTAATTTTTTTTATTTTTTTTTCAAAGCGGCGTTCTTATGAAGCTGCACATTTTGAGTGGTGGAAGTTCAAGGTCAAGGTCATCCTTTAAGGTCAAGGTCATCCTTCAAGGTCAAGGTCATCCTTCAAGGTCAAAGGTAAAAAAAAAAGTGTTTTTTTTCAAAGCGGCGTTCTCATGAAGCTGCACACTGTGAGTGGTGGAAGTTCAAAGTCAAGGGCATCTTCAAGGTCAAAGGTAAAAAAAAATAAATTCAAAGCTGGGTTCTCATGAAGCAGCACATTGTGAGTGGTGGAAGTTCAAGTTCAAGGTCATCCTTTAAGGTCAAAGGTCAAAAAAAAAAAAAAGATTTTCAAAGCGGCGTTCTCATGAAGCTGCACATTGTGAGTGGTGGATGGTCAAAGTCATCCTTTAAGGTCAAAGGTAAAAAAAAAACATTTCAAAGCGGCGTTCTCATGAAGCTGCATATTTTGAGTGGTGGAAGTTCAAGGTCAAGGTCATCGTTCAAGGTCAAAGGTAAAAAAAATAATTTATTATTTCAAAGCGGCGCAAAAGGGGGCATTGTGTTTCTGACGAACACATCTCTTGTTTTAGCTTGATTGCATTGAAAGTACTTACTACTGATTTGAAATGCTCTCGAGTCCGTTTCCTAGACCAAGAACCAGTACTTGGTGTCTTTGGGGGAAATCGATAGAATGCTCCCATAGTGGGGATCGAATCCGTGACCTCCCGGTCGCTAGACGGACACCTTGTCCATTACACCACAGCTAGTTTGTAATTTAATAGTTTATTAAGAGATCCTTGAAATTGTGTACATCCACTGCAGACAGATTTCAATATACATGAGATGTTGTGTGAACAAGAGACTATCTTGAAGGTCAATATCAGACTGGTTGGTGAAAGTTCAAAGGAATGCAAACTTAATTGTTAATGTATTGCTTTTCCCAGCTCTATGATAACAGTGCAATGCAGGATTTTAACTTGGTAGAAATATTGAACTGATTTGAGAAAATGTGACATTCTCAATTTCTTCACTGCAAAATGATAGGACAGCTGTCAAAATAAATGTTTCAGAGGGTATTATTGAGGACCAATATTTACATATTTGCAATTCTTTTCGTTACTTGTTTTCTTAATGCCTGTAGACAATGTTGATTAGTCTTCCACATCAATATATGAAGTTTTACAATTATTTTATGAAAAAATTACCTTCTTAAAAAATCTAGGTACAATTTATGTTTGTGAGACATGTATACCCACATATTTCACTTTTATCCCAAAAAGGAGCAAATGTCAAAACTAAATAATAAAATGCACCATTCTACACAGAATGTAAACTGTTGTTCATAACCGTACCTTTGTCCTCCACTACAGGTCTCCCTTCTGAAGCCCCTGGAGGTAGACACTGGCAAGAAGAAAGCCCTTGATGGGGCAGCAGGCAGCGCTGATCAGAAGAAACCTCTCTCAAAGTGTGTACTGACCAGTAGACTTGTAGTACTGACCAGTAGACTTTTAGTACTGACCAGTAGACTTGTAGTACTGACCAGTAGACTTGTAGTACTGACCAGTAGACTTGTAGTACTGACCAGTAGACTTGTAGTACTGACCAGTTGCCTTGTAGTATTGGCCAGTTGACTTGTAGTACTGACCATTAGACTTGTAGTACTGACCCGTCGACTTGTAGTACTGACAAGTAGACTTGTAGTACTGAATAGTAGACTTGTAGAACTGACCAGTAGACTTCTAGTATTGGCCAAGGTCTTTTTCATCAGTTCTAATTGTATTCACTGATGAATCACCGTAATGTGTACATGATTTTAAAAGAAGGACCAGCTGCGACCATTTTTGTGAGATTTTATGCCCTTTGTATATTTTTCCACTATTAAACATTAATTAAGTTTTGGCACTCACTCTTACCTGTTAGATTTTGCTCAAACATTTACAGCTGAAGGACATTGACAATATGATCATAAAGAATTTAATATTGGCTGACACAAGTTTTGGCAGAATTATGGACAGTTGTATGTTGCTACACTATAGAATGGATATAGTCTATACGCAAATTTTTGTTGTAGTTATGATATTTGTGAGGAAACGGTAATACTGAACATTTATCATGCTCTAAACGTTTTTTCCACTGCAGATTGTACAGTGGATATGTCTTTAAATGTTGTTTACATGTAGCAATACAAGAATCAATGCCGTTCAAAGAATTAAATTTGATGCTCTTATTCGTAACTTGTCACTATCAAATAATTGTCAATTTCAAACAGTCTTCGAAGTGTACTATATGCTCTCATGTGAGGTATGAAATGATAAAAAATATTTAAAAAAATATATAAGAAATTATCATGTGAGTAGAAACACAGTTTGGTTGTTCTATCATGAAGTCATTCATCCTGGGTCATAGTATTTTGCAATTTGTATGCACACCGAAAACAATTTGCTGTAGTCTTTTTATTCAGGCGATTATAAGAGTGCAAACAAGTTGTGGAAAAACATTTTTGAAGAAAAAAAAAAATAGTATGAAAACTATAATTTGGCCATTAATTCATGTATTGCTTAACCCTTTCTTAACTCAAAAGCAAAGTAAAAATGTCTATATGCAATCAGCATAAAAACAGAACAGCCTGTGAGTAACTTGCAGACTGTTCAGGTTGCATGCTGTTTGCTGCTCATCAGTATGGCAGGGTCGGAAGTGAAACCTTGTAAACTTGAATCTATGAAGAAGTCTTGAAGTCATTTTGATTTTTTTAAGCACTACAAGTGGGCTGAAATGCGTTTATGAGCGTTATAGGGATAGATTTGCTATTCACAAAAACGTGATTTTACGGCACTAAAAATGGGTCAAAATGCTTTCTGAGGAGTAAATGTTTAACTTTGTCTACTGACAGGAAAGACAAGCAGGCCTTGGAGCGAGAGTACAAACGTAAGAAGTCTCAGAAGAAAGCTCAGAGGCGCAAGGACCTGGAGGAAGAGAGAGAGACTGAGAAGAACAAGTGGATTGACTTCAACTCTAAGGTACTGGGTTGGACTGAATACGCAAGGGCTTGTCAATATGGTGTCAATGTATTGACCTGGAGGTCACAGTATTCACTAGCGATTAGTGGACTAGAGTGGTAAGAACAAGTGGCTGGACTTCAACTTTAAGGTACTGGGTTTGACTAAATACGCCAGGGCTTGTCAATATGGTGTCAATGTATTGACCTGGAGGTCACATTATTCACTAGCAGTTAGTGGATTAGGGTGGTAAGAACAAGTGGCTGGACTTCAACTCTAAGGTACTTGGTTGGACTAAATACCCCAGGGCTTGTGAATATGGTGTCAATGTATTGACCTTGAGGTCACAGTATTTCACTAGCAGTTAGTGGATAAGGGTGGTAAGAACAAGTGGCTGGACTTCAACTCTAAGGTACTGGGTTGGACTAAATACCCCAGGGCTTGTCAATATGGTGTCAATGTATTGACCTGGAGGTCACAGTATTCACTAGCGGTTAGTGGATTAGGGTGGTAAGAACAAGATGCTGGATTTCAACTCTAAGGTACTGGGATATGATTGAATACCCGTGGGCTTGTGGATGTGGTGTCAATGTATTGACCTGGAGGTCACAGTATTCACTAGTGGTTAGTAGATTAGGGTGGTAAGAACAAGTGGCTGGATTTCAACTCTAAGGTATGGGGTTTGACTGAATACCCGTGGGCTTGTGGATATGGTGTCAACGTATTGACCTAGAGGTCACAGTATTCACTAGAAGTTAGTGGACTAGTGTGGTAAGAACAAGTGGCTGGACTTCAACTCTAAGGTGCTGGGTGGTAGTGGCTGTGATGTACACCTAGCAGCCGTGAGGTTACAAGCTACTCTCAAGTACTGTGTAGTGGACTAGCATGGTACTGTGTCACTGTGGCCTAGCAGGTATGGAGTCTTCCTAGCAACCGGTTTGATCCACACTGTTGTTGTTCGTAAGATCTCCCCCAAAGATACCAAGTACTGGTTCAACTCAGGAAATGAACTCGTGAGCGTTTCAGTTAGCCTTAGGCTATGTATGCAATCAAGCTTTATTAAAGACTTTTAAAGTATGGTTATTGGGTAGTGCACTAGCATGGTACCGGTAGGAACAAGTGGCTGGACTTCAACTCTAAGGTACTTGACTAATATGCTAAGAACTGTTTGCTTAAAAATAAGTTTTGTTCAAGCTATTGTAGTTACTGTTATTGACACTAGAGTTAGTTGTCATTCTGTTATTAAACATTATCATGTGCTTTACATGGATTACCGTAACTTGACATTAATTTCATTTTTTTGTTCCATTTTCTTGCAGACATTTTCCAAGACCAACAAAGGGAAAGTAAAGAAGAGCATATTTGCAACACCGGACACTGTAGAGGGCAAGGTCGGAGTGGGCACATGTGGACACAGTGGCAAACCCATGACTAAGTTCACACATCAGGACAAGTGGAGAAAGTGAGGCAGCTGGACAACTGTGCAGGATTTTGTGAATGAACCATTTTTAAAATATCTGGGACCGTATTCACCAACCCATTCTTAGACTTAAAAACACTGAATAGCCTTAGGACAAAGAAAAATATGTTAAAAGTTTTAATGTATACAGACGTTTACGAGTGATTTATTGATTTACAAAATGTTTTACACGAAGAATGATGTTGATGAAGGTGGTTTATATCGAATTAAAGAAATTCTTGAATATTCCAATTTAAAGAATATTCTTTTTTCTGAGACTTGGTTCTAAAAATTGTTTGGTGAATACGGACCCAGGACAAGTGGAGTAAAGCTCAGATATGTGTATATTACTGTAGATCATTGTGTGACTCGGCTATTTTTAACGAAGCAGAATAACTGGAGAAAGGGGTTTAAGCGTTTCACATAGAATATTGTATATTAAAGATAGACAATAACAAAATAAAATACTTGTACTGGTGTACCTTTTTTAAGACAAGACATACATGTATCAGGATAAATGAAGTGATAGTCAACATGCTTAAGGTGATCATCTTTGATGACCTTTTGTTCGTCATTCATCGTCTGTAGTTCGATGTGAGCTGTATAATATTTTTTTAAACACTGTAGAGGCCATTTTTATTGCCCAATTCTCATGTATTTCAGAATGTTTGTCCAAATGATATATTGGTCGGGTTTAAAACAGATTCAAGCAAGGTCGAAACTAGGTCATTTGGTCAAATTAAAAAATTCTTGTGAACACTCTACAATTCACATTTTTATACCCCAACGAGCTGCATATAGTTTTTGCCCTGTCTGTCGGCCGGTCGGTCTGTCTGTATGTCCGTCCGTCACACTTTTTGTGTCCGCTCTCTAATTCAAGTAGTTCTCATGCCAGGCCAAAAACTAGGTCACAGGGTCACCTAGTGCGTTTCAAACATTCAGCATGGTTTCCGCTCTCTAATTTAAGTAGTTTTCATTCGATCTTCCCCAAACTTGGTCAGAAGTTGTATCTAGATAATGTCTACGCCAAGTTCGAACATTGGCCATGCTGGGCCAAAAACTAGGTCACAGGTTCAGTCTGACTTGAAATAGTTTCACCATGTAGGTTTAACATACTTTTATTTCAACCAACCAAATGTTGATTCGTTATAACCTCTTTTTGAACATAACCTAAACTTATGGTTTCCAGACAATATTTCATTACTAAGATAAGTATGTTAGTTATGTCACACATATGTTGTTTGTATTCACTGACATTGCCAAAATTATGTTTTTTTTATTGTTCGTTATTGTCCCCTACCGCTTTCACCGGAGGGGACTTATGGTTTGCGCTCTGTCTGTTAGTCAGTCAGTCACACTTTTCTGGATCCTGCGATAACTTTAAAAGTTCTTAATATTTTTTCATGAAACTTGCAACATGGATAGATGGCAATATGGACATTATGCACGTCAGTTCATTTTGTTCCTACGTCAATAATTGTGGTTGCTATGGCAACCAAAAAAAAAAAAAAAATCAAAAAAAAATCTGAAAATGGTGGAATTTCTGACAATGGTGAAGCCAGTAGGGGACCATATTGCTTGACAATAGCCTTGTTTATTTTACCATAAACGAGTTATCTCCTACTTGACTATAGATGTTCAATAACAGAAACATGGGCAAATATATATAATACGCAAATTTGGTTTTAAAAAGAATTTAGAATGCAGGAAAAATTACCAAAAGCTGTACCTTAATTAATCAAACATATTTAGGTTTGGCGCAAAATATTAAAAGCTGTAAAATAAAAAGCAAAAAAACAAACTTTTTTTTCACATAAACTTTTTCTTCACATAATACAATAAAGCATTTTCGCTGGATGTTTTCTTTGACACGGAGGCTGCAGATTTGAGATAATGCCATGTGCGGGGTACATTCGTGTGAAAACTCATATTTTTAAATATATGCAACGTACTCAGTTCATTCTATCCTTACAAATTCTGAAACCAGATGAGCAATATTTGCAGGATGAGCCGATACACATGGTTGCATCCTGCCGTCCATTTACCTTATTCAAAACACAGACATTAATACATTTGAAGTAATGATGCGTGGTTTTGTATTGCTAAATGTAAGTACATTAAGTAAAAAAAAAAATTTAACATAAATTTTTACTAAAAATCAACTCAACAAATGCAAGGTATTGTTTTTAATGTTGTTTTGCATTGGTAAACAGTATGAATAAAATTTCTACAATAAAATGCATTTCATCTATTGATTCATATGCTTAAGCGACACAATAACTATTGAAACATTAAATGCATAGACATAGTTTAAGTGCAATTAAAATTTCTTAAAATTAAAGGTGACTTCATGCCGTTAATGTATTAAACTGTAAGTAAACGTCTATTAACATATAACTAGTGCATATTGATACTTAGATAAACAAATACAACAAAATAAAATGTGGACTATGGCTAACCTTCTTATTGTGTGCCTTAATTAGCTGTTACATTAACAAGCATTTCACTTTAACATCACAAAATGACATTTGTTTCAACATTATTTTTGTTTTCTAGTGTAAATTCACACATTTATGTTGATTTCAGACGTGTTGAACGCCGAATATTGGACAAAGCTGTTAAAATCTTTTATTAAAAACTCACCTCCAAAACACTTTGCTGCTATCCAGACAATAACAAAATTCATGCGAATCATTATGTACTGTTTTTGCTTAAATTTACTGTTTCTGGTTGACTACTTCTGTCCTGACCCGAGTCTGAGAATTTTTCGTAATATTTTATCATTTTTAGCTCGGCTGTTTTCTGAGAAAACCCAAGGTATTGTCATAGCCAGCTCGTCCGCCGCCCGCTTCGTGCTTAAACCTTAACATTGGCTCTAAAATCAAAGTGCTTCCACCTACAACTTTGAAACTTCATATTTAGCTGCACCTTTATGAGTTCTACACGCCACACCCATTTTTGGGTCACTAGGTCAAATGTCAAGGTCACTGTGACCTTTAAAAAAAAATTAAAACTGCAGCCGAGCGTTGGCATCCGCTATGCGGTGCTCTTGTTAGAAGAATAGTTGCAGGGTTTACAAGAAAAACGGAAGCAAGCTTTTGACAATCCAGGGCCCCGCAAAGAAATAAATTGAATCAGTTTACGAAGAACCGTTAAAGAGATTGTTGCTAAAAACAAAATGGAAGCTACTTTTTACATTCAATTTCATTAAGAAGGGCCTCTTAAATAGCATGAAGTTAATATAAACAAAAACTAAGCAGCAAAAACAACATTTGTGAATGAGTATGGGTATGGACATCTATATCTTATTTGCGACTTTGTGTAAACTCTCATTTTGAGTCAATATGACGACAATATGTGCCTATTTTCGTCAACAATGCGGCATCGTTTTTCTTCGGGTCCACTAAATATTCACGTTTGTATGAATCATTGTGCCTTGATTCTCAAAATTTGCATTTGATGCGAAAAGAAACCGCGAACACATTGTCACATTTACCGATATATAAAATATAACAATTAGCTATTTAAACCTTTTCCCATGCAGTTACCGTTAACATGAAATTATTACTGTATAGTGATCCTTTACGGAAATTGATCAAGATATGATCCTGGACCAAAATGAATCGCACCCTGTGGTTAATTCTATAAATTTAAACGGCAAAGTTTAGACAAATTATGTGCTTATATATAGTGCCAGTTACGCGGTCTCAGTAGTTTTCAGACTATACTTAAGGGGTTAATATTAAAAACGGGGTCTGTACACAACCCCGCGTTCTAGGCACCTTTAATTACTATGAGGGGGGTGTAGGGGAGGTAATGCAATCAAATGTCACAATAAGGTCTTATATCGAAAACCACAATCACGTCTGAAATTGAAATTTTGTATACCTCGCAATTAATGTTGCTATATATTTCCTTGTATGAGACGTTGAATAAATGTTGTATTTATATATAATACTATATTAGGTACCAATATATACATTAATTCGTGTTAATATCGGATAAAAAAAGGGTATGGAGATACATGTATTTAAAGTGGGAACCCCATGACCTATTTTTAAATCAGAGACCCCGTAACTGGCGATATGTGTGAATATATATATATATATATATATATACTTTATGTTTCTGTATAAGCTCTGAATGTTTTACGCTAGATTCTTCCATTTTTCACAAATGCTCACCTGAGCAATCCGATGAGCTAAAAATGCCCCACCCCTTGACAGTCATGTTTTTCAAGCGGACGTAACCATTTTCAAACTCATCCAAGATATCATTGAGACCAATCTTCTGACCAAATTTCATGTAGATTGGACAATAAATGTGGCCTCTAGAGAGTTAACAAGGGAAATGTTGACGCCGCACGACGGAAACGGACAACTGACGACGGACAAAAAGCGATCACAAAAGCTCACCATGAGTACGTTGTACTCAGGTGAGCTAAAAAGTAGGGTTATTGTTTTTATACATTGCGAATCTCCTCATACATTGATATCCATGCCCACATGAAGTTTCATGTAAAACAAAACTTGTATGGTTTGAAATCTGAAATATAACATAGATGACAAAAAAAACAAACACAAGTATAAAGAAAAAAACAAGGGACAAAATTGTCACAATACCAAGATTTCAATTTGAAAAAAAAAGTCTGATAAAGGGAGACAACTCAAACAGAACTGATTGTTTATAATTAACCCCCTGTTTCAAAATAAATATATTTTTAGTCGTTGCGACCTTGACCTTGAAGATATTAACGTAATTCTTTCGTGCGACACACCGTCCAATGATGGTGAACAAATGTGCCAAATGATTTTAAAATCTCACAATGAATGACAAAGTTATGGCCCGGACAAGGTCATTTATGGCCATTTTTGACCTTTGAACTCAAAGTGCCACCTTGGCCTTGGAGATATCAACGTAATTCTTTCGCGCGACACACCGTCTAATGATTGTGAACAAATGTGCCAAATGATTTTAAAATCTCACAATGAACGACAAAGTTCAGTGTTTTTTGGATGAAATATTCGGCGTTATTCGGCCCCATTCCCCCATCTTTAAAGTATATATTTTACCCCCAAATATTTTAAAAATTCCCCACTCGGAAGTGTTATTCAATTTTAATCAATACCTCATTAAAATACGTCTTTCGTTACGAATTTACTACAATTTTCCTGAACTGCATCCGCATGTTTACTTTATTTTAGCCTTTACCGCAAACCGTACGTAGTTCACTATCACGACTTTCGCTTTACGACATCTACCGCAAACCATACGTATTCCAACATGTCGCACAACAACAAAAGCTATCGTAAAAAAATTGACAAATCTGTTTTAACCTAAAAATAAATTGATATTCTTTTCAAACAAGTACAACTTAAAAGTCAGTCTTCTTCAAATGCTAGCAGTGAAACGCCAGAAAAGTCCGGTCAAGAGAGTATTAAAAGACTGTTTAGTTTGCTCAACCTGCTTTGCACGCCACAGAGAAACAGGCTTGGGGAAGCTACACTGGAGTCCCTGATCAGACTTTGTCTGCACACGGAGAGACTTGATGAAGAGGTCACCAGAATAATTGATAAATTCGCTGAAAAGCCCAGAAATGTTGAACTTTGAACATGAACATAACATGTTAATGAATAAAAGTGTTTGAATTATGTTTTTCTCCCTCTGTATGGTTAATTATAGTGTTGAAACTTGATTTTGTACTGTTACTAGCTAAGCATAGAAATTTCCCCCTTTTCCCCATTTAAGCGCGAATTTCCCCCCTCTCAGGGGACCCGACCCCCTTCCCCCAAAACTGAAATATGACGTATGACCTTGAAGGATGACCTTGACCTTGTGAAGGATGACCTTGACCTTTCACCACTCAAAATGTGCAGCTCCATGAGATATTCATGCATGCCAAATATCAAGTTGCTATCTTCAATATTGCAAAAGTATTCATAAAATAAGCGATTTGGGCCACATATATTTGACCTCTGACCTTGAAGGATGACCTTGACCTTTCACCACTCAAAATGCGCAGCTCCATGAGATGCACATGCATGCCAAATATCAAGTTGCTATCTTCAATATTGCAAAAGTATTTATAAAATAAGCGATTTGGGCCACATATATTTAACCTCTGACCTTGAAGGATGACCTTGACCTTTCACCACTCAAAATGTGCAGCTCCATGAGGTACACATGCATGCCAAATATCAAGTTGCTATCTTCAATATTGCAATAGTATTCATAAAATGAGCGATTTTGGCCACATATATTTGACCTCTGACCTTGAAGGATGACCTTGACCTTTCACCACTCAAAATGTGCAGCTTCATGAGATACACATGCATGCCAAATATGAAGTTGCTATCTTCAATATAGCAAAAGTTATTGCAAAATGTTAAAGTTGGCGCAAACAAACCAACAGACAGGGCAAAAACAAGAGGGCCTGAGAGGCCCAAGGTATCCCCCGCAACAAATGCTTTGTTTGAGGATGGGTGCAAATTGGACGGATGAACATAATGATAGATGGAGGGACGGAGGACAATAACACAAAACTAAGACAAAGGAAGGTTCTTAAGCCTTCACAATTTATTTAGGGGAATTAATAAGTCGTGCAATGCCATTTGGCGTGCATCATCCTCTTATGCATATATATACTCATACCAAGTTTAAATGAAATATGCCAAAGCGCTTCCAAGTTTTGGTTCCGGACACAAAAGTGCCTATAGTAAAAAGCATTTTTTCAAGATACAAAGGGCCATAAGTCTGTTTTTAACAGATGGTGTACAATGCCATTGGGCGTGCATCATCCTCTTATGCATATATATATATACTCATATCAAGTTTAAATGAAATCCGCCAAAGCACTTCCAAGATATGGCTCCGGACACAAAAGTGCCGGACGGACAGCCGGACGGATGGACAACGCCTAAACAATATCCCTCCGCCTCTGGCGCGGGAATATATTCATACCAAGTTTCAAAGAAAATCCGCCCAAGCGCTTCCAAGATATGGCTCCGGACACAAAAATGCCTATAGTAAAAAGCATTTTTTCAAGATACAAAGGGCCATAAGTCTGTTTTTAACAGATGGTGTACAATGCCATTTGGCGTGCATCATCCTCTTATGTATATATATACTCATACCAAGTTTCAATGAAATCCGCCAAAGAACTTCCAAGATATGGCTCCGGACACTAAAAAGCATTTTTTCAAGATACAAAGGGCCATAAGTCTGTTTTTAACAGATGGTGTACAATGCCATTTGGCGTGCATCATCCTCTTATGCATATATATACTCATACCAAGTTTCAATGAAATCCGCCAAAGAACTTCCAAGATATGGCTCCGGACACTAAAAAGCATTTTTTCAAGATACAAAGGGCCATAAGTCTGTTTTTAACAGATGGTGTACAATGCCATTTGGCGTGCATCATCCTCTTATGCATATATATACTCATACCAAGTTTAAATGAAATCCGCCAAAGAACTTCCAAGATATGGCTCCGGACACTAAAAAGCATTTTTTCAAGATACAAAGGGCCATAAGTCTGTTTTTAACAGATGGTGTACAATGCCATTTGGCGTGCATCATCCTCTTATGCATATATATACTCATACCAAGTTTAAATGAAATCCGCCAAAGAACTTCCAAGATATGGCTCCGGACACTAAAAAGCATTTTTTCAAGATACAAAGGGCCATAAGTCTGTTTTTAACAGATGGTGTACAATGCCATTTGGCGTGCATCATCCTCTTATGCATATATATACTCATACCAAGTTTAAATGAAATCCGCCAAAGAACTTCCAAGATATGGCTCCGGACACTAAAAAGCATTTTTTCAAGATACAAAGGGCCATAAGTCTGTTTTTAACAGATGGTGTACAATGCCATTTGGCGTGCATCATCCTCTTATGCATATATATACTCATACCAAGTTTAAATGAAATCCGCCAAAGAACTTCACAGGTTATGGCTCCGGACACAAAAGTGCCGGACTGACGGACAACGCCAAAACAACATCCCTCCGCCTCTGGCGGGTGATAACAATATGTCCCCTACTACTATAGTGGGGGACATAAAAAAAACACTGAAGTTATGGCCCGGACATGCTTGTTCTGCCCGCCCGCCGACATTCGCCAATCTAATAACCAGTTTTTTCCTTCGGAAAATCTGGTTAATAAATAAACTGCAATATACCAGTAAGCCTAAATTTCTTTTTCGAAAGAGCGAATGAACAAACAGGGAAATAACTGTAAAATAACAAAGTGAAAGGTTATTGTTTTTATGAGTTGCAATTCTTCTAATTGATATCTTTACACCCATAAAGTTTCGTGTTGAAAACCTGTATCATATCTGAGATACAGCCCTGACAAAGGGCCTTTACTTTTATTTAAGAAAGTGTCAGGTTATGGTTCTTGTGCATGGCACACTTATTGATATCTATACATCCATGAAGTTTTATGCTGAAATCTTATACAGTTAGTGAGAAATTAGCTCCGAGTTTGTGACAGACGAAGGAATGGACTACACCAAAACTATATCCTGCCGCCCTGGCAGGGGATAATACAAGTGAAATGATTGCAGTTTATTAATATGTACTGGTCTTAACAATAAATTATGTAAATGTATAAAAAACTTGGGATTGTATACATATATTGTTTGATTGGAAAGTTGAGTATCAAATACATTCTGTAAGATATGATAGTAGAATAATTGTGTATTGAATATATTGCAATATTGTATTCCTTTAAAAAGTGGGAAGTGAATGAAACAAAATTATTTTTACATTTTAGGAATCCAATTTGCATTTATTCAACGTAACTAAGGTATACAGGAACACACGTGACTGATCTTTATAATGCACAAAATTTTCAGCTGCAAAACACTATTATCATTTCTCAATAACTGATTGATGGAATTCAAAGTTTACTATCGCGATTGAGAATCATATCTTGACTTTTTGTCAATTCTAGTTCATTATCCGTACATTACTAATTAACACTGCCATTAACTATAATGCAACTATCACTACATGTACTTAGTCTTTTTATTTACATATTACTTTCTCCAACATTACATACATATATACATACAGATGTAGCAAAAACAAAATTTAATCCATAGAATAACAATCCAAATTTATTTCTTCTTCTTTTGTTGTTTTCCTGCCATTTTAGTTAATGCTATATCAGCCTCCCCTTGGCTAGTGTCTTTTGCTTTACAGAATTTATCCATTTTCTCAAGGATATCTCCAGATTTCAGATATTCCGTCTTCAAGATCAACTGATGACCATCATCTAAAATAAAAACGGTTTGCCAGAATGTAATCATAATGCAGTCAAGTCGCTTTCTGGGACAACCAGTCTTTATGAATGTGCTAAAAGTGTTGTCACAGATTAGACTTTGCCTATGTTGTTCCCTATATACTTGATGGGAAGAGTGCATGATTTACATTTTGTATTCGAACATTCAATAGGTAAAATAATGTCACTTAGTATATAGAGAATGGCATTACGATACAATTAAACCGAAAAAAGCATGCCATAAACTTTGATGTCACTAACATTATTTACATTTATATGCTAAAAACATTTTGAAATATTGGAAATTAAAGTCGTTATTGCTTCAGTATAAATGAAACCTTGACGATGCGTCCTCTCTTCTTGTCATTACATTTTTATATGTTTCCTGTCTCACTGACAAACATGGCCAAGTTTGATGAAAATCGTTTAATGAGTTGAGGAGATATGGACCAACGAGAGATAAGGGCTAAAATATTTACCTTCAATTATTACCTTGACCTTGAGCCAGTATGACTGACTCATTCCTTCTGTAAATCACTGCCACATTGAATAAAAGTTCAATAAAAATCCTTCCATTGGTATAGCAGATATAAACCAGTCATGAAAAAAGAGATTCTACCTTTTGACCTTTAAGTTTAAGTATGACCTTGACCTTTAGCTGGAATAACCTACTCATGCCTAAGTTTTGGCCCTTGTCTCAATTACTTAAACATTAAAACTAATTTTCATAGCTGGTTGGTGTGACTGGTTTGTGCCTTGTGTCTTAATAACCTAAAATATTTAAGCCAAGTTTCATCAAAATCCTTTAAATGGTATGGAAGATATGATGCAGACACAAAAATGGGGGCTCAAACTTTTGACCTTAAAGAACAATGTTGACCTTGTGCAGACATGTCTTCTGCACATCATCACAATGCCCCTAACAATGTTTACAAGAGAACATAGAACTGGAGTTTCTAACCTTTGACCTTGAATAACAACCTTAACCCAGCATGACTGATACATGCCTGCTGCATTTTTTTTGTATTTCATTTAAACCTATTTATTTTAACTATATTGCATCAAAAGCATAATGCTAACTGAAATGCATGAGTCCATATCCTGGGTAAAACCAGTACCTAGTGTCTTCTAAATCTAAAGAATTATCCCACAGTGGGGATCAAACCCTTGACATTCTGAAAGACACCATATCTACAGTGCCATATTGACTTTTTCAAATATTTGAAACTGCTACTTTTAAACAACACATCAACTCACTGAATTCAACATCAATCTGTGGCTTTGATCTGTCTGATTTTATGTCAACTCTCACACGAGCAGTCGCCTCTCTTTTCAAAGACTTTGACGTCAAAATCGAGAGGCAGTCTCTAAAGCAGAAAATTAAGAAATTGTAAGTAAAAAGATATTCATGTTATATGACTACTGTTATAACAATTTATAAATAAATATTGGTTCGAAGATTTAAACTTGTTTATTTCAATGTTGTTGTTTTTCAAATTGGAGTCTTATAAAATATATAACAAGAGGGCCAAGATGGCCCTAGTTCGCTCACCTGAGAGGAGTCGGTTTATTTAATCTTTACCAAATGTCAAACTTGACCTAGATAGTGTCCAGACAAACATCCTGGTCAAGTTTCATCATTATTTCATCTGCAAGTCATGATCAATGTACCTATGAAGTTTCATGATCCTAGGCGTAAGCATTCTTGAGTTATCATTCGGAAACCATTTTTCTAAGTTGAGTCACCGTGACCTTGACAGCCATTGTGTGAATACGTTTTTTGGCACTGTAACCTTGACCTTTGACCTAGTGACCTGATAATCAATAGGGGTCATCTGCGAGTCATGATCAATATACCTATGAAGTTTCATGAACCTAGGCATAAGCATTCTTGAGTTATCATCCAGAAACCATTTTACTATTTCAGGTCACCGTGACCTTGACCTAGTGACCTGAAAATCAAAAGGGGTTATCTTTGAGTCATGATCATTGTACCTATGAAGTTTCATGATCCTAGGCATAAGCGTTCTTGAGTTATCATCTGGAAACCATTTTACTATTTCGGGTCACTGTGACCTTAACCTTTGACCTAGTGACCTGAAAATCAATAGAGGTCATCTACAAGTCATGATCAATGTACCAATGAAGTTTCATGATCCTAGGCCTAAGCGTTCTTGAGTTATCATCCGGAAACTGTTTTACTATTTCGGGTCATTGTGACCTTGACCTTTGACCTAGTGACCTGAAAATCAATAGGGCTTATCTGCAAGTCATGATCAATGTATCTATGAAGTTTCATGATCCAAGGCATAAGCGTTCTTGAGTTATCATCCGGAAACCATTTTACTGCTTTGGGTCATCGTGACCTTGACCTTTGATCTAGTGACCTGAAAATCAATAGGGATCATCTGCGAGTCATGATCAATGTATCTATGAAGTTTCATGATCCTAGGCATAAGCGTTCTTGAGTTATCATCCGGAAACCATTTTACTATTTCGGGTCATCGTGACTTTGACCTAGTGACCTGAAAATCAATAGGGGTCATCTGCGAGTCATGATCAATGTACCTATGAAGTTTCATGATCCTTGGCATAAGCGCTCTTGAGTTATCATCCGGAAACCATCTGGAGGACGGACCGACCGACATGAGCAAAACAATATAACCCCTCCTCTTCGAAAGGGGGGGAGGGGGCATAATGAGAAAACTGCCCCAATCCCAGCAGCCATGTTATTCAACTGACCGGAACCATTTTTGAACTCAACTCTCGTATCAAGGAAACAAATTTTCTGAGCAAATTTCATGAAAATTGGGCCAATAATGTGACTTCTACTGTGTTCACATGTTTTCACTATATACATATAGAGAAAAATTCCCCGCGGCCATGTTTTTCACCGATCCAGACCATTTTCAAACTCGTCCGAGAAATCAATAAAACCAATGTTTTGACAAAATTTCATGATAATTGGGCGAAAATTGTGACTTCTAGAGTGTTTACAAGGTTTCTCTATAGCCAAATAGGGAAAACTGCCACTATATACATATAAAGAAAAATGCCCCGCTCACTGGCGGCCATGTTTTTTTACCGATCTCGATCATTTTCGAAATCGTCCGAGACATCAATTGAACCAATGTTTTGACCAGTTTTTATAATGATTGGGCAAAAATTGTGACTTCTAGAGTGATTACAAGGTTTCTCTATAGCCAAATAAGGAAAACTGCCCCGCCCACTGGCGGCCATGTTTTTCAACAGATTGGAACCACTTTTGAACTCAACTAAGATATCATTAAGACAAACATTTTGACAAAATTACATGAAGATTGGGCATGAAATGTGACTTCTACAGTGTTAACAAGGTTTTTCTTTTTTTGACCTAGTTTTTGACCCAGCATAACCCAGTTTCGAACTCGGCCGAGATTTCATTGGGACAAAGCTTCTGACCAAGTTTCATGAAGATGGGACAAGAAATGTGGCCTCTAGAGTGTTTACGAGCAAATGTTAACGGACGGACAGACATACGATGGACAAACCCAGTCACAAAAGCTCACCTGAGCAATCAGGTGAGCTAATAAAAAACTCATATCCAAGTAAAGGCAAGTAACTTTATAAATGCTGTGCATATGCATAATCATTGGCCAGCCTTAATGCAAATGTCCAGTGACATGTTTTAATGCATTGAGTTAACCCTTTGCATGCTGGGAAATTTGTTGTCTGCTGAGTTTCTAAAACAAGCATTTTCTTTGATTTTTTTTCAAAGAATACTATCAGAATAGCAAACAGTTTGGATCCTGATGAGACACCACATTCTGTGGCTTCTCATCTGGATCCAAACTGTTTGCAAAGGCCTGCAAAATTCGGTTCCAGCACTGAAAGAGTTAACTCAGAACTATTCATTTTATGTTAAAAGAATAGCTTCTTAGTATTGCAGTTGTCTTACTTGCTAAAAAGCTGACAAATGAAAAAAAAAACAACAGAAAAAATAGACATGTTTATTAAATAAGACATATATACAAATGAGTAATGACACAAGCAAGTTTCCAGCAATTAAATTTTACAAGCAGACCAATGCAAGGATTGCATTTTAGCATTTTATGAAAATGTTTAGACACAAGTTTCAAGTTAATAGTGAATTATAAAATTAATTTAATGTAGACTTGTATTATGAACCCTTATTTAAACAAGAAACCGTCGGATATGGGTGATGCTCCCCAAAGGTTTTTTTGTCACAATATTGCACTATATATTCAGATAAAAGGAAACGTCTTGAGGGGCATAACTTTGGACAAAATAATACAATGGATGGATTAGCAACTTAAAAACTCTCTAAATAAATCATCTAACCAGAACCCACAAATAACATGCACATCTCATCAAGGTAGTTAAGCTTCCCATGAGCTTCATTGAATTCCAGTCATTAGTTGGGGAGAAATAGCCCGGACAAGAATTGCACTATACATGTATGTACAGTTTATAGAAAATTTCAAAGGGCTATAACTCTGTGAAAAATCATCCGACCATAACCGGCTGATAATATGCACATCTCCTGTTGGTAGTAAAGCTTCCGATGAAGTTTCATTGAATTCCCGTAATAAGTTGCTGAGAAATAGCTCGGACAAGAATTGCACTACATGTACAATGGAAAATTTCAAAGGGCCATAACTCTGTGAAAAATCATCCGACGAGAACCGGCTGATAATATGCATATCTCCTCTTGGTAGTGAAGCTTCCCATAAAGTTTCATTGGATACCAGTCATTAGTTGTTGGGAAATCGCCCGGACAAGAATTGCACTATATGTACAGTTAATGAAAAATTTCAAAGGGCCATAAGTCTGTGAAAAATCATCGGACCATAACTGGCTGATAATATGCACATCTCCTTTTGGTAGTGAAGCTTCCCATAAAGTTTCATTGAATTCCGGTCATAAGTTGCTGAGAAATAGCCCGGAGAAGAATTGCACTATATGTACAGTTAATGGAATATTTCAAAGGCCCATAACTCTGTGAAAAAAATCATCTGACAAGAACCCGCTGATAATATGCACATGTCCTCTTGGTAGTGAAGCTTCCCATAAAGTTTCATTGAATTCCGGTCATTAGTTGCTCAGAAATAGCCCGGACAAGAATTGCACTATATGTACAGTTAATGGAAAATTTCAAAGGGTCATAACTCCGTGAAAAAAATCATCTGACTTGAACCCGCTGATAATATGCAGATGTCCTCTTGGTAGTGAAGCTTCCCATAAAGTTTCATTGAATTCCGGTCATTAGTTGCTGAGAAATAGCCTGGACAAGAATTGCACTATATGTACAGTTAATGGAAAATTTCAAAGGGCCATAACTCTGTGAAAAATCATCAGACAAGAACCGGCTGATAATATGCACATGTCCTCTTGGTAGTGAAGCTTCCCATAAAGTTTAATTGAATTCCGGTCATTAATTGCTGAGAAATAGCCCGGACAAAAATTGTGCACGGACGGACACACGCACGGACAGACGAAGCGGCGACTATATGCTCCCCCCCTAAATTTTCGGGGGAGCATACAAATTATTAAGAGTCTTAATGTGGCAAAATACAACAGAACAGTTTAAGATGCCAGAGCTTTTTCTTCTTTAGCCTTATAAAGGCTTCTTCCAAAAAGAAAAAATGCTTTAAAATGATGCAATTTATCCCCAAATTTCAAGCTTACTTTGGGAAATTGTTTCCCCTTCGGTGATGTCCATAAAGTACATCACGCTTAGAAGGAATGTTATTAATAGTTTGTGAAGGGTAGGGGTCAGGCCATGTGTGACGACACAAATTATTTTTTAAAAACTCATTTCTTATTTATTAAGAAATTTATTATTTTTTTAATTATTTTTGTGGAATTTCATAGCTTGAAAATTATATTCAAAAATAATTTTATGAGACATTTCTTAATTAGTTTCAGTTTTAAATAGCATGAAATGCATATCTCCTGAATATGTTGTTCATGATTCCTATCACTGGGATCACTATTATGCTGTTATGAAGCCTTGTTTTATGTATAGCCTTGCTTCAGTCATGCCGGAAGTATCATTAAATCAATTTTTTTCTGTTGCATAGTAATGTCACTGTGGGAGAAATTCAGATCGTAATGGTGTCATAGAGTAACCCTGGGTTATATCTGTCGCACGGGGCTTGTCGGACAACCACAAAAAGTCGAATATTTACTTACAAAACGACATCGCATTCAACCGTTTGAGCTCTGTTTACATTCTATAAATACGTTTTTATAGTATCATGTCACCAATCCTCCAATTGGGTGATGGAATAACTGGGCGATTTTGATTGGAAGATGTGAGTTCGTTTGGAAAGACATCCCAAATTCAGCTTGGCAAAAATCGGAGAGTAGGCAACATTTAAAACGGTCATTTTACAAGTAACAGTACGTTGTGAAATGAGTGAATACCGTGGTGAGTAAACAAAATATTTAAACTGATATATTTATCTTTTTAAAAGCATAATAAAAAACAATTACAAACATAACATGAATTGTAAAAAAAATAAGAAAACTTAAACTGTCCGATAATCCCCAGGTAGTTTATGCTTCGTAAAATGCTATTCAGTTATTGGGGTTTATCGGACACCATACTATGGCAAGACCTATAGAACTTAGGTGTGTTTGCTCTACTTTTATAAGATGAGCTCAAGAACCATCATGGCCTCGTTGCAAAATAAAGACATTCAAAGAAACGGACCATTAACTAAAATACAAAAAAAAATAAAATAACAATGTCTATCTTGTATTTGCGCGCTTTTCAGCTATGCCCAAACAGGGAAAACGTATGCGATGTATATCGCAAATATATACGTAAAGTATAACTACAAAATACAAATTCACCTATATTTAGGCTTTTCACAGCTTAAATAACATAACGATTAAGCCCAACAACAGAAATACATACAACCAACAACTGTCCGATTTAAGCCTTTTTAGTGTCCGATACAAGCCTTAGGAAGTCCGGTTTTACCCTGATGCGTTGATATTTATAAAGTGCAATCTAATTGGTTTACTAAAAGGTTTAAAATAGATTTGAACATTCTATACTGTTGCATGAAAGCTACTGTACCAAGAAAACAAAAGCTTTCCTCTTCGAATAGTGAATCATCGAGATTACGCTGTCTTTTTCCTGGAGGTGTATGATATAACCCAGGGTTACTCTATACTAGTTATTATTATAATACCAAATGTTGAGGATTCAGATTTGCAATTATTATAATCATATTCAATCTAGATACATTTTGTAAGTTACTGCTTAATGAATAACTAGCAACGCTGATAAAAGCCAATTCCTAATTATCAGTTCAATGGGAGAATAGCAGAAAAAACCAATACCACTCTCACTTATTTATCAATAAAACCACTATTTTATGATGTAAAGCACAAAACTAAAAATTTATTAAATGAGCAATGTTTTATCTTATCATGCGTATAAATTTTATTTCATTATGGTGACTAAATATGCTGTTCATTGAGAAACTTATGAGAAGAAATATCCCAACCGTACTGATTTTCGGACTGCTTGCAAAAGCAGCATCAACATTAGTGTTTTTCCTAGGAGGGCAAAGGGGCATGGCACATTACTTTCAAAAAGGGCATTTTAGCGCGCAGTTTAGGCAAAAAAGGGCAAAAACGTTCCGTAAATACCTAAATTAGGGAGAAACATGTAATCACATCAGAGGTAATTGTGGAAAAAATATAAACAAGCACATTTAATGGTAATAGATGTATTTAACTTACTATGATTTATATTAACATATTTACCTTGCAATGTACATTTAAGTTCCATGCTGTTTCAATAAACTGTACAGCAAAACAAAAATAATAAAGCAATATATGCATATGAATCTGATTATACACAGATCCACTAACATATAAATGAAACCATGTTTGTCTTATCCCATTTTCTAACAATAATCTTGACAGATGTTTAAAATAACATTGCGAGTAAATTGATCGCTAACAATATGCAAACACTCGTTTCCATGACATACATCCACCGAGTAGATTACAAATAAATTAATAATGTTGTTGCTATCTAAAACATTTTTATGCATCGTTGATTATCACAGACATTTCATTAATTCCTTTTTAATGTATAATCTCCATCGTTAATTCCCTTCTTTTACGACGTTATTTGCCATTTTTGCCGAGTCACAATTTAATTCTGTATAGTCCGCCATTTTGATAAAATGTCAAATAATGTAAGCGACAGGTGCGCATAGCAACGTTAAATCGTATACGCGATTCACATTTTGTTAAATAAGGATACGTCTTAGTAATTATGTCAATAATTAGATCTAATTATCTTAAAGACGAATACGATAAAGAATAAATTTGATTGTGATTTTAATTGTAATTATGCGTAAAAATATGTTTTGATATAACTGAATAATGCATGCAATGCACAATTGCCACGAGAATAACATCGAGTTTTTCATCAAAAGTCTCCGAAGTAATGATTTTATCGTGGAGGAGTACACATTGCCGACCTAAAAGTGCACTTCGTATAACATGGTCTTTGGCATTATCGATTGATACTGACACAGGGTTATTCACGCATGACTAATTCACAGCTTTAAAGCAGTCAGTAAGACCTACCTATAAATCGAGCACTGTTATAGATTAAATCTGCTCAATTTATAGTCGATTAGACGTTGACGTCTCTCGAGTAAATCAAGCACAGTCGGAGCGTCACAGACAATCAAGGAAGCTGATTTTGCGGACCAAGTTAGATCGTATGAAATAAAGATGTTATCGATAAGGGCCCGTGGCTAAATTTGCCTTTGAAAAAAAGGGCGTGTGGCGAAATTTGCCATTGAAAAGGCGATCCAGGAGGGCAGCGTGGCTTTTCGCCACGCTAAAATGGCCTGGGAAAAACACTAAACATGTGTATGTTTACAATAAAATTGCGGATATGTCAAACATCATGAATATTCATGAGATTGATGTCATCTTGTGCACGTATGATTGAACTTTACTACACTGTTTTCAAAATTGATGTAGGACCACCCTTTTGCTGAGAAAATAGTACTAATAACTGACAACTGTTAATAATTAGCTATTCCACTGTTATCTTAATAATGTGATAGTTCTTCTTTACGTGTTATATGTTAATACAGTTTAATAGTGCAGTGTGTATTAGATGTAAGTTTAATTAGGTGATAATAAGAATTTTTTTTTAAGTGTGACATACTTTAGGAGGGTGGGGATGAGATTAGTGAAATAAGTGATAGTTAGTTACATGTGGGGGGTGCGTGTAAAAATGGTTAAATTTTGAGTGATGTACTTTATGGATTACCCCTTACAGTTTTGTCATTGTTTTCCCAAAATTGGAAGACTAGGCCCTTCCCCATATCTAGTATTAACAAGGGACAAAATTGTCACAAAACCAGGTTTTCATTGTGAAAAAAAATCTGATTAAGGGAGACAACTCAAACTGAACTTTTGAAATGAACAAACAAAATTATCCCCCTTTGTAAGTTTGTTTCAAAATAAATCTATTTTAAGTTGTAGTGACCTTGACATTGGAGATATTGACGTGATTCTTTCGTGCGACACACCGTCCCATGATGGTGAACAAATGTGCCAAATAATTGTAAAATCTCACAATGAATGACATAGTTATGGCCCAGACAAGCTCATTTATTGCCAATTTTGACCTTTGAACTCAAAGTGTGACCTTGACCTTGGAGATATCGACGTAATAATTTCGCGCGACACACCGTCCAATGATGGTGAACAAATGATTTTAAAATATGACAATGAACGACATAGTTATGGCCTGGACAAGCTTGTTCCGCCCGCCCGCCAGCCAGCCAGCCAGCCCGCCCGCATTCGCCAATCTAATAACCAGTTTTTTCCTTCGGAAAACCTGGTTAAAAAGCTCTGATTGCAACAAATGCTTAATATATTAATACAGATACTTCAAGTTTCATGTTAATTCTTTTAATTTGATATTATAAGGGTCATCTAAAGAGCACTCACACAAAAGTTAAGGGATCAATACCAAGACCCAACAGTCGCTAAGCGGACACCATATCCACTACGCTGAAACCACTGAACCAGCTTTGAATTACAGAGGCTAGAAAAGCACGCATTTATAAGATACTAGTATAAGATCTTAATTAAGCTTGGCTGATATAAAACACTTCTTTCATCAAGCACAAAATATAATTTAATTTTTGGGATGCATTACTTTTTTATTTATTAAAGTCTTGTAATGTTTTGTTCACAATAAATTGTGAATAATGTCCATACAGTGCTCCAGCTAGGATTTGAAAAGGGCAGGGGGGCTTTTTTGTCAAAAGGGCACTTTCGACGCGCAGTATATTGTCAAAAGGGCACTTTCGACGCGCAGAATTTTGTGAAAAGGGCACGTTCGAGCGCACGGGTGTTTCTGGAATGCTTCCTATTGCATGTTAATTTATATGTTATAAATAATTGTATTATTCCCATTATTATTAAACCATTCAAATATAATGTCTACAATGAGGATTAAAATAATTACAATGAAATAAGAGATTTATGAATTATCATATGTAAAAAAAAAAAAAAAAAAATTTTTTTTTTTTTTTTTTTTTTTAGAGAGGGGAGGGCAGGGCGGGGGGGGGGCAGGGCTGAGGTTCGGGAGGGCAGGGCGCGGCGCCCTTTGATTTAGGCCTAGCTGGAGCACTGTCCATATATGTATTACAATACATGGTTATAAAATATTTTAGCTTTTAAATTAGGTAGCAACTATTATCATACTATAACATTTTTTAATCATAACAAGAGGGGCACATTTAAACTATTATTCCTTTTTTGCCGTGAGGATACAGAGTTTCAGCTTTTTATATTGAGTAGTTGATCTAACATGAGTCAATATAAATTGCCGCCTTAGAGTCTTTTGTCGTTTTTGATGATTTTTGCTTTGGCAGACTCTTGGATTAATTCTGAACGCGAATTATTTCAGCTAATCTAACATTAAATGAAAAACAACGCAGCTTTGTCGATTTTGATTAACAATCCCAAATATTTTAAAAATATACACACATAAAAAGATGAACAAGAAACATGTTTGGAAATGTTCTCCTAGTAGAGGGTTTTATACTACTATTGCCATTTTTTATCTTTTCAGATCTTGATCATTGTTGATAGAGACCATTAAAGTTCATCCAACAAATAGACGTATTCTTATTTATGATCAAGATACTAAAACCATGCCAGAGGTACAGTGTCCATTCCCAGGTTGTGAATACAAGACTCCGGATGTCGATCCACTGATCGTAGTAGCACTCATAACAGCACACAGCCCAGCACATCCTGCTGCACCACCAGCTGTCCATGTAGCTGTTGCAAAAATTGAACGCGTATGACAACCAACTATCTCCGCCGCAGGTACATGTGAGGATTGGTCATATTTTCAAAGTTGTTGGAAAGACTTTGTTGATGCTACAAAGGTTACCGGTAGAGACAAGGTTATACAACTCCTTGAGTGTTGTGACGAACCTCTACGTAAGGACATCACAAGAGCCAGTGGAAGCCTCACCGATAAAACAGAGGCTCAGTAACTTGCTGCAATTCGTAAACTGGCCGTCCGCGAGGAAAAGATGATGGTGGCACGCGTCACGCTACATAATATGCGCCAAGATCGGGACGAGACTGTGGGAGGTTTCGGCGCTAGGTTGCAGGGTGAGGCAAACATTTGCAAGTATTTAATCAAATGCTCTGGGTGTGATATTGACATTAGTTATACAGAAGCCATTATGCGCGATGTGTTAAGCAGAGGACTTGCGGATCCTGAAATCCAAATGGATCTCCTCGTTGATAAAAACCAGGACATGAGCCTTGAGGACATTTTTCAGTTTGTGGAGGCGAAGGAAGCAGGCAAACGCTCTGCCTCTCGCCTGTTAGATCGAGAGTCGGTCAATGTTGCCAGCACCTACAAGAAAACACAGAAAGTAGAGGGACAGTCTGACTTAGAAGTTTGCTCATATTGTGGTAAACGAGGAAACAGGAAACAGAGTAAAGCACATATTCGCCGTACTCAATGCCCAGCATTTGGCCACAATTGCGAACACTGTAAGCGTGATCACCATACAGAATCCATGTGTCGCAGCAAGGACAGGTCCCACCGCCCACCACGAGCCCGTCAATCCAGGGGAACTGATCATGAGAATGCACTGTTCGACTCCTTGTGTACATTATTTGACAATTCATACTGTTTAGACACAAGCCTCGATAGTGAAGTGTGCACAGTTAGCAAGCGTAATTATAGTGTACCTCACGAGCATCATGTATATGACATTCTATCAGACACTTGGGTCAGCGGAAGCTCCAAGCCACAGCCATTTATAAATGTGAATGTTCACACTGTGTTGGAAGACTATACTGAACTTGATCTCGACAACATGTATGCACGCTCCACCCAAGCCTTCGTCCCTGCCATGGCTGATACTAGTTGTCAGAGCTGTTTAGCAGGCCTTAAAGTTATCCATCGCCTCGGTTTAGGAGAATAAGTTGCAGGCGTTATCTTCATCTATATATGGCGTGCTGTAAATCCACATGCGGACGACTGTCAACAAAAGCCTAAAAACGCTTAGTTGTGCTTGATAATTATTTATTTACAAGGTTCTTGACAAACGACATGTTATATCTTTTTCCAGATATTTTTGGAAGTAATGTTCAAGCCCACCATATATAGATGAAGATAACGCCTACAACTTCAGAATCTGATAACAGATAACACTACTACTGAGTGGACCACAGT
This sequence comes from Dreissena polymorpha, assembly GCF_020536995.1. Taxonomy (NCBI): domain Eukaryota; kingdom Metazoa; phylum Mollusca; class Bivalvia; order Myida; family Dreissenidae; genus Dreissena; species Dreissena polymorpha. Next base: position 41,139,341 of record NC_068368.1, on the reverse strand, counting down.
TGGCAATTTGCTGCTGAGATTGTTAGTTAAAAAGTAGAACATCTCAACTGAGCACAAAGTGTTCAAGTCCACCGATTGCGTTCACCCTATTTGCAGACTGCGCAGGCTTATCTGATCTTGATCATAAATAAGAAAACGTCTATTTGTTGGATGAACTTTAATGGTCTCTATCAACAATGATCAAGATCTGAAAAGATAGGAATTAGCAACAGTAGTATAAAACCCTCTACCTAGTCTTAGTTATATTGGTTGGATGGTACCTTCCACGAAAAATTGACCTTTATACTCGCGAAATCACATTGCATACGCTTCAATTTAAAATTTACCTAATAGAACATGTGTTTGGTTCATACGGATCAAAACTGAATTTCATCGTCTTTACTGGTTTGATGTGAAAGTCCTTGAGCAGTAGAGCTACTCTTTTAAAGTCTGATATATAAATTGGCTTAAATTTCATTTTGTTTTGTTGCAACAAAAAACACTCACCGAATAGTAAAGGTCATGCATAACATTTAATTTAATTAAGCATGTTTTTATAAATGGAAGACGGTACACGTACACAATGAGCATGTTTTTGTATCGCCCTTTTGATTGTACGGCCATTTGTCATCGAAGGGCCATATAAACATGCATCTTATAAACATAATATTTCGTTCATCAATTCGTTTGTTTAATAATTCGTTAATTTAGGGACCTACCCCGGTATATGACAGCAAACCAAAAGAACTTATTTTATCAGGAGATTTTAATTGTCCTGACATAGATTGGACCACCCTTACTGTGTGTACCAGGGACATTCAAGATAGAACTATCAAACAACACTTAATTGCCATCATGAGTGAAAATAACTTAACTCAGACACATTTGGATCCAACTCACCAAGGTAACTTACTTGATTTCACATTAATAACAAATCCGTCATTAATTAAAAGTACAACCAACGTACCTGGTATCTCGGATCATGACATGGTAGTGATAGAGTCAGACATTAAACAGCATTTTATTAACTCTAAACATAGGGAAGTTTTTAAATACAATCAAGCCGATTGGAATGCCATCAAGGAAGATTGCCAGTGTATTTCAGACGATATTATTGACAAAGTTAATGGTGTTACTAACATTGAAGAATTGTGGTCTATATTTAAAAATGGTATTAAAAACAGTGTCGAAAAACATGTGCCATCGAAAATACATAAACTCAAAAACAACCTACCGTGGCTGAACAGAAACATTAAAAAAAATCTTTGAAAAAGAAAGTTCGTCTTTATAATCAAGCAAACAAAACAGGATCTTGGGGCCGTTTCAAACAATATCAAAAAGAATGCAAAAGAAACCTCCGTAGAACAGAATGGGATCATATAAATAAAATTATACAGGACGGTATGGACAAGCATAACTCTAAACCCTTCTGGAACTATATAAAATCTAAGATACAGGATAACATCGGAGTGGCACCGTTGAAAAAGAAAGGTAACTTATTATCTGATGCCAAAGAATAAGCAGAAATTTTACTGACGCAATTTCAATCTGTGTTTACAATACACACTGGTACCTCGGTACAAGCAAAAACTTAATTCTCAACCTTTTCCGACGATACCTCATTTTCAAATTAACTCCGAAGGTGTATTGAAACAACTTTTAAATATTAATGTGTCTAAAGCTTGTGGTCCTGATAGCATCCCGAACATTGTTTTAAAAACTTGTGCAAATGAACTGTCGACGGGCTTGAGTGAAATCTTTCAGTATTCGTTAAACACCGGTAAACTACCTCAGGATTGGAGGGACGCGAATGTGGCGCCTGTATTTAAGAATGGAGACGAGCATTCGGCTGAGAACTACCGACCAGTAAGTCTTACATCACTAACAAGCAAGATTCTTGAACATATTATTATATGTAGCCCCCTTTTAAAACATTTTGATAAATATAGTGTACTGACAAATTTAAATCATGGATTCAGATCTGGCTATTCTACAGAGACACAATTATTAATAACCATGCATGATCTACTGACATCTTTTGAAAAGAAACAACACGCTGATATTGCAATTGTCACATTATGGTTAGAAATTGTAGGTGGAATATGTGGGTTTACCTCATGTAAGAAATATTGAAAATTTTATCAAAAGGGCCAGTAAACATGACAGTCACAAAGTGCACATATGTTCAAATAAGCTTATCGATGAGGGAGAGATTAAAGAATAGTATAGCTGACACAAGGCCGGGTATGTTTGTATTGGTCAAGCAACGCATAGACTGACCAATGGGATTCTGAGTAATCTAGCCAATCAGCTTATTTAGAATACTGACCAATGGGATTCATAACTGAGGTCGCCGTGGTGTAATGGATATGGTGTCCGCCTTGCGACCGGGAGGTCACGGGTTCGATCCCCGCTGTGGGAGCGTTCTTTCGATCTCCCATATAGACACCAAGTACTGGTTCTAGGCCCAGGAAACGGACTCGAGAGCATTTCAAATAAGTAGGAATTACTTTCTATGCAATCGAGCTAAAATAAATAGGTTTAAACTAACTGAGTTTCACGGGGCTAATGTTAGAGGGAAATAGTCAGTTAGCGTTTAGACCTAGAGGTGTACAGATGAAAAAGACACAATCATGTAGCAATCACAACCTTTTTGTATAACTGAAATATTTGTTAAGTCAGACATTAAATTGGACTAGAAACTGATATATGGTGTTGTTGAATATTTTATACTACATTATGCAGAGAAATTAACATAACTAGAGAGGGACGGACTTGTCCCATGCGCGCCACGAGAAAATGGTAGTTAATGCAAAACTCGTCATCTTGGTAATACGCGCATGACGAGATATCGAATGATAGGCTACACACCAGTAATTTAAGAGTAATGAACATTGTTAAAACTATGTGTCGTCCATGAACTATGAACGATTACGGGACACAATTTTGGATTTTAGCAAGGCGTTCGATACTGTCCCGCACGATCGTCTATTACAAAAAATGTCACGCTATGGAGTAAAAGGTCACTTTCTGTCCTGGTTGTCATCCTTTCTTAAAGACAGATCTATGAAAGTAATAATTGCAAGTGAGCTCTCTAGAAGCATACACGTTGATTCGGGCGTCCCACAGGGGACCGTACTCGGTCCGTTAATGTTTTTATGTCATATCAACGACTTGCCACTCAATGTAAAATCACAGGTTAAGCTTTTTGCGGATGATTGTTTATTATACCGTCCAATACGTAACATCTCGGATCATGTAAAATTACAAGAAGATTTAGTTTCACTAGAAGTTTGGGCATCAACCTGGGGTATGAAATTTAATGCAATTTAAAAGTGTTACATCCTAAGTGTGAAAAGTAAAAGTTCGTACTTCAACGAGTTGGATAAAACAATATTGAAACATGTAGATTCTAATCCATACCTCGGATTACTAATATCAAATGACTTAACTTGGTCGAATCATATAACAAACATTTGCAAAAAGGCGAACTCAACGCTCGGGTTTCTTAGACGGAATTTAAAACACTGTCCCCAAGAATGTCGTAAAACAGCTTTTATCGCTTTGGTTCGATCACAACTTGAATAGTGTTGAATCATATGGGACCCCTTTCTCAAAAAGGATATTGACAAAATCGAAAAAGTTCAGCGTCTTGGTGCTTGTTTCATAATGAATAACTACAAATCCAAGGAAGAAGGATGTGTTACAAATATGCTCAACACTCTAAAACTGAATACTCTTCAAGACCGGCGCGTCTATAATCGTTTGGTGATGCTCTACAAGATCGCAGGGGGTATGGTGCCGGCAGTGGACCCAGATGAATACCTGACATCGAAACCTCAACGAAGAACTGTCAAAGTAAAAACTTACACCGACTTTACATCGTCGAACATTTAAGACCGACATATCACAAATAACTCTCGTGCATTCAAAGTTCCTAGTGCTCAAACAAACCAGTTAAAAAATTCTTTTTTTTGTGGAAACACTTGTGTCGTCCCAGATCACTTCTGAAGACTCCTCCCCGTAAAAATATACCAGAAGTGGTCCTTCTACGTATTTGAACAGATACAGATACAGATATTGTTTGTGTAGGTCCCTGCATGATTAATTCACGCATGCCTCAAACTACATATGATGCTTAAATGGAAGTTATCACGTTTTGGTTAATTGACAAAATTGAAAAACAATTACTAGTATTTCAGATTAGCAAATTTTCGTTGTAGATATGATATTTGCAACGAAACAGTAATACTTAACATAAATCAGGCTAATGTTGACATTTATATCAATTTAAAGCATTAACTGACAAACTTCAGTACATGCCAAAATTTGTGAAAAGGTCCCTTTCAGTTCTTAAGAATAGTTGAATAATTCTTTATTTGCTCAACCCGAAATCCCATGTACCGGTAACCCATCTTATGAAATCCATGGGAAAAGTGTGCTCAGTGCGGGGCTCGAACCAACCGGAACAGTAGGACGGTGCTCTTCCATCTGATTTTATCAGAGGAAGAGAACGCCCGGTGGGGAACTCATGGCCACCTTCACCGGATTACTCAGGGGCGTCGGAAGCAAATTGACATTGGGGCGGCGGAGGGGTTGGGTATGGGAGAGGGTATCCCCCTCCCGTTGGTGGGCGTCCGGTGCCTTCCCCGGATTTTTTCAAATTTTAGCATCAAATGGCGCATTCTGGTGCATTTTTATGCCTGATACCTGATCTTATACACGTCTATTGCAGGCATATTCTAAATGACAAAAGTTGTGACAGACAGACAATCGATGGAGAAGTGATCTCTATATGTCGCAGTTTGTACTTTGTAGCAGGCGACACAACGATAGGGATCATGTGGGTTAAAATAACGTTCTTTGGATTTTTTTTCCCGCAATTCCGTTTTGGAAATTTGAAATTCGTTGGTTTGGAGTAGACATATTGAAATGACACTAACAAAGGGGTAAAAAAAATTAAATAAGTTTTTTAGAATTATCGATTTACGTTGAGTTATTTTAATTAATACATGTATCTTGAGGTATCTTTAATTTTGTGATAATTAAGGACTATTGGATATCGGCACATTTGTTTCATGTCATACTTTCCTTTATATTAATAAAAAGAAGCAAAGGCTTAGATCATACCAACAATTAAAGATTCCCAGGTTTAATTACTCAAGAATAAATGGATTATCGTTATAAAAGAGATCGATCAATTTACAACATAATTGACATGTACACTACCGCGGGCGGGCGATGGCAAACAACAAAACACGTGTCATAACCGCGAAAGCGTGATTACCTTGCTTCGTGGTAAAGATATTTTCAAATATACGGGTATTGAAATGGAAAAAAAGGTCTTTTCCGAAATTTCCTTTTTGGGAATATTGGGGCGGGAGCCGCCACCCCTGCCGCCCCAGCTCCGACGCCTCTGTTACTAGCACGGTTGTCTACCAATTAAACTTACATTGCGGCTGATTCTAACACATGTGCACTACCATCCTCATCCCTTTAAACTTGTATACAGACCATCATGCATTCCGGCCTTTCATTTCTGAAACCATGAAAGTAAGCTCAGATGAAAAGTGCGCCAAATGCGCGGCTTGAACTGACATTCAGCGAAACGCTAGCACGGTGCTGGTCACAGCGTAGCCACTATTAACAGCGGTGATAAATACACATATGCAGAGGAGTCGGCACGGTAAACTTCGATTAATCAGCTGAACACTCTACGGTGAGAAAAGAAAAAGCCAGGCACTGGTTCTCCGTAACACGCTTTCAAAATAGTGGACCTCTGATACAGGTGGGTATAAAATCAAAGAAATTGCTAAATACTATATATTATATGAAATACAATTCATTGCATTTCAACGAATTAAACAGTACATTTTTATTTACCTTTGTAATACTCAGACGAGAATCTTGATCGTTTTTCCAGCCCTATTCAGCGTGGACCTCGCCAACAAAAACGAAAATGTTCGGATATCTTCGCGAGATTCAAATAGAAGATCTTGTCACATACAAAAATAAAACGAGCTTTTTGTATATCTTTTAATCAATGTAACCAGACCAAATCTAGCGTTGAAATTATGGCTATTGTTATAAAGGACACTGATTTGTATGGGTTATTTTTATTTTACAAGTATTCGTTGTTTTTGAGCATTTACGGATCTTAAAAGGCATTTTGCGATACGCGTTTAAACGTATTTGCTTCTTATATAATCGTTATGAATGAAAGTTTCATGCAAAGATGACGTCGCATAAGGTAACGTCATTTCTAGTGTACGTTTCAAATAGCAATACCTGAATCTTATAAATTTCCGTTGTGGTGTTTTTGGCATAATATTGTACAACATAGAGACATATCGCATTCTATATAACAATATTATTTTAATTAAATTTATCGAGTAATATTAAGACTCAAACCGAATGCCTTCCTAAAAGGGACAACAGCATAAATAAAGGTATCGGAAGTTAAGATGATATCGGTAAAGCTATCACACAAGTCTACACTGGCCGGCCATTGATCGAGAAAGGCGGCACTTAGATAATTTATTTCTTTTTTTACATTTTAATAATGTATGTATCTTCATAACGGTTGTTATCTAAACATACGCAAATAATACTTCTTGTATAATTATATAATTACAAGTGGCAACCGGTCAAACTTAAAAAAAAAGTTTAACATCATGTTACATAGGTTTTAATTTCAAAACTTCTCCAATGAGTTTATTGTTTTTTACTTGCAACCTCAATTCTCTAGTTGCTTAAAAAAGCCAGACTTTTTTCGAGATTTTTTGTAGAATGTTACACAAAGACATTTTACTGAGCTGACCTGTTGGATACAAAAAGTAGAACCACTGCGATGAATATACAGCTTAGGCTGAGATTTGTATTTTCGTTTAGACCCATACCAAATGGAGTTTGTTTCAATAAGTTGCAAAGAAAGCATTTTACTAACAAGCCGACGACTTTCAGTATGCAGGTGAGTACCGATATACTAATAAAAAAAAGTTAAGTGTATTATCAGGTAGTGGTTATAAACATTTTTTTTCAGAAAAAAAGTCGTTTAGTTTATTATTATTTAGTGTTTATACACCGGATATTCGTTCTTGCAGAGCGTTCCGTACGGCACTCTTACTTAACATAAATTTCAAAGCATATTTGATGACAGTGTATTTATAAATTGCTTAAGTTTTCTTCATGTCGTTACACGCCTATGTTAGCTTTTAAATCCATGCAATACGATAAATTATTCGTTTGTGTTTTTAGAATTTCAACATGACATGTTTTATATTGGTTTAGATTGTTATCCGAACTGGCCTTTCGCCAACGATGCGACTGAAATGCCAATTAGCAGCATTGTTTGCAGGACGACAACTTAACGAAAGGGTGTATAATTTCAAAGCCATATTGCAGTCTCCCTCCATTTCGTGGCAGTGCCCAATCATGTTAATATCCGTCTCGCCATGATTATTACGAGAAAATATAATTCTTTCTAGATTGTTCATTGCTTGTAACTGTTTCTCACGTTCACAGAGTCCTCCATACGTGAGGTACTGAAGATAGTAGAGGAACGGACGAGCGTCAACTTCTACGCAGTTCATCCATTTATGGTCAATGTAGTTTCTCAGTCTAATCTCCTCCTCGGTTGTATTACGGTTCATTTCAAACCTCAGTATGTATGGACAGCAGTGCGCCTCCTGTCTAACAAATCGCACACATAATGCGAATGGCAGTTCGGTTAATACGTCTTCTCCGACCATTGTTTTAAAAACATCAAGATCCCTGTCACCAGGCACACCAATTTGTCCACACACAGCCTTGACCCGATACTTGTATCTCATATCTACGTCCTCCAATACTTTGACTGCAGAGTGCAGATTTCCACTGCAGTATAGCACGGACGCCATCTTAAGATGGCTAGATGCTACATCCGTGTCCAAGACATGACGGAACGCGCTCAAACGTTCATACGTTAAAGACAACCCAAATTTTCGGCATTCAGGCACAGACAGTGACGTTAGTATAGCGTAGAACTGTTGAACGAATTCAAACGCTTGCTCTTTACCCGTTTCCATTTTCAACAGAACAGTTATAATTCTTGCTACTGTGGTTTTGAAATCGCGTTTCGAAATTCGGGGGATGAAAAATAAGTTGTTGCAAATATGACTGAAAACCCGCACGTAGCGTTCATAAATCACTTTTAAACAGATTGATACGTGCGAAAGCGTCGCCTGTCGTATCTCCCTTCCTTCAGTTTGATTCCTGACAAATGCACGCAGCCACTCGCCAAGATTATCAATGTCAATATGAAAGATGTCATGCAGATCATTTTTTATCATAGAGTCAATGTATTTTAAAAGTCGCAGCTGCTGTGACCTTGAGAGCTTCCCGTCGAATAAATTAACATCAGGTATGATATAGTGCGGAAACACGCCCATTTGTAACCATTTCCTTAATGTTTTTAAGCATAATAACACAAGGAACGCAAGGTTGTCTTCCGTCCACAATTCGTAAGGGCTTCTCTCAATAGTGTAAAACACGATCGTTTTGCAATGAAAACTAGTGATTGTGTCTTTTGTGAGTTTGCTAAATAACGATTTCTTTATCATCTTCAAAACGATATAACATTTAATCTGTGCTATGTTGAAACTAAAAACCAGCATCCGTTCTAACAGATTCGGTGAAAGTCGCCACTCTTCACGTTTATAATCGCTTTCCGGATGATTCGCGGGAACTAAAAAGCACGGTGTTACCCGTGCAGCATGCAGAAGCTGGGGAGACGGCCAGCGGCCTCTTCGTCGATCTATCCAGTGTTGTATTTCAGGAAGATGCTTGCGGACCGCAAAGGCCTGAACAATATCCCAGTCTTCTATAGAGCTCACTGACGGGCCACTTTTTGCTGCTTTTCCTTTATGTCTGTTAACTTCTTCGGTTGTCTGCTTAAATCGTTCTGAACTAAAAAGAATTTGATTGGAGGCTTTCATTACGAACCGTGCATCATACAAACAAGATTCTGGCTCCGGTGTATTGTTGTTGAAGACCTGCAGTAAGTATTGTTGTGGAGGGGTAAAATCGCCCCAGATCATCAGAAGGTTCGACAGCCCGGCCTTCCAGTCTTCCCAAACCGTCATTATATTAACTCCATTGTTACTGAACAGAATATCAATATCGGACTGGAGACCGGGCGTGGTGGTCCCTTCCGACTGACTCCCGAAATGGAAACACTCATTATCGACCATTCGAAGCAAATCAGATATTTGTGCTGTTGTCTCCCTATATTAAAAATTTGCTCTTCGGCACATTGCGATCTTTTTGCTGGCTCCAATAACATTCAATACTGCGGCCAATCGAATCGATAAGTATTGGAACTTCTTGGGCACCTGAACGGAACGTCAAACAATGATACATAATAATTATAAAATGTTAAACTATTATAACTTAGATGTAAGTATGTTATAAACAATACTAAAGAACTACTCTATTTGAAAACCCTCATTTTATTTTAAATGAAAATATGAACATACATGTATATAATTAATTGCACACTTTTATGTGCTACAAAAAGATGTCTAAGCATTTAACGTACAACAAAATATTCATAAACTTTTGAACAGTACATTAAAAGTTTATTCTTAAGATAGAAAAAAAAAAGTTTAATAAATAGCTAACCTCTACCCTCGACGTCACGTTTTGAACAGGATTCATTTTTCGGATTGGGCTGGTATCATCATATGTGTATCTCTGTGTATAAGATGAAAGCATACTCACACAATGAATGTGCTAATAGTTTCAATTAATTGGCAATAAGACAGATGTAGTAGTAGAAGTAGAAGCAGAAGTAGCAGCAGCAGCAACAGCAGCAGCAGCAGTAGTAGTAGTAGTAGTAGTAGTAGTAGTAGTAGTAGCAGTAGTGTAGTAGTAGTTGTTGTAGTAGTAGTAGTAGCAGCAGCAGCAGCAGCAGCAGTAGCAGTAGTAGTAGCAGCAGCAGCAGTAGCAGTAGCAGTAGCAGTAGTAGTAGTAGTAGTAGTAGTAGTAGTAGCAGTAGCAGTAGCAGTAGTAGCAGTAGTAGTAGTATTAGTAATAGTAGCAGCAGCAGCAGCAGCAGCAGAAGTAGCAGTAGCAGTAGTAGTAGTAGTAGCAGTAGTAGTAGTAATAGTAGTAGTAGTAGTAGTAGAAGTAGTAGTAGTAGTAGTAGTAGTAGTAGTAGTAGTAGTAGTAGTAGTAGTAGAAGTAGTAGTAGCAGCAGCAGCAGCAGTAGCAGTAGCAGTAGTAATAGTAGTAGTAGCAGTAGTAGTAGCAGTAGTAGTAGCAGTAGTAGTAGTAGTAGTAGTAGTAGTAGTAGTAGTAGTAGTAGTAGTAGTAGTAGTAGTAGTAGTAGTAGTAGTAGTAGTAGTAGTAGTAGTAGTAGTAAAAGTAGTAGTAGTAGTAGTAGTAGTAGTAGTAGTAGTAGTAGTAGCAGTAGTAGTAGTAGTAGTAGTAGTAGTTACAGTAGTTACAGTAGTTACAGTAGTTACAGTATTAGTAGTTGCTGTTGCTCTTGCTACTGTTGTTTATAGTATTGTAAGTGGTGTTAAAACTATAAGCAGTTGTAGTATAGATGCGTCAGAAATTTACTAAGTAGAAAATTTCGCCCCATGGATGCAAAAAGGTACCATGTGACATTGAAATTAGAAGGCACATGGCACCTTTTTGCACCAATATGGCGAAATAAATTACAAAATAAATAAAATAGCCACTTACTTTAAAGCCAAACTTCTTAACACGTTTGTGCGCCCGACTAAACAACTTTTCTTCATGAAGTTTTCAGTTTTTTGTAATGGTTATCCTGCTGCATGTATGCAATCGTATACCATTCACGTCCGGCTTTGTTAGTGGGACAAAAACGTAACAAAACAAGTACCTCACTTTTTGACTGTCTGTTAAAATAAATGTGTTGTGTGCTCAAATTACCAGAGTTTTAAAGCAAATACCGTTAATATTGTATTTAGATACTGCAAATCCCTGATAATGTCGCTTCAAACAAAAACAAATGTTCCGACTGAGCGACTTCAATTCAACACTTTACGACTTGGCTTAAGAATTTGTTTTGTCTATCCAGCTTAATGTACAAACCATTTGTATGCAAGGTGTACAGTGCGGTTTCAGCGTTGCATGCCTTTGCATTTTTCCAACCAACACATGTTTAGGTTTCAGATATTTATCGTTAGAGCGCAATCGGTTCGTAAATTCAGTCGAATATCAGGGTCGTAGCGAGCCCTTTTAGGTTGTACAGGCACATTTTAGGGGGTCCATGGGCATCCCCACATTTTAAAAATATATACAGTTTTAGCAACAGATATGGAAGGGAAAGACCCCCAATAGTATTTACCACCAGAAATGTTGCACGTGTTGAATATCAGCTGATATGTTCCATGTTGCAATTATAGATTATACATACATGTCAAATAATATCCGTTCAAATAAACAATGTTTGATATTTAATGTTTCAATTTTCAACAATGTTAATTTTTAAGGTGGAGACATCTCAAATGTTCATCTTGGGCATTGTCCAATTAAAACTGTTCAATGAATAAAAAATTAAATGTTCAAAATGTAAAATATACATTTACTTTTATTTTTAAATCGCATACACAACTTATAAAACTTTGTCACAGCTCTAACACTTCTTTACAAAGGTGAATGCTACAGTATACAAATTTGCAACAGTAACTTTAACAAACTGCCGATTTCCACTGGAAGCATGTAAACACGTCTAGATTAGTCATCGCGTTTCTTTACATCTTGCAATGTTACAAGTTGACATTTGCACAGTTTGGAAGTCTGCATGAAAACTACACGCGGTGAAAGCGACAAAATTATTTTCCGTCTTAGCCAGGAACCAATGCCTCGCTTTGGCCGGAAACCATTGTAAATGTAAACAATCATTCTTCTGGTGCACAGGTGATGGGCGCGTGGCCAACTCACTTTAACACTATCAATATGTCGATTTTCATAAACTATGTACCATTTTGCTGGGAAAGGTTGCCTCGTGACGAACGACTACTTGCCAACATAAACTATAAGAAAATAATTCTCAACTCGTAGAAATGCTAGGTCGGCTCTCGTCTGACCGAACGTTCAGTGCCGATTATTACAAGAGTAAAAGTATCGAAATACCCCTGATACTGTAACGCACCTCTGCTTTGAGGTATACCGTTTTAATGACTTGATTACTTATAGCTTTCAAATAGTTGTTAATATAGTGTTACGCTTGTTCCATCCGTTTTGAAATATGACACAAGTCCATAGTAAACATTTAAACAATAATTTATTCGTGCGAAGACAATAATCGCAATAAACTTCGTGCGAAGACAATAATCGCAATAAACAACCCGTTAGACAGCAACACAATGTAAGTGATTCCTAACCGCCAGCTTCCCGGTAATTATACTAGGGTAGTATTTACAAAGTTAATGGCGTGTGACGCACAATAAGTCAGTTCTGCGTTCTTTCAGTGTTTATGTGTAAATAATACAATAAAAGTGTAAAAATGCTTCCAAAATCAGTGTTACTTAACGTAAACAAACTTCAATTTACTGGATTATTACTATAAAACATGTGATAACGACTAAAAGGTATTTACTTCGAAAAATGAATGACTCTTAACAAAAATTACGTCTATCCTAGATCTTGACTAAAACTCAACTCCAATTTTAGACTTTTTGTTTAATACGGATGACCAAAATTGGTCAGTGACCAAGATTCTGGGCAGTGACCAAGATTCTGGTCATTAATGACCCGAATTCTGGGCACCAGTGACCAAAACTGGTCAGTCACGTGACTGACCAAAAATAATGACCCAGAAATTCGAACGTTTCATGACGTTGTTTACCAAATGTCATAACAATGAGACATAATGGCGCCTTATTTAGAAAAACAATGAAAAATACAAAGTATTCAAATGGATGGCTTACTTCTAGACGAAAGTTCTGGTGATGTTAAGATTATATAGACTCAGTTGTGTACACTTGTCAATTGGTTTATAAAGTCACATAATGTTACCAGAATGAACAACTTAAAAGGCAGTCATTTGAAAAGGTAAGTGCAACTGTTACACCTGGGGTGTATCATTACCCCCCTCTTAATAAGGCAAAGCTCCTGCTGCCTTACACTTAACTTAATTCATCACGTACAGTTCATTATTAAAAATAGACAAGGTACTTAACTGCATTGTAGATACACATCAATAACTGTTCAATCTATTTAACTGCTAGCTTAGTATATAACTGTTAACTGTGTTTACTGTTCCTTAAGTATGTTATTGTTCATATCATGTCAGTTAATTTAAATTCTTATTCATAGTCTGTATCTGTTCTTTGTAACACAAATTTACAATTTCATGTTTTCACCACAGCAAACATATTTTACAGATTGTTACATATTATTTCCATAACTAGACATTAATGTCCAATGTCTTTGGTGGATCGATTCGTCCGACATCCTGTGTGGAGTTGATCGACTTGTACCTCTGGTAGAATGGCCCATACGACAGTCGGTGTGGAGTGGATCATCTGGTGCCTCTGGTAGAATCGCCCATACGACATCCTGTGTGAAGTGGATCGTCTGATACATCTGGTGGAATTGCCCTGCCGACATCCTTTGTGGAGTGGATCGTCTGATACCATTGGCGTGAAGTGGCTCCCATTGCCTGACATTTGTCGTCTGTCCTTGCCCAGAGCATCCTTGATCACAGTCACATTTCTGATTGATATTTAGTACCAACTGAGATACCAGTCCACTATGGTTCTTTTGAATGTTCATCTTAACATCATGACAAGAACAGTTCCTAAGTTCATTTGTTTTGCAAGGCAATGGTGGTGTTCGATAGTCGCCACTTTTGATGGATTTCTTCTTTGCTCGCACTAGCCTGCTGACCCAAGGCGAAGTTCTTTTCTTGCACACACATTTCTTCTTAATGACCTCTTCATCATTTCGTTGTACATTGGAATGGGTTGAAAGCGCCAGACGAGATATTTGCTTAAGTGAGGCGGCATCGTTTTTGTTGATGACAATTTTAAATGCTACCACTTTATCAGACACACGTCCTTCATGCTCCTGCCTTATATCAATTCTTCTTATGCTCAGATCCTTCGTATCGTATTCGCTATCATTTTCGGCAAATACGCTGGCTACCCTCCCAATACACTGTGCACGTGTTATTTCTGCACCTTCGTCTTTAACATGCACTTCTATCACTGCTTCACAATCCCCTGGCACTGATGCTTCATCTGCAACTGTTACTTTTCGCATTTGCCTCAGCATTTTCTGTATACAAGGTATTTCTTGGCCTTCTAAAGAAATAATACCGCGACTCAAAATTATATCTGCTGGACTCTCAGCGTTCCCCAACACGTCATAGCCCAACAGCACGTCATCTTCTATGTCGGCTACTATAGCTTCTTGAAGCCTCTTGACTGGCCCAAGCTGCATTCTGAAGGCTCCTCGACCCATTACCTTAATGGGCATACCCCCAGCTCCCCGTAAACCTATGGCACCAGTTAACTTTGGCTTCTCACTCTCTCTAAGCCGATTGAAGATCCTCGAAGACACAATAGTTTTCGAGGCACCAGTGTCAGTAGTAAAAACGACAGGGGTATCTTCCACTGTACCCTCAATGTACAGGCCATCCCCATAGTCCCTGTCGTTACAACTGCTCACTGGCTCTGTCGATGTTGTGGTTTCCTTTTGGCCCTCCAATACTAGATCATTTACATGGACCTCCCTATGGCCGCAAGGGCTGGTCCTTTCCCGTTTAAAGGCTTATGTTTTTCATCAGCTGTTCTGTTAAAAGCGTTCTTTTGCTCTTGATTGGGGCATTCCCTCGCATAGTGTCCCTTCTGTTGGCACCTGAAGCAAGTCACATCTTTCTTGAAGTTTCTTTTTTGAGGTGTGTTTCGCTCTGCCTCTAGTTTTTCGATCCTCGCCAATAGCTCTTTTATTGTAGATGCTTCGCTCTTGCTCTCATCTTCGTTTTTTACTCGCGAAGGAGTTGTCTTTGCATCTGCCCCCTTAATTGCGAAAGCCTTTTCTTCCTCGTCTGCAACGGTACTATCATAATCGTCGTGTTCAGTTCTCCTAGCATTATAACGGGTTCGCCTTTCAGCTCTGTTTGAGCCACGGATTTCAATCAGGTTCACGGAAAAATATACCGCCTCATCAATATTTCGCGGTTCTTTATTAAATTCTACCTCGAATTTAACATCATCATCACTCAATCCATCTAGGAATCTTCGTACCAGATCTTCGTCCCTAGTACGTCGATCTCTCCAGCCATGAGCCTTGTCATAGAGTTGCTTCAACTCCGCTGCATACTCTTCGAGAGTCTCGCCATGTCGTTGCGACCTTCGGCTGAACTTTGACGCAAAAGAGCGCGGCGTTTCGATGACACGGAAACGGCTGTCTAATTCTTCCACTAAGGATTGATAGTCATTTAGCAAGTTTGGGGAGAGTTGCGAGAATGCAAACTGGGCTGCCAAACCTTCGAGTCTAGGTAGCAACTGGTCCAGCATTTCGTCTTGGCTCCAATTGTTCCTTTTTGCGATCGCTTCAAACTGCGATATCCAAGTCACCCAGTCCTCTTTACCACTAAATGATGCCATCTTTACATGTGGAAGTCTTCGCTGCTGATTTGGACGATGACCATCCATGTAGACAGGAGTCTGGTACTCGTATCTGCCACGGGCATTTTCACACCTAGTATTTGAAACCCCAGGTTGCGCATACGGCTGTCCATTGTCGGTTTGCCGTTCGTAATTACGGTCAATCACAAAGCCGTTGTTAAGAAACCGCGGCGCTTGCGGTTCCGGCTGCGACTCCCTCACGTCGGGCACTCTGTTGCCAACTCTAGAATCAACCCGGCTATCACCCGCGTTACGTAGATCATCATCTAGATCACCCACACGCCTGTGTACCGTCGCAACAAATGTGTTGTTGTTCGCGTTGTTAGCAGTTGATGATGTAGTACCCCCGCCCTGTTTCCTTCAGCTGCTTTAACTCCACAACGACATCACGCAAAACGGAAGCCATATTCGACATTTGATCGTGTAGCGCTCGTACCCCGTCGTCAAGTACATGTTGGCTTCCGTACGCGACCTCCGCGTCCGACTCAGGTGTGTCTTCATCGCCACGAGCCGACGAACCACTTCCGTCACGGAAGGTTACCTCACTGACTACCGCCCTCGGATCACTCATATTTGATTCGAGTGTAATAAATTATTGTACGAAAGAAATAACACTTTTCAACCCACTGTTTACACGTTGTGTCTTGCAATTACAATTACGTTTATTTTAAAACACACATTTTTTAAAACGTGTTACAAAGGATTACCGATTAATATATTCGTAAATCGAATTCGTTTACCTAAATTCGTGTGAACAACATGTCCGATGTTCGCTCCGAAAAGTGAATAATATATTCGTAAAATGGTAGCGTTATAACAATTTTCACTTTAAACGTAGATAAGCGTCGGATTCATATCGCTGGATTGAGTTAAAAAAATCAATCCCACCGCTGTACCACCAAAAATGTTACGCACCTCTGCTTTGAGGTATACCGTTTTAATGACTTGATTACTTATAGCTTTCAAATAGTTGTTAATATAGTGTTACGCTTGTTCCATCCGTTTTGAAATATGACACAAGTCCATAGTAAACATTTAAACAATAATTTATTCGTGCGAAGACAATAATCGCAATAAACTTCGTGCGAAGACAATAATCGCAATAAACAACCCGTTAGACAGCAACACAATGTAAGTGATTCCTAACCGCCAGCTTCCCGGTAATTATACTAGGGTAGTATTTACAAAGTTAATGGCGTGTGACGCACAATAAGTCAGTTCTGCGTTCTTTCAGTGTTTATGTGTAAATAATACAATAAAAGTGTAAAAATGCTTCCAAAATCAGTGTTACTTAACGTAAACAAACTTCAATTTACTGGATTATTACTATAAAACATGTGATAACGACTAAAAGGTATTTACTTCGAAAAATGAATGACTCTTAACAAAAATTACGTCTATCCTAGATCTTGACTAAAACTCAACTCCAATTTTAGACTTTTTGTTTAATACGGATGACCAAAATTGGTCAGTGACCAAGATTCTGGGCAGTGACCAAGATTCTGGTCATTAATGACCCGAATTCTGGGCACCAGTGACCAAAACTGGTCAGTCACGTGACTGACCAAAAATAATGACCCAGAAATTCGAACGTTTCATGACGTTGTTTACCAAATGTCATAACAATGAGACATAATGGCGCCTTATTTAGAAAAACAATGAAAAATACAAAGTATTCAAATGGATGGCTTACTTCTAGACGAAAGTTCTGGTGATGTTAAGATTATATAGACTCAGTTGTGTACACTTGTCAATTGGTTTATAAAGTCACATAATGTTACCAGAATGAACAACTTAAAAGGCAGTCATTTGAAAAGGTAAGTGCAACTGTTACACCTGGGGTGTATCATTACCGAACGTAATCCGCATTAGTACAATAAACAAATATGAGTTTATCAACTTACAACATAGATTTGTCTTTTTGTCCACACCAAATACTAATATAATCGTTATGTTTGAATGTTTATTTCAATCGTGTACGATGATCCGTCCTTCACCTTACGCTATTTATCCAACTATTGGTTCCGCGTCTCAGAGTTACCGAATACCTGAAACCGAGAACCGTATTTACCTTGAGCGTCTGATCGACATGGAGCTAGACTCGAAATTGTCGATATACAATTCCCGATTTTCAACGATTTCGACGTTATAACGCAAACAAAAGGACAAATCTGTGTTTATGTTGGCAAGTAGCCGTTCGTGGTCATATATATATATACATGTATATATATATCAGAAAAATAGTTTTGGTCAAAATGATGAAAAATGTTGTTTTATGACATATTCATAGTGTTTAAGTTACATGGCCATGCGCCCAACACCCGTGGCTACTACTAATGACAATTTGTACCCTAACACAGGTTGACTTGAAAATGCGTTGTTGAATTGTGATTCGTCAACTTGTATTCTGTAAAATTGTATAGTGCACACTTGTTAGATGCTGACTTGTAGCAGATTACTAAAACCGATCGTACAACTTAGAAAATATTCAACATGCTAATGTAGTTTGTCATCAACTTACTTTCATATGGATCTATTATCTTTTATTTATTATTATGACTACAATATTAACAGGGGTGTCAATTTTCCGGATTATTCCGGAAATCCGGATTTGAGCCGTCCAGGGTTGATTTTGAGGTGAATGTAAATTCGTCCAGGGTTGATTTTGAGGTGAATGTAAATTCGATGAGTTTGTTTAAGGGGGGTGGGGGTAGGGACAAAATTCTTTTAGTGCGGGATCATTTCAGAACGAATATTGTTATAGCATCGTCGGCATTTCGGACATTTGCGCTTGGTACCGATTTAATTTATTGATATCTGATTGGTAAGCGGCTGGCACTGACATGAGCAGTAACAAAGTAAAGCACTGCAATATCATATTTTAAAACAATATGTTAATCAAATTATATATTGACTGCGTATTTGCTAGGTTACTGGTTACTGGTTTTCATTTTTTGCAGTCAAACGATATGCATATTTTATTTCATTTGCAAATGATGTATCGGGACATGTTTTCGGACAGTCGTTTTCGGATACGGTATGGTTTGTCGATTTTAATTTAATTTTGAAGTTTTTAATATCATTTGTTTAGATTGACAAATACACATGCGGTGTTACGGATGGTTTGGTTTATAATATTTCGCATTGTACTCACCAGAAATTGCACCTAGAAAGACTATAAAAAAAGAACAATAAGCTAGGGCTCGGGGGGGGGGGGGCCTCTCTTACCTTTATTTTCCGGATTTCAAATTTGGGACAATTGACACCCCTGTATTAAGTATATGAAGATGTATACTTTATATATATACTATCTTCATTTTCAGATCTGTAGTTTAAGAATTTACATGTTTGTTTTTAAACATTTTGTAGAATCTGAACATACAACATTTTACACTTTACAATTGTACAAAACAGATATTAAAATTTTGCATTTTAAAAATTCTCTGCAATCCATGAGCTGAATAATCAACACGTGCAACAATTCTGGTGATGACTAATATTGGCGGTCTTTCCCTTCCATAACAGATGGCAATTCAATTGCATAGCTGAAGTTTGGTTAGGGGAACTGCATGTTTCGACTCCTGGTAGAAGAAAAAGTGTTGATCACTTTTTCAATGTCCGCTACACTTTCCCGGTGGATATGGAGCACTGCAAGCGATCATCGCCCATGGTAGAGCGAATGTATGTCTTAATACGCTTCATAGAGCTGAAGGACCGCTCGCAGGATGCTGACCCCGTTTAATCGAACAACATGGATCTGGATATGACGGTGAAATATTACAGGGATTCATTGGTTTGATATGCTCGCCCAACAGTTAAAAACTTTGTCCAAAATATTTGATGTTTGAAATCTCTAGGGGTTACCCCCCCCCACCATAGCCTTCGATTTGTTTTACATTTTCGGGCGTTTTAATTTTCGAATTTCATAATGATGTGCAGGCACGTGCCTAAACTCCCTACGCATGGCTACGCGCCTGAATATGCAGTTAATAAATAAATATCATAACAGCATTACATGTAAATACTATTTTAGTGCGTTAAAACGTTCGTAGTTTGCAGCATTTACCTATTATCAGTGGATCCTGCGAACGTGAGCGACCAAAAAAAGTGGTTTGTCGCTATAGACAATCCCAGAAATTGATACCTCCGGGATTACCGCCTCTGAATACTCGCGCGCGCCTCCAAAACGGTACTGAGGTTACACATGCCCAATTAATTTTCTTCTTTGTTATATATAGAATTCGCAATCTTTAATCTCAAATTTCACCATGACCGAGCGATAAGCCAATATATCACTATACATGACTGGAAAGGTGGTTTCATAAGCATACAAAAAAACTGCATTTGAAAAAACTCTATACGACGTAACTCAAAATAATTACCTTAGAACATATGAACCGGTTTTGACAGCTACCGGCACTGCCATTTGAAGGCAAAAACCATGCCCTACTATTGAGGCTGGCAACCCCTAACATAAAAGAAATGCACAAATCAGGCCTTTTGCCATGTGACTTACACATGTACCTTTAAACTGATACCTAAACTCATCATTTCAAATACATTTTTAAAATCTTATGCACCAGGACCTGCATCATATGTGCTTAGTAGCAAACTGACTGCATGTAACCCCCAAATTCCACTTCCGTTTAGGGTTATGTAACCTACGGAAGAAAACAACAGGGACATATATGTTTATATAGGTATATGTTTATATAGGTCCATAAACAAAAATTACGTAATTAGAAGAAATAAGGTTTATCTGCATTCAATTAAGAGTGATAAAACTCAGCATGAACAGGGACCTATTTGTATAGGTCCCTGGCGAGAATAAGGTCTTGATTGTCATTAAACATGTTATTTAAAGGTGACACATGGTATGTTATCTTAATTACGGTATCTACACATATGCAGACATGTGGTGTCACGGGCATACCCATAAACGCTGTAAATCCACATCGACGCCCATTCAGCGGTTTCGTTCGCTCTTTTATGGCTGATGTGATTTTTTCAAGACCTTTATCTTGCTGAAATTAATCATCCATAATAAACGAAGAAAAAAATCACTTATTTTTTTCGTGTTTTTATGTTTTAATCGTTAATTTAGACTTTGTAACGAAAATTGAATAAAGACATACGTTAAGGAAATCTAGAGAACACAATTGGAACTATTCAAGTTTATTTAAGGCTCCATTTTTTTCATGTTAAAAATGTTTAGCGTGAGTTTAGATGTTATTAAGAAAATTTAATAAATAATGAAATAAGTTTAGAAAATATTGAGAACAGCCCAAAACAGTTTATTTCAGACTATACACTTTGATAGTACATGTTAAACGTTATTTCAATAATAATATAAGAAAGTTATAGGCAAAAGCTTATATGTCCTTTTCAATAAAAAAGTATGCCATGTCCTGTTTTGCAAATGAATAGCTCCGATATTTGTTCATTTATAATCACAAAATTCATATCCGGCTAGTGATTTTTGTATAAACTTGAGAGCCATTTTTAAATAAAAGAAATTGCTAAAAAGCACTTTAGTGTAGACTCAACCGGATACATACTTTCAATAAAAAAGTTTGCCTCTACATGAAATCTTACAGAGGTTCCCTAATAAATATTTCCGGACCAGTTTTATAATCACAAACTTCATTATGGCTATAGATTTTTATATTACCTTTAAAAATGACACTTACAATG
The DNA here is from genome assembly GCF_020536995.1 of Dreissena polymorpha. Taxonomy (NCBI): domain Eukaryota; kingdom Metazoa; phylum Mollusca; class Bivalvia; order Myida; family Dreissenidae; genus Dreissena; species Dreissena polymorpha. Next base: position 41,118,018 of record NC_068368.1, on the reverse strand, counting down.
GAAATATTAATAACGAAATGGAAAATGTTTCGACAAACAAAGATATGTACTATTCCATAAAAAAAGTCGGCCTCGGTGTTGAATCTTACAAATTTTCTTATTGAGTACCTCCGGAACTATATAAGTACGGCATTTAATAAGAAATAATACAGGCTTAAACAAAGGCAGAAATCTACTTTTCAATAAAATTGTCTACCTCGTCCTGAAATATTTCAAAGTTATCTTCGGCACTATTTACGCTCAAATCATATATATATATATATATATATATATATATATATATATATATATATATATATATATATATATATATATATATATATATATATATATATGGATAACCAGCCAGAACATAACTTATACAAGTAATGCATCCTGTACGAATGAAAACGAAATGTGTTGAGTATGCATATCACAAAGAAACCTCAGTTAACGCAGACATGGCTCTTCTATATCTTTTAAAGAGATACTTGTTCATAACGAGGACTTGCTTATTCATTTTGACTTTTAAAATTATAAAACACAAAGATAGTTTAAATATAGCACTAAGTAATACCAGAACCATATGTGTATTTTTAGAAGCAGTTTTGTTTACATTCAGTAAGTTGGAAATGTTGAAACAGACTATGCTTTAAATCATGCATAAAACACATAACTGAAAATGATTAATATTTGTCATGATAACAAAAAGATAAATCCATACATATCTCACAGCAAAATAGTATACTCGATTTGGAAATATAATAACGAGTAAAAAATCATTGTCATTAACATGAGATATTCTTTCTGCAGCTTTGTCATGCTTTTCTTTCAACATTTGGAAATACAATCTGTAATAACACACCGTTAAATATTATTTTACTATGCAGAAAATAAATTGTGTCTCTATGCAAAAATGGCAAAAAAAAACGATCGAATTAACGATGGAGATCATAAATTTAGAAGGGATTAATAAAATGCCTGTGATAATCAACGATGCATAAAACGTTTTAGATACCAACAACATATTTATTAGTAATCTACTCGGTGGGTTGTATGTCACGGAAAACGAGTGTTTGCAAATTGTTACTCGCAAAGTTAAATCATCTGACAAGATTTTCGTAAAAAAATGGAATAAGACAAACATGGTTTTACTTATATGTTAGTGTATCTGTGTATTATCAGATTCATATGCATATATTGCTTTTTTATGTTTATCGTGCTGTACAATTTACTGACACAGCATGTAACTTAAATGGACATTGCAAGGTAAATATATGAATATTTTTTAAAGTAAGTTACATATATACATAATATTTATGCCCCTGATTAAAGGTTTCTTCCAAAACCAGAAATTCATGGAACAAGTTGCCCTTTTTTGCCTAAACTGCGCGTTAAAATGCCCCTTTTTGAAAGTAATGTGCCATGCCAATTTGCCCTCCGGGAAAAAACAATATATTAATTAAGTTGTGTATTTGTTAGTCTATTTTGAACCTTATGTTCTTAGGTGCGAACAATTATATGAACAAGTCTAGTTAACGCACTGCAGCTTTTACAAAGTCAATCACGAGTTTTTGCCATTTTTTCCAAAAATTCACGCATTTATTTGTTTTGACATCGATACGAGGTTTCGGTGCTGTAAATCAAAATGCACAAAACATTATCCTACTTATTTGCATAAGGCATAAACTTACATACATATATTGCACTTTAATACTTGTATTTATAATTCACTCGCATAGTTTTACTGAGCATTAACTCTCATAATTTTATAAAGCATTGGCTCACATACCTGTGTTAAGTACCTGTGTTAAGCTTTTTTTTACATGCTTGTACACAGCTTGTCTTAAATAGTTTTATAAAGGATATTTATGCAAAATTGTATTTACTCGCATCTTGTATGCAGCATTTATTCTTGTACTTGTCTTATTAATTGTGTTGTCATAAAAGGGCATAGCATTCTCTCAAACAATTGAAGTAAGCAATCTTTCACATAATGGCATGAGTAGTCTCTAACATACTTGCATAAAATAATTTAATAAAGGAGCATTCTTCAAAACTGCATTAAACATAATATCAAACAATTGCATTAAACATTATATTCTATAATTGTATACAATAACATGTATGATAACACGATTGTTTTCAAGCGTGCTATTATGTGTTTACATGAACTTATCACATTTTTTTGCATCAAGCATTTTCTCACATAATTGAATACAGAATTATATCAAACAATTTTTCAAGCATTATCTTACACAAGCGTGTCCAGTATTATATCATTTATTTTTTTAAACATTAATTCATACATTATCAATATAATAAATCTTAAACCTGCATATAGCATTTAGCATTTATTTACGGAAATAATATTTGTAAAAATACGTTTTACCTTTTTTGGCAAAAGACATCTCCAAACACCAAAAGCATCGCGCACACCGTAACACTGGTCAGAAACAGCATCCTTCAAATCCTTTTAAATCCAGTCAACAGGTGTACAGAACGTACATTTTATGACTGTTAATATAGGGTTTAAAGAAGGAAATAGTTCATAAAAGGCAGACATGGTGTTGTGAACAAGCTTACAAAAAATATGTTTTTCAAGGAAATTGCATCTACGCAATTAGTGACTTGTCACCTTTCTTGATTTCTATTGGTTGGTGTGTTATTTGATTTTGTATTCGAACACTAATGATTGCTACAAGCCATATTGTATTTGGAAAACGCGCCTGAAAACTGGTGAAATTGACCGGACTGTCAATGGACGATCCCGACCGTATTGCCCAATTGCCCTCTTTACCGAAGAACTCCAGAAGGACTCCATGTCCGGTAGTAATTATTTAATAAAACAAATATACAAACTTGACCAAATATGTAAACGTAAACACATACGTTCTTAATAATGAAATAATACATTTACAATATTTATAATATCATAGATATACTATACTTATACGATGTTTCAACATCATACATACGATATATTTATGCAGAATTAAGAAACATGTTTACTTTGTTATTGTTTGATGTATATTATATTGATGTATGTAGACAGAAACGGCGGTGGTTTACTTAAGGATCATCACTTTTCCTTACTACGTATAATGAAATCAAAAAAAGTAGTAAATTGTTTCTTAAAGGTGTTGACACGTTTTTGAATGTTGATTGCGAATTTGACAACGAAATATTCGTCCTTTGTCTAAAGAAAACTATTGACATCCATGTTAGAATATATGCATAATCGAATTTGCAAAAATGTTAATCATTAAACTAGCCAAATGGAATTTTACACGATATAATATGTTTTCAACTCTTTTCCCTTAATTATGGTTTCTTTTTTAATTTTAGCGAAGAATCAACAATCTTTCGACGCTAACATTGAGTTTCATCCACTAATATTTCATCGTTACTTCAACTGTTATAAACGTAATAACATAAAGAAGAAATAAACATAAAAAGGGTTTAATACAGGCAAGCCTATAACTATCTGGTGTGTAAATGGAAAGACCTGTATGAATGACAGTCTGCAACATGTTGAACATGTTTTTGCAGAAAATCGGCTGGATTGCACCAAGTTATTTGATCGCGAATCCAATTAAAACGCGCAGGAAAATTCCGTGGTCTGGGTGGGATTCGAACCAGAGACCTTACGATTCCTAGACCAGCATCATACAGCTTGGCCACGGTCACCCCATCTGCCTTGATGACAACACGACCAATAAACAGCCAAACCGTAGGATTCCCTCGGGGATGTACGAGACGGTGGACCAACTTGTCAAAGAAATGCTGCAGTGAGGTGCTATCCGTGAGTGTATTTATCTATACTCATTCAACTGTATTTAATTCTGATAGAACGATAATTCTATTAAGTTCTCGCATTTGATTTTCGCATGATGAATTCTTTAACCGGAAATATTCATACATGTCATACCTTTTCGACGAAACAGGTTACCAACTTATGGGTTATCACTATTTTCAAATCTATACCTAAGATTTAGGTGTTGGTAAGTATACATGACGGATCAGGACAAGGTCAAAACTAAAAGTTCACTGAGGTAACCACCTCGCGTTCTCAAAATGCAAGCATGTGCCGTCGGTGAGCGCAACTATCCTGCATTCAAATTGGAGTTCTTTGCAATGAAATGGGTTATAACACTTTGTGGCTATGTGGATGCCGCAACATTCACTATAACTGACATACCCCTTTACCTTTTTATTTCTACAGTAAACATGTGATGCTACTGGTGAGCGTCTGAACGCTTCTTTGTCGATGTACAATTTCGATTTTACTAACAAAGTAGGTTAACGCAATTCAGATTGCGACGGTCTGAGCGGCAAAACAGTTGTTCTTGAAGTCTTTTAAAGCAATGTGTGACTCATTTCATTTTGGCTTCAAGCCGTGTTTAATGATATTTCTGCGATACAGACGGTTACTGTGGACGCAATTCCGTCAACTAGTAAAGTGAATAAAATAAATTTGTCAAACGTAATGTGACCGTGATATTGCACATTGATATGATAAATTTTTACACATGAGATGGTGAACGAGTCTACAACAATTTGTTCAAAACTCGTATCACTTAACAGCGTGTCTGGATGCGCATGAAGATGTCAGTAATCAAGGAAGCGACAAGTCTGATTGCCTATTAGACATTTTTTACTGGCCAGGCATTGACCAGTGCAGTCCTGTTTGTCACTGAAAGAGTTGGATTTACAGGGAAACACATTGTTTCTATATTCCTCTGCACATCTAGTTATATTGAGAACTCCAGGAAAATCATTGATTTTCTTAAAGTTTATTAATGTAAAGCGGTTATGAGGATATGATGGCCACTTTATCCATTATGCTAAGGAAGTCCATCGCAATCAGAAGACGACCACAACTGCGTAAGCCTTGTTCGAAGTTTTAAGCGCTCATTCCATGAGCAACTCTATATAAATTTGCTAGTAAATGGAAGAGAACACCATGCTTTCTTCTTGATATCCAATATAAAAGCCAGCCTGTGTACATAATTCATTGACAGAACATCGTTTAAGAGCCTATTCAGATTCTTCACGTGAAATTGATTTGTTTAAGTTCGCCGTGTCGTAATGGATACGGTGTCCAGCTAGCGATCGGGAGGTCACGGGTTCGATCCCCACTCGGGGAGCGTTCTCAAGATATTCCCCAAAGACAGCAAGTTCTGGTTATAGACCATGAAAACGGACTCGAGAGCGTTTCTATAAGCTTGAGGCGTTCGAGGCAATCGAGATAAAATAGATTTAAACTGAATTGATGTATCCTTTTGTTTCTGTACTTGAACCTGAACATGTATTGCAAACTGTCTGTAAGGTCTTAAACCATTCAAAGCTAGTCAAAATTATTTAAGTTATTGTTACTGTAGATCACGTTCTGATTATGTTAAACAACTATGCAGCATTCCACAGAGAAGGAACCACACCGCTAATACTGCTGTAATCTCAGGCCCAGTAATCATCATCGGTGCCTCTGCCATTTCTAATTCTTCTCTAACTGCCTCTGATACATTTTCACAGCCAAGCTCTTTAAGGCCGAGTCAGCCACAGGCAGCCATTCCACTCATGCAGAGTCCTGTTAGTTCACCTCTTTCTCATGTATAAAGCTTAAGCAGAAGTCCATCTCTGGCCTAGTCTAAGCGAGAGTCTTCCACTTAGCAGACTCATACCCCAACGTCGCAAAACAGGCCGGTAAAACGAGTGGCTATTCTTACAGATTGCAGTTTATTTTGTTTCATGACTTCATATCGCTGAACTTTTTAGATATTCAAGTTTGGTATTTTGTTACCTCTAATTGTTGAATATAACCTACCAACTCCAGTTTTGCTAATTCATTTTGCTAATGAAAATAAGCGTATATACATTATTTGTGAAATTAAATCTAATGTAAATGTTATTTTTGTATTAAGTGAAAAGTTCTTCCTTGCTTGTGACCATGATTATTAACATTTTCGAAGAATATGTTCTGAAATCATGAAATTGTCATATTTGTCTGCACGCCCTACCTAAACTAGTCACTAGGTCACTTTTAACATTACGTGCAAATATAATTGAGAACATTTGTTAAAAAAGTCAAATAAATCGATACATTGTTTTAAATGTTATTTATTGTAAAAATCGTACAAAGAAGTGTATCATTCTTTGTTGAAAGTGGTACATTTTATTTTTTGGTTCCGTGATAAAGTTCAAAACAGGCAAGATAAATATTTGCATTTGACTTTTTTATGAAATCATATTTAATATGGAGTTTTTTCACTTCAATTATATGCTAATCAAGTTAGTATTTTTTTCGAACGTTTTGTTTATGCATCAGGTTAATGTATTGTGATATGTTTAATGTTGCTATGAAGTTTTTTTTTTATTTGTTCTCTATTTATTTCAATTTTAATTAATTGAGCTTATCGAACATGGGACACAATTTATAGTTAATGTGAATGTTATATTTGACACAGTCAATCCCCTTTGGCTGCAATGATAATCATTATAGCATAATCAACGTGTTTTTGTATAATGTAATGTATGTTTTAATTGGTATTCGAGGTTCGATTGTTTTTCATTGTGGACTATAATATTGATCTCCTAATACGGTTGTACCTTATATTTAGTGATAATATTTGTAATTTGTGTAATTGCAAAATATTTCTTCTTCAGAGAATTATTAATTGCAAGTTTAAACGTTCGAAGACATTTATTAGAAGAGGCGGACTGTGTAAGATCAAATTATCGACGGCATTATGGTTATGGCAAATTCATAAGTGCACTAACTTAAAATTTGTTCGTTGCAACTGAAATATAAAAAAAAATTCGATCAATGAAAGATCATTATACATATAACAGTTCTATGTTTGAAGTGTGTCTTTTCCTTCTGCTGTTTGTTTTTAAATATGACTAAAAGTTAGTTTATTTGTGGTTTTTTGTTGGCAGATCACAACAAATGTGTGCTTATATGTTCTTTATTCCACTTTCACCTCATTAAATATCATACATTCATATGTACTATTCATTTATGTTTATTTTTAAATGTATATATAATATGTGTTGCTTTATCAATAGTCATGTTCATAAGTGAACCATTTGTATTTTAATGTGGGACAAAAGTCGAATCGAGTTATGTTTTGTAAACTCACAGTATAATGTGCAACTCTGCGTTTCCAACAGTCGTCCATCGTAGATCATGCCATTTCATAACTTTTAACCATTAGCAACTATTAAATTAACTTCATACGTGTTATAATATAACGTCCATCTTTTTCTATTGTTAACATGCATATAGAAGCATTTTAAATTTGTGCTTTTATGGAAAATTCTGGTTATCACAAAATAATTTTTAAGATTTAGTCTTTGGTGTTTTTCTAATGTGTGGCTTTAAAATGATGTGTTTTTACGCAAAATCTAGGTCTTCTAAATTGAATATTAAAAGCCAATGCATACATAGTGTAAACTGTGTCAAATTGATATATTTTAACACAATCTAATTTACACGGTCTGCTCTTGTAACTTTAATCTTACAGTGTAATTGGTTTCATGGTGAGGAAATTCCGCCAAAATAGAAAAGCAACATAAAACATGCAATATGTTATTCATCTTTATGAAAAATATAATGTTATATTATCTTATATATAATAATCCTTTAAAAAGAACATGAGTATAACAGCACAAATATAATTATATATACAAGCATGTAACTGCAGTATTAATACATATATGAATCATTGTTTAAAAAAAAATTCACTATTGAATACACGCATATGAAGCTATTATTACAACTTTTGAAAACAGGTGACGTTTGATATAACATTGATAAATTTACAAAGGGCTTATTTTTTAATGTACCATGAACAAGATTAAGTAGGTAAAGCCAACGATTATAATAAAGGATACTTAAAATGCATATTTTATTATTGAACATTCAGACATATAAAGTATTTATGTGAAACTACTTGGGTACTTATAACTGGTTGTACACTGTCTAAAAAAGCAGAGATTAATTCAACCTTTGTTTTCAATATAGTATAACAACAACAACGAAATACAGACGGATTTCATATCCTTACACAATCATAAATATCTCTTAACAAACTATTTGTTAAAAATAATACATTAATCATAATCAGTTCAATATAGTTCATTAAAATACATAATTGGAACACAGAAAATGCACATGTATGCGCCAATAAAGGCTTCGTTTATCTCTTTGCAATAAAACAATCGTTACGAAATGCAGCACATATACACAGACGAACAACACAATGTGACTGTTTTCGATCAGTGGTATAGAACTTATGATCCTCGTCAATCTCTTCAAGGAATCAGGTGAGATACAATAATTTCGATGTACTTGACATGCAATCATACACATATATATATGTACAACGATATTTGATATGTGTGAAGATATTTGCTATGTGTGTTTCAGAAAGCTTTAATTATGCAACAAACTTCATTCTCTCCGATTTCTGAAGAATTCGAATCACATTTGTTAAACCAACATTAAATCCGCCGTGTATCCACTTTCAATGAATAATGTGTTCCACGTGGCAAGCGCAACCGTTCATAACCAGAAACTATCGATTTCAAAATCTAAATGTCATTGATATAGAAAATAATATACACTAAATCGTTTGTTGAGCACCGTATGTTTGATATGTGCAAAAGCGAAGTAATATCTCAGATATGAAATACGAAGTGAAGTACATATTTTTTTTTTTTTTTTAGATGGGGTAACAGAACAAATGTTTAACAAACTTATATTTTTTTCCTTTTCATCAACACAACTTCAGTTGTACATTGTTATCAAAACGTTTTTAGAAATCGTGTTTAGTCGTCAATTATTATCCAATTCACATATTTCAACATGGACCATCAATGTTTGGAACACAGATTTATGTCCCAATGAAATATCCTTTTTTTGCGATTGGAACCATACAATGACGATCCATTACTTTGGAAGACGGTGTGCATGGCAGCATACGTGTTGATTATCGCAATATCTTAAAATATGACAAATATTCAGGTTAAAACTCTTTTCTCGTGATGGATTTTATACTAACTTTGTTAATATAGCATATATTCAAGAAAATTCGTAGTGACGCAATGCTATGCTTTTAAATAAAAAAAATCTATAATATTTTTACCTTTAAAACTAACTATGCAAGTGGTGTTAATTAACATCAAAGCCGAAATCAAAACACAATACAACAACCAGAATGTGAAAGTCTACATATCACGTAACTGCAATTAATAATAGGTAGCATATAATTGTACTGGTTGAATCAAATATATATGTGAATAATAACGTATTGTTATGAACGTCCGCATTGTATAACATCAAACAGCACAGTACTTACATAGTCTTTATCACATCTTCGTGCCCTGCAAGTATTAATACAATCAAGATAAAGACTTAAGCACATGTGCGTACAGCAACATTACAATCTTAATAAACCTCTCAGGATATTCTTACAATAAATCAACCAAATGACGTGTCGTAAATTAATTGGACAAACAATTGATTTTTAAGCGTAATTAACAGCTTTAAAAAGATTAAAAACGTTGGTCTGTGAATGTACAATCTAGTTCGGGTAAGCTTGTTGATCAATAGTAATTGCACATACTAATGACTGAGGTAGTGAGGAGAATGAGTTAGGAATGACCAAGAAATTCATATTCAAGTTAAGCGACATGCGCTCTACCAGTTGAGCTAACTGGTCCGGAAAAAACATAACTATATTGATCATAACGCTTCTAAATAGGATAAGCCCTACGGTGCGAAACTGCGAGTTACGAAAAGTATTCCTGAAGCAGTTAGAAGTTAGACATATTATAACTATTATTTAATGTCAAAGGCATTATATTTTGGCTATGGATTAGACTATAAAAATGTCGTTAAAAGATATTTTTGTGAAGACACTTTTATTCTTTCATACACAACCCCATGAAATAACTAGAAATTCTTCGACAATCTTTGACGAACTGAAAGGCGGTGCGATGTTTGTATTGTTTCATGTAAAGCACGTCATAACTTCAAAAACAAAATTAACAAGAAGCTATTCATTTTGCTGAAAGTGGTAATGCATCTTAAAATGAACATATCTCTGCATTTTTTCGACAAATTCATCTCAAAACAGACACATCTCTGTACTTTTGAGATAAATGCCATTTAAAAGGGACAGATTTCTGTAGTTTTGAGACAAATGCCTCTCCAAAGGGACTCATCTCTGTACTTTTTCAATAAATGCATCTTAAAAGGGACATATCTCTGTACTTTTGGGATCAATTCATCTCAAAAGAGACACATCTATGTGCTTTTGAGATAAAGGCATCTCAAAAGGGACACATCTCTGTACTTGTTCGATAAATGCATCTCAAAAGGGAAACATATCTGTACTTTTGAGATAAATGCATCTCAAAAGGGACACATCTCTGTACTTTTGAGATAATGCATCTCCAAAGGGACACATCTCTTCGAGATACACTTTTTATTTCAGTACATACCTCATATCTAGAATGTGGTCTCCTATCGGTTAGTGGTCTCTGTATGTGATACTGTAAAATAAAAACAGGTTAATACTAGAGAGTGAAATAACGAAAGGTTGTGACTTATTTCTTTTTATCAACATACTGTTTTTAATATAAGTTACAATCATCAGTCAAGTTTGTAAATATAAATGATTATGAATGTGTTGATTTTTAAATGTTAAACTATATAGATACGTTATAATTTCAAAATGAATTCTGGCCTATTAAACATTATTTGCTAAACTTCCTTACAAAAATCACCTTAGCATAAAGCAAGAATAAATAACGGAATATAGACATATAATTTTGACAGTCTTATAATGTGTGTTTCGACTCTAGGGTACATTCATAATAGCATTATAGTCGCAATAACATTATACAAATATCATATTAATATATCATGGAAATATGCACCCAGAAATATTAATTTTCCATATTATTGATTGAACCCCACTTTGTGCAGAAAGTAAAATATGTGTTAAAAAGTTATAATGAACCTTTTGCCATATAGACCTTAAGCAGGGATGAGCATGCTTTTGCTATAAGAATACGGTGTGTTGTACGTGAATATATACATGCATATACATACAAATAAGGTTCGTTACTTACTGGTTCATTTGGAGATATGTAATTGAACAAGAAGTCCCATGAGAAATTTGAAGGCTGTTGGTTATCGTAAACTGAAACAAACCAAAATGTTTGAATTTTATCATAAACATTAATTAAAAAGAGTATTAAAATTGATAGCAAATGGTGACTGGTGGTAATGGTTTCGTACCACGCACGTGGATGTTGCTGTACTGTTAAACTCAGCCACCAGATATGACAATTTACTATTGTTTTTACGGTCTGAGATATCACTAATGGGTTTCGATTTTTGACAAACATGTATACGGTTCGGCATAACCTTTGTCTTTTTACTTCCATCACAAAACCCGCATGATTGCGCCACGTACGTACCATAGCGTTCCTGGTTGGTGAACGAGGCGTCCCGTTGTCGGCTATGCTGCTTGTACATAGGGTCGTTTCGGCCCAAAGTATCGATTTTCACCGGCATGCCATGTGCGAAGAAACCATTGTTGAACGAGTCCCTAAAATAATGAAACAGAAGCATAATTTAAACATATGTTATTTGTGTTTGAAGCTGCAGAAAACGGCTTGTTTGACCACTTATGCTTCGTATTGGCCATATCAAGGAGTTAACTTGCTTGACATCAAAACGTTCACTTCAAAAAACCTTTAATGCTTAACGTTTTTGGTATGTGCATAAACATAAGATTGTGCAAAATGAAATACACCACGTTTTGCAGCAAAGCGGGTAATTATGTATTTTTTTTCGTATATTCTAAATGCTTTTCTGTACCTGTCATATTCAGTTGAGAACTTCCTTCTTCGGTTTTTCACAGCACACATGATGATTATGGCCACAACCAGAACCGCGATCGAAAATAGCGGAATACCAATACCAAGCCCTAGAACCAGCCCTAAATCGTCCTCCGTCTTGACAGGCCTGCAAACAAACGTAACAAGAGTTTTTTTACCTACAAACATCAAATATCCTAAATACAGCTATCCCCTACAATCAGCAATGCCCTACAAACAGCAATCCCCTACTAACAGCAATATCCCTCAAACAGCAATCCCCTACAAACAGCAGTCCTCTTCCGGTTTAAAGTTGATGCAGAAATAATAAGACCTTCATAGAATTAATAAATCTAGCAGTGATATTTTTATGTTGTGTAAGGATTCCGAAGTTAGTGTTTAATCATTAGGGATATAGCTTCAACTCGATTCTGGAAAACAAACAAGAATTTTATTGTCTGACGAAACCAAACGTAAATAATTTGCATATTCTCGATGGCTCTCTATCCATATACTGTGATGAACATTATTCGGACTGGCAAACAGACGAACAAACTGAAAGAGCGTGCATTTTTTCCACCATATGGCGCTTTATTGAAATATATAAATTTAAACTACTAGGAGTACGATTTTGTTAAGTTTTCGCGGTAGTCATATTTAAGTGGTTCTATCATTTCTTTCACCAGAGCATCCGTTACTTAAGCAATCGCAAATTGTGACTGAATATAAACTTAACTAATATGACCCGCTCTCATCTTACTTTTTTTTCAACTTAACTGGATTACTTTTCGAGTTTTTGCAGAATCCAATTCTTTCTTTTAATTACATACGTTGCCATGACAACCACACTCAAACGTAATTAATGTTTATTAAACCGTTATGGTCTCTATCCACATACCAAGTTTCATCAACATAATTTAAGTAATTTTCTAGTGATATTATGATTCAGATTCGGAGGGACAGATGGACAGGCGCACTAACGGACCCATGGACACGCGGAGGGGGTAAACCTGTAGAATTTAGCATAACATCCATGAGTCATCAAAACTCAAATTCCTGACCATAAGATCAATCAATATCCTCAATTCAATTAACTCAGACTAACTACTCGCCTAATCTTATAAATAATTTTTTGAATCTCCACATTGTTTTGAATCGAATCCATTTTTTTAATTAATTTACAAATCTACTCACCCGCAGGAAGGCTTCCCATCCACCACCACGCATGCGTAGTTGTTAGCACATTGTCCGCGAGCACTCAAGTAGATTGCACACTTTTGATCATTCAATGGTTTCGTGGCATCAACTTTAATTGACAACAGTAATATACTATAGGGTATCCTTAAAATGAAACTTGACAATTACGAGATTTTTTGGCAATTAATAGAACGTAAATACAACAGAATCTTATCGTTCTGTTTTGCAATAATCAATTCTAAAGGAAAGATCGACATTCAAAAAATGCTTGTAGAGACTAAGAATTTAATGTCGTCATGCGCTTAGCAACATTAGAACGAGTTACCAGCATTGACTTTAAAATGCCGCAACTGCAACGTAAAGTAGTTAGTCAGGTGTAATAGAGGATATTTGTTCATGTTAGTCTAAGATCGTTTGTTATTTAACGAGTCATCATAGAAAATATATTTTCACGAATGGCGCTGCCACGAATGAAACTATTATTTTTCTATCATCACGAGTGAAATAACAAACGATCTTACACTGACATGAACCACTTTTCTGTTTCTTTTATGCCCCTTTTTTCAAGAAAATAATAAACAGCTGTTTTCCTTTCGCTGAAAAGTTCCCCTTTCTCCCGTGGCGTGCCTCAATACATTGCAAAACACAACATGACGTCATTAGTGTGACGAAGTGACGTCATTATGCCAGCGCAATTCTCCAGTTAAGCAGTTAAACTCTTTTACAATGTAAATAAACGGTGAAAAAGCATAAAAGAAATAGAAAAATTTGTTGGATTCGGTGGAATGTCGATTTTAATTCACTCGTGATCATCGTAAATATATATATAATTATTTATGATAATCTAAAAATAGAAAAAGGAGTTCCAAAAATGTGTTATTTTCACCGGTGAAAATAACAATTTTTTTATTTTCACTGCTGTTATTGCACTGCAGAAATGTCATATGTTATCATTAGGTATAAAAGAAGGCAATCTTACATAAAACTCCGCCAACTGCCACAAGACTCGCTTGATATTGCACGTTGTTCAAATCCAGTTTTGCATTGTTCAAGTCCTGTGTTGCTTGTGTGAACAGCTGTAAAGCTTCTGGGCTATCGTCCTTGATAAGAGTGGCGTCAACAATCAAACTTCCACTGAAAATAAAAAAAAATGTGCAATTCTTTCAACATCATCGTAGCGTTAAAGTTGAGTTGATGTGTGTTATCATTAGTGAGCCTGTCTTATCGCTAGTCTGTAATGTGTTGTGTAATTGAGTCTTTGTAATTGTAATTTGTAGATTTATGATGATATTTACTTTACCAAACGATTGAATTTGTAAATGGTCCTTACATTAAGTAAAATCGACCACACTTGTGTGTACCGTTACATTTGTTAAGCCGTATAGTGCCGACGTTCTTTAATATGCTATAAGTCTTTAACGTTACTGAGCGACTTACATTGAGATACTATTAACTATAATCTTCTTCAGTTTGCTACCCATCTTCACATACTGGGCAGTAATCTGTAACAAATCAACATCACACAAACAAGAAAGTTATTAAGTTTGCATAACACACAGAAAAATAACAGCTATATAATTTTATTATAATTATATGTAAACCATACAAAGAATCATTCGAAATTATGCAATGGTGTTTGACGTAAACAACGTTTTAGAACTTTACGGACTAATAATGAAATTAATTGTTTAAACATGCATGGAAAGGTGAAAGAAATAATGTTTAGTAAACAACACGTGGGACTTACCCAATTAGACAATATATCCGCCCACTTATCGAACGTCGCCTTCACAGAAAAGTTCAACTGGCTGACCATTTCTTTAGGAATGTTAATCGTGATGGAAATAGCAACGCGATCCTCTGATAAAAGAAAATGCAAAATACGTGCATTTATTTTAGATATTCACCATGGAAAAAAGAAAAATCTAGATATCTTATCGTTTTACTCCTCCGTAGTGGATACATTAAATAACACTCTTTGTACAAAATTACTATTCAGTAGATGTCGCCATTATTGTATGCATGAACAATAATGAAACTTTGCAAAGTATTACTGAATTATCAAAAAACTTATTCGCCTGCCCTTTAAGAACTTAATGTTATTTAGAAACAAAACGAATAACTACTTACGTTGCGGGGCTAACGTAGTTGTTGTTGTGACTGAAACAAATGAATTAAACTACTAAGTTCAAATACCAGTTAAACTACTCCATATCATTTTGCGATATAAAGATAAGGTCAGTCAAACTTAGTTTCAACAAAGTTTCAAAGAGGCAAACGATCATCAGTATCAATATTGACAGATTGAATATAATATATAATTAGATTCTTCACAATAATATTCATAATCAACATCATAATAAAGTAATGAACATCATTAAACTGATTTCAAATGTTCTTACCGTCCTGAACGCATGATCCGTTTTGTTCATTGAATCCTATCAGACACGAGCATTCAAACCCTCCGTTGGTGTTGTGACAGAATAAATTGGCGCTACACGTATGAGTTCCAAGCTGGCATTCGTCTACATCGGTGTCACACGTCGATCCTTCCCATTGGGCTTTGCACAAGCACGTGCCATTCACGTTGTTGCAAGTCTTCGTTGAAACCAACGCGTTAGTGGTGTTGCAGTTACACGGCTTGTTACAACCTTTCCCATATGTATTGTTGCTACATGCTGAAACAAATTCAATTAAATGAATTAACAATAATAAATAAAAATAAATAAATAATAATAATCATGAATTCATCCGAGATTTCTTAAGTAAGGAACTTTTTTATGAGAATCTAGATGGATATAGCGCGTATCCCTATAATTATGTAGTTTGTAACAACAAAAGACTATAACAAAACGCGACCTGTGCTAAATAATGTTGTTCACGACAAACCTTAAAATAAAATGCAAAGCTATTTCAGTGATTATACGGAAACAATGTTAACCTGAAATCGTACGAACCAATTGATCACCAGACTAACTCGCACACTTTTTGTGTGGTGGTTGTTATAAAAAACAATCACGAAATTAGAGGTAATAAATGACATCCGGAAAAGCAGGAATTTACAAGATTCATATGCATTACAAATAAATGAATACTGCACCAGTATTACCTTATGAACATTATTCAAAAGTGTTTAGCCTGCCTAATATAGGCAAGTAAACGATTCATGCGTGTTGCTGCACGATGCATTGGTTTTACAGTTGTGAGTACAGAACATTCATATCAGATAATGGTGACATAAGTTTACATGTGCATACATTAGTATATTTCCTGGTGCATTGACATTATATAGCCGATAGCTTCAAATAAGGATGCAACATCATTTGCCCGTTGTAATGTAATTTAAATCTCTTTCAAATGCAAGTTCAACGAATTAAATAACAAATACTCTTGCACTTATTAACAATGAAAAACGGTGTTTCATAAAACACTGAATTACCAAGTTGTATGAATGTATGGTATGTAGTTGTTAATCATCATTTACAAATGTTACTGTTCATATAAGTTTGGTTTAATTCTAGAATGTGTGTACAAGATATTTTACAAACATCTTAAGTTTATAGGATTGGAACGGTACCAAAGCTAGTAGGGTTCCTTTCCCCAGTAATATATTTACATACATAGTGACGGTAATTTGCATTTTAAACACAAAACAATGAATAATGATTCGAGGTTAAACAAGTATGTGAGTATCATTGGAATCAAAATTTTTTTTTTAAATATTGAAACAGTGTATTTAAGAAAACAAAGTAGAATCAAAGAAATATTTGTTAAGAAAAGAAAATGTAAAAAAAATAGAGAACCGATAGTTATATTATCCCGAACCTTCCCGAGCCTTCGATGAAACTATGGACTGCATCAAACACAGCTAAATTATTTATAAAGGAAAGATTATCATCGCCATACAATAATGTGCGCAATGATATATCCGTGTATTGTTCTATAGTTCTCACTAAAGTTAATCTTAAATTTGCATGTAAAGGACAGATCAGAAAAAAAGTGAGTAGTGTCTTCTATTTTTCCGCATTGACAAAGCGGCGATGGAACTAGATTTCTATCATATAAATGTTTGTTAAGAGAACTTCAGTTAGTTCTTAGACGTGTGTGCAACACTTGTTGCCTTCGCTTACCATAATAAACCAATGGATTACTACGAGGTTTAATAATATCAAGTGCCATTTTAAAATCAGATATGTTATCAAAAAGCTTTGCTTCGTCTCGAAGTAAATTCCAAGCAGAAATTGTTGAGGGCAAGAAGGATTTTGGTACAAAGAAGTCCTAGACCGAACACCATCTAAGTGGGATGAATTACGTAACGATCTTGTAGATCGCTCACCAACTGATTGTGGGGTCAGTGAGGACAAATATTCTGGACTAAGACCTTTGACCATTTTGAAGGAAAGAATGAGTTTATGTTTTAACCTTCTTGTGCCGAGAGTTTCCCAACAAACTTCGTTAAAAAGTAACCTTGAAGAAACAAGTTTGGTACAGCCGGAAACAATGCGGGCAGCTTCAGTTTGAATTAGGTCTAACTCATTTTTTTCATACATCGTACAATTATCCCATACAACATCGGCATATTCAAGAATTGGTCGAATAAACGTAAAGTAACATATTTCAAGAGATCTTCGATCAATGCGGAAGCGGAGCTTTTTTAAAATGTTGATGCGTGACCATATAAGTTTGACGCCTGCTTACCTGTGCAAACGTTGGAAACATGAGTATATCCCATGTTGCACGGACAGGTAAATGATCCGTTATTATTGACACACGTGGCATATTGTCCACACATGTGGGTCCCATCTTTGCATTCATCTCGATCTTCACCACACGTGGTTCCATGCCACCCAGTCTTGCAGTTGCAACTAGCGGTGACTTTGTCACATGGGGTTTGTGTGTTGGTCTCTACGCATTCACAACTCCTGTTACACTGTACGCCCCAATTGCCATCCACGCAAGCTGGTTTAAAACAAGAGGCATGATTTCATAACTTATTATCAAATAGAAAATATATGTCATTATTTTTATATCACCCCCATGGATAATTTCAAAGTATTTATCATTCAATATTGTTGAATTTTAATATAAACAAAGGCTGGAGTATGCAACACACAATTTCAAGATTCAACATGTTTATCAAAATCTATGTTCTAATGGTATAACATAACAACACATACCACTGCAAGTGTTTCCTGTACCACTGTAGCCAGGGTTGCATCCACATTCAAATCCCCCAGGATTATTTGTACACTTCTGAGTGCAATTATGAGTATCTTCCAAACACTCGTCTTTATCTGTAAATTTTAACCGATAAACAACGCTTATATGGGCATTTCAAAATGTGCTTTTTATATTCAAATCAGGATATTCATATTGTTATAAACATTCAACGTAAATTATGGCGCACAGTATATATTTTAGGGCGTTTTTGCTATGTATTCATCGCCCATTCAACGAGGTCTTAAATCGTATGTTAAAAACGATGCTGCGTTGAATATGACCCCGGTTGAAGCCTTGTCGTCCGTTAAAGTATAACAAATTTGAAGCAAGTGGAATTGATGTTTGACGAAACGTGTCCTTTTGAGTTAATCAATGTTTAGTGTAAAGGTATGACAATCTTAACGCACACTGCGATCAGTTGATTTGGGTCATCCTTGTGAGGACGGAAGAACGAACGAATGAACGAATGAACGAACATACCGATAGTTGCATGCCTTCCGGCAGCTGTATATGCGGAGACCATATAACGATCATTTGCGGAATTAGATTGCTTTCATTTTTAATTGACCATCGGTCGGTACTAATTGTTTCGAGAAAATACGAAGCTGATTGTCAGCACATCTTTTTTCCGAATGATAAAATCGTTAGAATTAATGAATTGACTTAGTTTATAAATTGCATAATTTAATTAACAGGCCGTAATATTTGATTGGTTTATGTTTTAACACGAGCAAAACTGTTTTTACAAAGCTAACATATTACCCAACCTACCTCAAACGACCAACATCTAACAAAACAAACAACATGAATTATGTATTTAAAATAATATTGAAAACATAGTGACAATAGTGAATAGCGTACCTATGCATTCATTGGCTATCAATGTATTACCATCGCGACAATCGCATGTATGGGACCCAAGCTCGTTCTTGCAAGTCTTCAAAGAGTCGCCGCAAATGGTTTTGTTAGCTTCGCATTCATTGACGTCCGTGGTGCAGCTGTCTTTTTCCCATCCATTTTTGCAAGTACATGTTCCATTAGTGTTAGAGCAACTAAGCGAATTGGTTGTGTTACACCCACAGTCTCTTGCGCATCCGACGCCATATTTCCAGGATGGACAAACTGCGATTCAAAAGTAAAATTATAAACGTTGTAAAAATATGTTGACTTACCTTATTTTTGGTTAACCTATGTAAGTCAGTTCTCGTTTTGTTTACTTATTCTGTGCGACTGAGTCTATTGGCAGAGTAAAGAATTTCTATACTCAAAGTCGTATACGTAATACAAACTGCACAATGACGTACTTTATTAAATTTGATAACTCTGTTCATCCGAGAGTTAACGTCGATCAGCAACCGGCATTGAAGGCAATTGATTACCAGTCACACTCCATCGAGCATTAAGAAACATAAACACAAATATGTTCATTTACTATATTAAACTAATCTCAATATACCTTGACATGTCCCATCTACAGATTTAATATAGCCATCATTGCAGTTACAAACATACGACCCTGCCGTGTTTGTGCATGCTGAATTTGCAGTACATGGGTTTGAGTCACACTCGTTATTGTCTAGATCGCAGTTGGTGCCATTCCAACCTGGCTTACAGGAACAGTTGCCAGTGTCAAATGCACATGACAACGTGTTTGTTTTATTGCATGAACATACAGAAGTACAGTTTGCACCGTAGTTTTGAGCGGGACATTCTGAAAGGCAGAAGGTTCACATATTTTGATGCAAGAACAACGTATAAATTGCACGGTTATGATAATTATGATATACAGCTATACACGCAATTGATATTTTTTAACTCTTACAAAGTGTATGGAATTTTTTAGTCATCGATTGAAAAATGTAAATCGATTATTATGAATAGACACTTAATTTTAAATTCAGTTTTTTTGGTGTTTAACATAAATGTTTGGTATAATCTCTGTTATTAAAATTTTGATATATAATATGAAAATAATCATGAACGCATATTGACTTGCTTACGTATACAAGTCTTCTGGTCTTTGTCCAACGTGTAACCCGTCAGGTTACAGGCGCATTCATAGCTGCCTCCTGTCTCCAAGCACGATTGCGAGCAGGGATTTGTGAAACATTCTTTAATATCTGCAGAAAAACAAATAATTATTCCTTCATGGAATAATAACAAGGAACATTTGATGAAATTGTCGACACTGTTGTGTTCCTCCCCAACATATATAATGAGAATTATCATAACATAATTAACTAACAAAACGAAACGTTTAGCAAAAACTTTTTTATTTCATGTACATACATTTTTGAACAGTTGTTTTTAAAAGCCATATCTCATAAACATTATGAGTAATTAGTTAAACAAACTGAAAGTTCTTATGTCGTTACAGAAAGATAAATGTTTTGTAGCTGCAAAAAAGGAAACACCAACAATAAGTGTACGTTCTCCTTTATTATAAATGTACGAATCTGTGGGCGTTATTGATTATAGCAAGTTTAACGATGATCAATTAAAACGTTTTATTATGTGAAAATGATTACCTTCGCATTCAGTTACGCTCCCTGTCTTGAACTTAAAGCCTGCATTGCATGTACATGTTTGGCTGGCATTTATCAAGGCGCAAACACCATTTGCACAATAGTTTGATGTGGAACAATTTTGCTGCGCTGGAAAAAAAACATGCACATGATACACTTTTACATACAAAAAAATATCATTGCTACAGCACTTAACATTTTAATCATAACATGAGCCAGCAAAATTGCGTATGCCTCAGATTTATTCTACATGTAACCGTTTTACATTTATCTTTCGTACGTACCGTGTTTGTATTAAAAAAAAAAATTCGAGTAAATAATTCATTTTGTACAGCAACACATCCAATTATTGCACTACCTATTGTCAAAACCAAATTTAGATAATCAACACAGTTAATAAATCAAATAATATTTCATATATCACTTGTTTCAATTTCCGTAGTTAGATACATCATGGAATCATATCATAAATCATAAAGAAAACAATTGAATATTGAGGCAGTTAAATTGAAACGCAGTTAGTGAACCCATTTTTGATACTCACGTAAGCAAGTCCTTTTGTCGTCGCCAAGCCTGTAAAATTCGTTGCACGAGCAACGGAAGCCGCCATCAGTGTTTGTGCATATCTGAGCACATTTAGCCTGACCGTTTGTGCACTCATCAATGTCTGTAAAAGTTATTGCATTGCTGGGGAATTCATAGGTTTTCTTAATGTATGTTTGGGCAATAAAATGTTTAAATACTTGTTAAGCCGATATAACTATCTCGAAAAGGCCAAAGTGTATATTGTAATTAGTTTTATAACTGTTTGAAACATTAAAAAAGGATATCCATGAATAACAATACCACAAGTGGTAACACGCATTAGTTAATAATATGGTAAAAGCATATAAATATCATTATAAAATATATTTTTACAAGAATGTCTACCTGTGCACTCTTTGCCATTTTGCACGTAACCTGGATTACAACTGCACTCGTAAATGCCCTGTGTGTTCGTGCAAATCTGCCTACAATCATTAGACTCCACACATTCGTTTATATCTGAAGCGACAAAAATAACACTGTTACTGATCAGCAACATCAGCAACATAGGATTTTAAACAAAGTGGTTTATTGATAAATACAGTATATGTAGAAAGAGAAATGTGTTAATATATATCTAATTAATTTTCAAAGCTTTGAGCAACAACGACATACCAACGCAGGCTGCATTCACTTCTTTAAACCCAGTCTTGCAGCTACACAGGTACGAGCCGGGTGTGTTGGTGCACATCGTGTCACTTCCCGGACATCTGTTTAGATCCGCGCACTCATCTTGATCGATGTTGCACTGAGCGCCGCTCCAGCCCTGCTTGCATACGCATCCTGTCACGCTGTCACACCTCTCGGCTCCCACACCGCAGTTACACGCGGTAGAGCAGTTGACACCATAGTGAAAAGGATCACATCCTGAAATGAAGATTTTCTATCTTTACAACTTGTATTTGAATTCCTGTTAAGTTTTTAAATAGAACATGTAAATACTAAACAATTTAGGATTGAATTTGACATTTAACCGTTTCCATTTGTTATTTATTACACACATTGAAACGATAATTTGTTAACATTAGCTTCAGAGTAAAATTTATCATGCTAGATTGTTGTGAAAATGAAAATTACAAAAATTAAAATATTCATAACATTATAATAAAACATATAATAATATATAATTGTTAATGTCTTAAGTTGAAGTCTTAAACAATACCGATTGAAACATAGTGTTAACGCAGAAAGAAGTTTTTATATTTATGCATACCTTCACAAGAGCGACGGTCGTTTGCCAGTTTAAAGCCCGTATTGCACGCGCAAGTGTAATCACCAAGTGTATTAGTACAGGTTTGATTGCATGCATTCAACATTTTATCTTCACACTCGTTTAGATCTGTAATATTTGTGAACATGGTCCCATCGTTGAAGTCAATGTTACATAAAGAAGTGAAACTCCAGCTGCTGGAGCAGTATTGCATTCTCATTAGTTACAATTAGTTGGTCCTTTGTTTAAGGCAAGTGACCAATGCCAAAACAGTACGAACCAGTACAATACATACAACAACATGTAAATAGAAAAATAGTCTGTTTGCCACCTTATGTCTGTTTCTAGAGGTTTTTCATTCTTATAGCTTACTATTTGTAATATTCATAAGTGCATCGAGGTGAAAATGTGTTGATTATGTAACGATTGTTGTTTATATTGCTTTTGTTTGTTTATATAATGTTTACAATAGTACATTGTATGAAAATGGCTAAAAGTTTTGTTAAAAAGACAAATGTATAGTTCAAAAATCTTTTGGATCCTCATGCATAACTTTAAAGATTAGGGGTATTTTATGACATATTAGTATAACCAAAATAGTCCCATTCCGTACCTATGCATGTTTTGTTGTTGGCACCAAGCTTGTAACCGGTGTTACATAGGCACTTGTAGGTCTTGTTTTGCAAGTCCGCTCTACAAATGTCCGAGCAGCCGTTGTCTGGGAACTCTTTCTTGCACACGTCATTCGCTACAAAATATAATTAATCGTTGTAATAGAAAACACTTCTTATATTTTACTTTGTTCAACAACTACGCATAAGTCCCAAATAAAACATATTTACGGACGAATGTGTGTTACTGGTCATAGCTTGATGTTGACAAATAATTCAATCATGTAACTCTTGCTTTACGTTTTGCCCACTGCGGTATCTTGCATCGATTTGTTTCCAACAATGTGGAATGTGGTTACGGTTTGTTTTGAATACTTCCCTTTATATGTATGAGTCACGGAATGCATTTGCAAAATATGAAGCTCTCTAAACAGATACAAAAGAATGTAATTTATTGTCATTTTGTGTAACCAATTGTACCTAAAACGCATTTCTTGCGGTCTGCCTGTAGTTCAAAACCAAAGTAACATTCACAGCTGAAGCGTCCGACACTGTTCGAGCACATATGTTGACAACCTGACACCCCGGCTTGGCACTCGTCGAAATCTGAAAATGCACGTTTAATCCATATCCATATCAAATATATGGGCCGTGTTCTGTGAAAAGAATTTTAATGCATGTGCGTAAAGTGTCGTCCCAGATGATCCTGTGCAGTCGCGCAGGCTAATCAGGGACGGCACTTTCCACTGTAATGATCGTTTCAAGAAAGTCTCTTCCTAGCAAAAATCTAGTGTATGCGGAAAGTATCTTCCATGATTAGCCTGTGCGGACTACACAGGCTAATGTGGGACGGCACTTAACGCACATGCATTAAACCTGCTTTTCACCGAGCAAGGCCCCTATCCATATCCAATATATCCACTAAATTACTCTTACAGAACTAAGGGAGGCAACTGTTTGGAAAAATATAGTTTCATCTCGTATTGCTATTATAAAAGATCATGAACAAGTGAAGCGCTGTACACAACATGCCTCAAAATTTGAATAAAAGGTAATAATGATTAACGATTTTCTTCGTTATTCATGGGTATTTCTGATCCGAAACGAGAGCATTGTTTTAAGAGTATGTCACTGTATTGTTTTCCATATTCGATTTTGCATACTTAATCAAACAATGTTAGAGTTATTAAGTTGGAACATGTTCTTTTGTTATAAACGTAGACGTGTTGAAATATCTGTAAATCAAGTCGTTTCAGTTCTTATTAAATAGGATACATATTGTACTAAGTAATAGATCTGTGTTTTTATTTGTTCTGATCTATATATGTTACCTATGCACTTTGTCGTGTCGTCCTGGTTAACTATGTATCCTTCCCGACAGGAGCAGGTGAATCCACCGGTCGTGTTGGTACACTCCTGACTACACGTGTTCAGATCTGGCCTCTGACATTCGTCGATGTCTAAAAGATGATTTCAATGGCGGTTATCTCCAGCTCATTACTAATGATTCTATGAGCAATACAATTTTATTTAAAGGATTATTGACTAGTGTGAGAATGATACCCATAACATACAGTCTGCAAAAGTTCAATAATTCTCCAATAACCGATGATATGTAAAGATATGCAATCTTACATCAGCGAACTATGTCGCGATTGGAAATACTTTAGACAATTTACAAATGAATAAGTCAATAAGGCGTAGACTTATTTGTTAAAAAGGTTAATGTGAAACATATTTAGTTACGCTTGTTATTTCCATATTTCATAAGCATAAATCAACTGATATTTTTTAACGACCAACAATCAATCGATTATTGACAGTTTGAGTTATGAACTTAGAAGCAACTCACCAACACATGTGCCTTTGTTATCATTAAATCCCGCTCGACAATTGCACGAAAATGAACCAATTGTGTTCGAGCACACTTTGTTGGCGTCATTGCATTTATTTGGTGTTTCGCACTCGTTTATGTCGGTGTCACAGTCGGTTCCCGTCCAGCCAGCCTTACAGACGCATCCGCGTACAGGATCGCAGCGATCGGAACCAGCCCCGCACTGACACGTTCTGGAGCACTGAGCTCCGTATTTGGGGTATTGGCAAACTGCATAATAGTTCATTTATTTAAGTATTGAACTGCATTTTAGTACTGATAAATATTGACAAAACAATAATTGATTATGTGAATAGCGCATGTAATTGGAAATCAATAACATAAGAACAAACAAAACAATACTCTTCATTATCTAATTAAGTTTCCGAATTGTAAAATGAACGAATATGCATAATATTCTCATTCTTCTTTGATGCAAAAGATAAAAGATAAAATACAACATGACTTTTTTATATGCTAGCACCATTGATAATTGAACAAGATGTGTTTGTAAAACACTATGCCCACCAGTAGGTATCCTGGCTTACTTATGATTACTGGCATTGGGAATGTCATTGACTGTATTATACTGACCTTGACCTTTCACCACTCAAAATGTGAAGGTGCATGAGATACACATGCATGCCAAATGTAAGGTTGGAAGCTCCATGAGATACACATGCAAGCCAAATATAAAGTTGGTATTTTCAATATTGCAAAATATGGCCTGTGTGACCTTGAAGGATGACCTTGACTTTGACATGTCACCACTCAAACTATGTAGATCAATGAGATAATCATGCATGCCAAATATAAAGTTGGTTTGTTTAATAATGCAAAAGTGTACATTAAATGGAGCGATTTGATTATATATTTGACCTGTGTGACCTTGAAGGATGACTTTGACATTGACATTCACCACTCAAAATGTGCAGATCCATGAGATACACATTCATGCTAAATATAAAGTTGGGTATGTTCAATAGCGTGCAAAGTGTACATTAATGAGCGATTGTGAACCATATATTGACCTGTGTGACTCTGAAGTATGACCTTGACCTTGACATGTCACCACTCAAAATGTTCAGATCTATGAGATATACATGCATGCCAAATATGAAGTTGATATGGTAAATATTGCAAAAGTTAGATTTTGACCCATATATTTGACCTGTGTGACATTGAAGGATGACATTGACCTTGACATGTCACCACTCAAAATCTGGAGATCCATGAGATACACATGCATGCCAAATATAAAGTTGGTATGTTCAATATTGCAAAAGTGTACATTAAATGAGCGATTATGACCCATATATTTGACCTGTGTGACCTTGAAGGATGACCTTGACCTTGACATGTCACCCCTTAAAATGTGCAGATCCATGAGATACACATGCATGCCAAATATGAAGTTGCTATGGTCAATATTGGAAGTTGCTATCTGCAATATTGGAGATGTTGACCCATGTTTTTGACCTTTGACGTTGAAAGATGACCTTGACCTTTCACCACTCAAATTGTGAAGATGCATTAGATACACATGCATGCCAAATGTAAGGTTGGAAGCTCCATGAGATACACATGCAAGCCAAATATAAAGTTGGTATTTTCAATATTGCAAAATATGGCCTGTGTGACCTTGAAGAATGACCTTGACTTTGACATGTCACCACTCAAACTATGTAGATCAATGAGATAATCATGCATGCCAAATATAAAGTTGGTTTGTTCAATAATGCAAAAGTGTACATTAAATGAGCGATTTTGATTTATATATTTGACCTGTGTGACCTTGAAGGATGACTTTGACCTTGACATGTCACCACTCAAAATGTGCAGATCCATGAGATACACATTCATGCTAAATATAAAGTTGGTATGTTCAATATTGCAAAAGTGTACATTAAATGAGCGATTGTGAACCATATATTTGACCTGTGTGACCTTGAAGGATGACCTTGACCTTGACATGTCAACACTCAAGATGTACAGATCCATGAGATACACATGCATGCCAAATATGAAGTTGCTATGGTCAATATTGTAAAAGGTATGGCAAATGTTAAAGTTGGCGCAAAGAAACACACAAACCAACCAACCAACAGACAGAGCAAAAACAATATGTCCCCCAATATATACTGGTGGACATAAAAAAGTATACATTTATTATTACGTTCATATATAACAAAACAGTAAGGGTTCTATCAATCATAGATGAGCAGTTTGATTATTTTTTTTTAATAAATTTAAATATAGAAACATTAACAAGGACTTGTCTTCTAGGTTTACTTCATCTACCTTCGCAAGTGATTTGGTCGCTATTAATTTCGTATCCATCGTAACAACTGCACAGGTAACTTCCAACAGTGTTGTTGCATTGTTGCGAACATGGTTTAGTTGTATTGCACTCATTGATATCTGTAATTAAACAAAAGAGCCCTTTCAGGTATTCCCTTTTTTACTTTAAATGATGTCATTGTAACAGCTTAGATCCACATATATACATTCTAAGGCTTAATAAAGGGACACCAAGATCTTTTGTGAATGGCAGGCTGAACGTGAAATCAAATTGCATTGCCTGTCTATAACAGTAGATTATTGATTGGTATTTGTAACCGTGAGATAAACTGCAACCTGTCTGTGAACCACGTGATAAGAATCCTTAGCGCGTTATGAATCATTATTATCACCTCATTCCTACCTTCGCAACCCGTGTTGTTAACGTTCAGCTGGTATCCAGCTTTACAGAAACATTTGGGTAAGCTGTTATCCACAAAACATCCGTCTGTACCGTTACATTGGCCTATGCAAACGCTGTTTGGCGGTGGCGTATCTAAAACAATAACAGTTATTTTGCTTTTGAACGTTAGCGCATGAGATACTGAATGTTCAATCGCCTCACTGAATGTCGCTTATAAAAGAGGATGAATTGTGTGTACAAAATAAATGCATATGTGTTTACTTAATAAATGATGAAACAATATTATAATTGCTTCTGTGCTTGGTAAAATATGCATGCAAATAAAAAAACTTTTCAAATTCAATATATAAGTTAAAAAAGTACCCAGAGGATTAGCCATAGTTTCAATGATTATTTCATGTTCAATGTTGAGTCCTATGTATTGTCGTGTATTGTGAAGACAATAGTAATTTTAAAATGTTTCCGAATTTCATTTGTTTAATATATTTATAAACACATTGTGGGTTCTGAATCAGTGAATTGTCAGTAGTTTACATGACATACCTTGCATGCATTGGTTTGAGGATGAATTGTAGGTGTAGCCGGGAAAGCAGGAGCATGTGGAGTTGCCCTGGGTGTTGTTGCAGACTTGGTCACAGCCGCTAGTTGACTCTTCACACTCGTTGATATCTATGATATTCAGAGGGATGGCTTTTTTTATTTAATTGTAATATAATATATGTTGAATTTTAAAATGAAGGATAAGCAGAAAATTAAAGTTTTGCACATTTACTTGACACTGGAACTTGCTTATTGATAAAATTAGGAATATTTAACAGGTGTACAAAGCGGAAGGACGGAACATGCATTCGTAAAGCAAGAAAAAAATCATTGTTATTAATGATCTCTTATTTTTATATGTTCAGTGGTATAGGAGTTATATTTTAAGTATTCAGTAAATAATTAATTCAATGGAATGTTCATATGGGTAGATATTTTGATCACTAGGCAGCAAACGGAAAAGTGTACAACTGGGCTCTTAAATATAAACATATCAAAAGCTTTACATGAAAAACAAACTGCCACTCTAAAAATAACCATAGATCTATTTAGCAGCAAATAGGATATTGAAAACCTTGGCTTGAAAGTATTAAACAAATTACACATTCATTTTGAATGAAACAATCCAATATTAGTTGTTAACATGATCGTGATCACTTACCTACTTTAATTTTAATGTTTTTAAAATTAATATTAAGTTGAACTTACCGTAACATACGGTTTTATTGTTTGTAGACAAACGGTATCCAGAAGTGCAAACACACATGGAACTCCCTTCAGTGTTGACACAATTAGAATTAAGACCACAAGGAAGTCTCTTACATTCGTCGATATCTACAATGTAATATAGATATCCGTCTTTGCTGCTAGCTGACATCGCTATGTATTTGTAATATTATCACTATACTCTTAAAGCATTAAATTACTACTGTGTATTGGCTAAATAAATATTTAGAAATAACCAAGTTTGAGTAGAGATATATAATGAATTTGCTACGAACAATAATGATATCGTTAAAGACGTACCCTCGCACTTAGAATTGTTGTCTTCAAATCCCGCTGGGCATGGAGTGCAGGTGTAGATCGGTAATGATGGATTTGCTTTGTGTGCGTCCGCGTTTGTGTCCGTGCAGTTGCGTCCGACTGAACACGGATTTTCTGCGCATGCGTCAAAATCTAATTGGCAATCATCGCCTACAAAACATACATAGAAATGTTGAATAATGCCATTTAAACCATCAAATATTAACTAGTTGTATCGATCTGAAAATTTAGGTAAATGACCTCTGACCTGTCCAGTACGGCTCGCATTGGCATGTTGCTAATTTGTAGTTAGGATTGCCATGGGCTTCTCTCAACACGCTCGTGTTGCACGTGCCGTGACTGCTACACAGAGAACACACCACGAGGACGATGTCCAGAATGGGAGCGCTCACATTCTTGCTGTCAGTGACAGTGACACTACAATCAACAAAGAAAACGAATTGGCGTACAAAACATAACAATGATACCAGCTTATCAATTATTTATTTGAAATTTACCGAACTGTATAACTACACACTTATTTTTAACACCTATTGCGTCCAACCAAGCCTTAGAATCTTCACATAAGCAATATCTGAACATCATTCAAAACATCGTGCCCTAAATGTATACCACTAATTGACCTCTCACATACCTAAGGTAATATACATTACGACAAAACTAAATAATTACAAATTACAAAGCAAAGATGATGTTCTCATAGAACTAATCAAATGAACGACACAATTTTATGTTTTCCAATTGCATCGAACCAGTCAATCGCTATCATTATTTACTGTACTTTACTCTAACCTCAAATCCTTCGGACTAGTGTCTGTCAATTTTAACGTGACGTTCATAGACTTGTCCGCTTGTTCCATGCCAAGCGTAGCACCGGAGTTGCCGAGCACTAAGTAATTTAATATGCTTCCATCGTCTTCTCCTTTGACTGTGATTGATCTTGATTCGTTGACGTTAAGTGTCCAAATGTTCTTGTTGCCCACCACCTGTGCTCCTGCCACCATAGTTATATTCGGGATTCGATTGCCTGTAATGATTAAAATATACATTTTTATTTTGCAATTGACAGTTATAAATAGAACATAACATCTATCAAGTATGGTTGAATTGTACGAATGATCAACGTTAACATACCATTTTGGCGATTTTTGTGCAAAGTAAAATATTATCAACAAACAATGAACGGAAACACAATATTACGTATTAAGATGAAGTATGTTCCTGCCGGTATTGCATGACTGATTGCACAATATATTAGAAATATAGAAATCGGAATGATATTTAATTGTAGCTTTATTGTGATTTTAATATAACGTTAAGTGATATATAAGTATAAATATTACCAAACAATATTTTCATTCGAAAATAGTACTTACTTGCTGCCTCATTTGTTCGTACCGCCTTTTCTTCAGTACTTCCGGTCTCCTTTGCGAGTTGCTCATTCCCGGTGAAGACAAAATCAAACACACACTGAAGGTTACCACTACACTTCTTATCTGCTTCCGCTCGTAATGTAGCGTTGGCTTCCTCCAGGAATTTCGGAGTAAAGTTCGTTTGTATGAAATTTGCGTGGGTGAAGCCGTCTCCATACTTGAAAATTGACTCGCTGGCGTTAGTCATCCCTGCAATTGAATAATTGCTTAAATATTGCATGATTTAGTATAACAAAGTATTAGTTTAAATAGCATCAATTTAAGTTGAAATTTAGCAAAAATGAGTGAAGGAAAATTGTATAATACCCATTTTACGACATTAACTATGTGCCATACTTATTATTCAGTTTTATGCAGAACAAGATGTCAGACAACTCATGTTTTTTTTTAAATGGTTAAGTGTATCGTTCTAAAGAGTATGGTCTTCATAATATACATTAAAGGCGTTTACATGTACTGCCGAAGTTCTCAAAAACTTGTCTTTCAGAAGGACTAGACAGGGAAGTGTTGGTACCACGTGGTATGAAGTCATCTTTATCATTGTCATTGTAGTTGCCCAGCAACCCAACGGTCTTCTTGTTTTTCAAAGTGTTTGGCATCGCGATCGCCATCTGAAGAAGCCCGTTTCCTTCTGTGACATTGAATGTTACACCTACAATAAAAACACAATTAATACACACATGTTTAAATTCCTATTTTGTCATACACCGTGTAGTGAAAATAAATCATTTATAAGAAAGTTAAAGAATTCCAAGCAGTTGAAGAATAATAAAACAATGCATTTTTATTTCTAATTTATCGGTATTGTGTTTGTTAAGTCAGTTAGAGAATACTACTACCAGTCATAGTGAATGGAAAAATATGAAGTACTTTCGTATTAGAACTCAGATATATTTTTTCTAAACCGACAGCGATAAATTTACATGCATTGGCTTCAAGTACATGTATATCATCCTTGCTATTTAATTGGTTTGTTTCTTGGCAAGAGAACTATCACACGGATCCTTATATTTTTTAAACAACTAGTGTTTATTCGGACAATATTACTTAATTTACTAAATGAATATATCCACATGTTTGCGTATTTAAGCATACACGTATGTGTTCTATATGAGTGTGCATGAGTTCCTTTTTCTTTTTTAAATTTTTTAGATATTAAAATGGACACAAACAAGTTGATAAAAATAACCACGAGCCTGAATCACTGAAGAAAGCCGAAATCGTTTTCTCAGACATGTTCCTTGATACGGTCAGTCCAGTGACCGATTTGATGACCATAGTTTCAGGGTTGTAGTAGTCATTCGTGTAGTCGGCCCACGAGGTTTTATTCGTGCCCACGAAAAGCTGTGTCATGTTCCCTGCCTCGTTCAGCTCCACTTGCATCCAGACACCATCGCCTTGTATAGCAAAGCCGGAGAACACGGTAGCGTCGGAGAGATCCCCAGTTGCTTTTTTCGCTCTCTGTGTTCGGCACTGGATTTGGAGGGCTACATCTTGTTCACTTACTTTCAGCATCACGTATTCGCCATGGCCGTTGAAGGTGAAGTTTGCGCCATCTAACGTGTTGAAGTGAGGATCACCGACTCCTCGGGCTTAAAATCGCAAAAAAGGTTACGGTGTTTTAGAATAAAAGCATTGATTTATATTTAAGAACACACGTTCATTACGAAGTGTTCACACATGAAGACGTAGTAATGTTACCCATTTACTATAACATAATTTTGCTGTGCACTTAACAGGATTGTTTGTCGCCGAAACAGTATAAATAAGCAACCAGGTTTATTTTACAGGTATGGAAATTAGTAATATATTTTATATGACCAAAATGCTCGGTTGAAATCACATACATACAATGTCGCGTCCCATTAAAATAATTTTCTAAATAAACGGTTCACTAGCAATGGCAAAAGTTATGGTTTTAGAAATGCTACACAACATTTTGCTGTTCTGTTATTTATTCGCATTTTTCCAATTGCAAGTGGATTTCTGCATCCAAAACCAAAGTAAACAAACTTTTGCCAACCCTTAAACATTTTTTTTCAGTTTTTTTCATCTTTTCAAATTAATAACAATTGCCATTCTTATGAACTTCAATATTTTTAATCAATACTAATTTGGCATTATTAGTCACACCGTTAGTAACTGACGGAGCGAAGCTCGAGTATGGTATTAAATTACTGACGGTGTATATGATTATTATCCCATACACCTTCAGTTACTAACGGTGTAACGATTATATCTCAACCGACTACTCGATTACTCGGGTAGTATGGAAATTACTCGGGGTGTATGGAAAATACTCCATGGGCACATGGCCGCTTTAAGCCAATCGGATTAGGTCATTTTTGTAGGAGGTGAGACATTTATATATACATGATTTTTATATATGCGGTTATGAAACTAAATGAGGTGTCCCAAGTTAAATTAAGAAAAAATAAGCACACGTGTCTTGTTATCTCCTCTTAGAAAATAAGTAAAACGGACAATTTTGAAAAGTCCCTTTTTAAATAATTGAAAAATAAACGTAACACAGAAAATACAACTTCTAGGTTAGAAATTATGATGAATCAACGAAAAAAAAAGAAAAGTAGTTTAGATTTACCAAACAAATTTCAAGTACCAGCTTCACTTTCAAAAGCACCATGTCCAACTTATCATTTGTGGACAAGGGTGTATGCATCGTTATCAGGATATAGCAATTCCTTTACATTGTACATATCAATAATAAATTGCTCTATGTATAAAATACGTTAAAACAGGGAAGATTTTGACTTTGGTAAAACATGGACAAACTTATTATTTTTTATTGACATTTATTCAATTTATGACTATTTTTAAAGTATTTTGAATTGTCTAAAATACTCATATTTGCTAAACACAGCGTTCTTTACAAATGTTCTCCTGACACACGGATCAAACCCGGCATCACTCGATGTAAACGCGTATGCTTTATCTCTACACAACTAAGTCACATGATTTAAAAAATGATTTAGATCAAATTATCGTAGCTATACGCATATAATCGGAGACCGTTGGGTTTGACGGAAATGTACGAAAGAAGGCGACATAACAGGAAAATCATTACTGATTTAAAACCTTAATATTCATAACGCCTTACGCGGTTTTCTAATATCACAATGCAAATGAATTTCATAATCCGATTCCATGAGCACCTACCTCGCAGCGAGAACGGGAACAACGAATAACATTGCGAAACAAGAGGCCTGACTTCCCAGTACAGGTCACAGAGGTCTGTCCTCTCACAACACACATCCCTGTAGTGCAGGTCCTCCAACCGATGGCTGCGGGGATCGATCAACTGATTGACAGAAGCAAAGGTTCCGGCTTCTTGCCCAAATCCGATGAAAGAATATGAGAAGACATCATAGGCACATGACTGAAATGAATTAAGGCAAATTTAAATGATAATAATGTGACTAAAATCCAGACAGCTTGAAGCCAGTGTTGAGGGCATGTTTTATATTCAGAAAATGTTTTGATGTAATATATAGATTCAATCAACATAAGTGTTATACGAATGGACTCAAGAGTGTTTCAATAAGCCTACGGCTTTCGATGCAATCGAGCTAAAATACATATGTTTAAACTAAACATTCTACCAAAATATTTGAGTACAATCTAAAAATTTGGAAACAAATGATACAATCAAATATTCGTATGGGATCAAGTGAGACCTATATTCAAATACTTAAACTTGAACTGGAAACATTGATCCAAACAACAAAAAGACATCCACACTGGAAATTATTAAACATTTTTACCAAATATCAAACAACAATAATAAATTTCGACATGCGCTTCTTCTTACGCATTTTTTAATGTCTTACATATGGCAAGAATGAGCTTAACTCCACCCAGTCACATGTAGTCAATAATATGCAGCTCATCTTGTTAACAAAAAGCGGGAATCAGACTGGCGTAGTTTATTCTGTATCATGTCCTACTGGTCAACACATTATCCCTTATTCAATAGCATTTACGTTCGAACAGAAACAACACGCATTTAGTGTGATAAACTGCAATTTTGAATGAATTGTTAGCGATTGTCAAGTTATTTGTTTACTTATCTCAAAAAGCCTCTCTCTTTGATTGGTTTAATACATTTCAAAATAAAATAATTTAACTCAGGGCAATATAAAAGTATGAACAGCATGTTCTGTAGAACATAATAAGTACCTTTCCAGATGGCCATGAACGACGTGTAGGTTCCATAGGAACGTGGATGACCTTAGTCGAGTGCGAAGTGTAGTTCCACAAACTGAAGCTCCGGTCCCATAGCAACCAATCAAAAAAGCAAGGACAAACAGGCATTCCCAATGCAATTTTCGCATACAGGTGTGCCTTGGATTTCTCTTTCTTGTTCCAGACTTTGCACGCTAGTTCATCGTTATCTTCAATATTCGTCTTAATTGTGTAATCAAAACTGACGGCACCTTTGTATTGTTCTGAAATATATAACAATTCCATATATTTCTGAATACGCGAATGCATAGGATGTATTATCATTAGCATTATCATGGTTATCGATTTGTTATCATCATCATCACCATCAACATTATCATTACACTCGTCTATGCATCGTCATAGCCATCACAATCTTCATGATCTTCATCTACAATTGCGAATCATAAAACCAAATAATAGTATTTTACGAATGAAGATTATTTAATAAATGTATATGTATAAAGCTTGGTGACATACTATTAAATTTTAGATTTTGATCAGCTCGACGTAAATAGCTGCCGTCGGCTGTGTTGTCAAGGCCCTCGTAGTCACCATTAGCGATGTAACCAATAAATGGTGAGCCAAACGTATCAAACATTCTGCCATTAGGGTACGAGCTGAACGAGTACGAATTAGTCCCGTTGGTTGTAAATACGACTTGGAACGTAACGTTCTGAAACATTAAAATACAAAAAACACACG
Source organism: Dreissena polymorpha (assembly GCF_020536995.1). Lineage (NCBI taxonomy): Eukaryota > Metazoa > Mollusca > Bivalvia > Myida > Dreissenidae > Dreissena > Dreissena polymorpha. Next base: position 41,082,255 of record NC_068368.1, on the reverse strand, counting down.
ATAATATAATTATGAGCGATGATGGCCGCAACGTATGAGCAACATCCTTATGTTTTATGAAAAAATTGTATTACTGTTCATATTGTATCTTCTTTGAAGTCTGTTTATGTGTGTTTGATTTTTTTAAAGATGCATTTCGGTGTGTCCATGTGTTTGTCTTGAAAATAGTTTTTTAATATTCAAGAATAGACTACTTAAAGCCACATAAATACTAAACATCAACAAATAGTTCGTTAACTGTTTCGTAAAATAAAGTTTACCATTATTAAATTAGTGTTCCTTATAGCAATAGCCATAAGTTTCGAATATTTTTTAAAATATTTCGGAAAATAAAATTAAACACCTAAAAAATCATTATAGTTATAGCCAAAATTTCAACGCTAGATGTGGTATTGTAACATCGATGTAACGAGATCAAAAATGCGCGTTTTTTTGTGTCACAATATATTCCATGTGAATTTCCCGCGACGATATCTGAAAATTTACTAGCAAACGCGAGATTGGCTTCGGGTAGCGTTGAAAGCACGACGTAGTGCTAAAGAGCTGTCCGAAGCAAATCTCGCGTTATCTCGTAAATGTTCGGTTATCGTCGCGGGAAATTCACATGGAATATTTTGTCATACAAAAAAATAAAAACGCGCATTTTGTATCTCGTTAAATCTGTGTTGCCAGACCACATCTGACCTTCAAATTTTGGCTATCGCTAAAATGAACACTGATTTTGTATGTGTTAACTTTATTTTTCGAAATATTTTACGAAATATTCGTTTATTTTGAGTGTTAATTGGCTTTTAAATGGAAAGTACAAAATGAACTTCAGACTCCACTCACATCATTTCCTCCAACTCGTGTTGCCGCATTCCACGTGGCTTTCAGCACATAGATGGGCTCGAAGTTTGCCTCGCCATAGCTTGCCTTAACGAAGCCCTTCACATTAGCACTCACATTAGCGTTGCTAACTGTTGCAAAGTCGTACGAATGGTAAAACAACTCATCGCGTTTCACCAATAGATTTGCAAAATAAGGCGCGATGCAAACGGCCCCCTTGAAGTCAGTGCTGTAACCTCGACTATTGCGTGGTGGGAAATAGCCCGAAAATGGCTGCTTGAAGCAAATAAGGCCGTTCGGGCAAACCTACAACGGATGGAATGTATTGATTTAAATCTTTCAATAATTTTTTTAAAAGTTTTAATTTTAAATCGCATTGTATATATTCGTATGAAACGTTTTCATTTCAATTGAGCAGTCATCTAAAATGTGATTTTGTGTAAATTTAACTCATCATGACGACAATATAAAAACGCACACATTGTTTGACTTGGTAAATTTTAACGAGGGTTGTTTTGTGGAACTTTTTAAACAAACTGTAGAATCTCTTGTTTTGTAAACAAGTCATGCAATAAGAGGCAAGCTCGAGACTGTTCAGAAAATGTGGCATAATTCAAACTTACAGCACCCATATAAATAAAAAATATATCAATTCTCTAGCACTGTTTTGTCTATTCATTAATTAACAAACCATAGTTTGCTACATATTCGTAAAAAACAACTTCATTCAAACGCATAATTTTGGTACGACTGCCGGCGGAGTGATTCCTAGTCTTTTAATATTGCCATTAGAATCAACATATGAAAGGTAATGGTGTAGCTGAACAACAGAGAGACACTTACGTATATTTTTCTGTACCCCGTACCGCGGAATGGTACACGGTAGCCAAGATTGATGAGCACTGTACACGTGTCGTCAGAGGCGGGGGAGGCCTGGTCCCCGGCTGTTGTGCCATACTCCAAGAAGAAGCCTTAATAAAAGGCAAACATCACACCAATTTTAATTGAGGAGACAAATTGGCATACAATGTGATCATTGAGAAACACGATAAATATAAAAACATGATATAGTACGTATTGTAAAATACCATAAATAAATAAACAATAAGTGAAATTAAAACATAATAGTACATACCACGTGATGGAATCTCGGGAGCTGCAGTTGTAGTAGGTGTCTGTGTTGTAGTAGACGGCTGAGTTGTAGTAGGAGACTGTGTTGAAGAAGATGCCAGAGATGTTGTAGGTGTCTGTGTGGAAGTAGAAGACTGTGTTGAGGGGGAAGTAAAAGGTGCCTGTGTCGAGGCAGATGCCAGCGTTGTATTAGGAGCCGCAGTTGTAGTAGAAGCCTGAGATGTTGTTGATGCCGGACTTGTTGTTTCTGCCGAAGTTTACATGCGCATAAATCAGTATATTCGCTTGTGCATTGACATTATATAATCGGTAGCTTCAAATAAGCATGTAACATCATTTGTCCGTTGTCATTTATTTTAAATCTTTTTCAAATGAAAGTTCAACGAATCAACTAACACATGCTCATGCATCTATCAACAAAGAAAATAGAAAAAAGAAAGTTTAAGATTTGAAATGTTCTTACCGTTCTGAACGCATGATCCGTTTCTTTCATTGAATCCTATCAGACACGAGCATTCAAACCCTCCGTTTGTGTTGTGACAGAACTTGTTGAGGTTTGCGCTACACGTGTGAGTTCCGAGCTGGCATTCGTCTACATCGGTGTCACACGTCGATCCTTTCCATTGGTCTTTGCACAAGCACGTGCCTTTCACGTGATTGCAAGTCTGCGTTAAAACCAACGCGTTGGTGGTGTTGCAGTTACACGGCGTGTTACAACCATTCCCATATGTATTGTTGCTACATGCTGAAACAAATTAAATTAAATGATTGACACCTATATATTTACAATAATAAATAAAATGCAATAACAGTGCAATTGTACTTGAATTATTTTCTTATATTTCTACGTATTTACACCAATAATAATCATGAATTCATCGCAGACTGATTTTCTATGTATCTACACAAATTATAATCATGAATGCATCGAAGATTTCTTGCGTTAAGAATTTTTTCTGAGAATCTGGGTAGATATATCTTATAAACCTATAATTATGTAGTTTGTAACAACAAAAGAAATGTATATGCATTTTATTATTCTGCATCTATGTAACAAAACAAAACTAGACTACGTTGTGTTATTTTAGAAAATGCTAGGAAAACATGTTTTTAGGATTTAGGTCGATCAAATACAATTACTACAACACCATTTATTGGCTTGAGTCCATAACGGAACGCGACCTGTTCTAAATAATGTTATGCATGACAAGCCTAAAATCAAAGTTAAAGCTAATTCAGACGTTATCCGGAAACAATGTAAACCTAAAACCCTGCGAACCAATTGATCGACAGACTAACTCGCACACCTTTTGTGTGGAGGTTGTCATTAAACAATCACGGAATTAGTTGTTATCAATGTCCGCCGGAACAGCAGGAATTCACAAGATTTATATGTATTACAAATATATGAATATTGCAACATTATTACCTTATGAACATTGTTAATACTATTTCGCCTGACACATTAAGGCAGGTAAACGAGCCATATGTGTTGCTGCAGTGTGTTTTGGTTTGACAGTTGTAAGTACCGAACTTTCTCATCAGATAATTATGACACGTGTTTACATGCAAATACATTAGTATATACGCTGGTACATTGACATTATATAATCGGTAACTGCTAATAAGCATTCAGCGTCATTTGTCCGTTGTCATTTATTCTAATAAAAATATTTCAAATGCAAGTTCAACGAATCAAGTAACAAAATACTCTTGAACGTATTAGCGATGAAAAAACGGCGTTTAATAAAACACTGAATTACACGGTTTAATGAATGAATGTTATGTATATGTTAATCTTCATTTACAATTGTTATTGGATATATAATATAAGTATGACACGGGCTTACCTTCGCATACACCGGAAACACCAGTATATCCGATGTTGCATGGACAGGTGAATGATCCGTTATTGTTGGCACACGTGGAATTTTGTCGACAATTGTGAGTACCCAGCTTGCATTCGTCTATATCGGCTTCACACGTCGCACCTTCCCATTGGACATTGCACAAGCACGTGCCATTCACATGATTGCAAGTCTGCGTTGAAACCAACGCGTTGGTGGTGTTGCAGTTACACGGCGTGTTACAGCCATTCCCATATGTATTGTTGCTACATGCTGAAACAAATTAAATTGAATATTGACACCATATATTTACAATTAAAAATAAAATGCAATAACCGTACAAGTGTTATTGAATTATTTTATTTTATTTCTACGTATCTACACCAATTATAATCATGAATTCATCGCTGACTGATTTTTTATGCGTCTACACACATTATCATCATGAATGCATCGAATATTTCTTACGTTAAGAAGTTTTTTATGAGAATCTGAGCAGATATATCTCATTTACATTTAATTATGTAGTTTGTAACAACAAAAGAAATGTATATGCATTCTATTATGATGCATATATGTAACAAAACAACATAAGTCTACGTTATGTTTTTCCTTACAAAATGCCAGGACAACATTTTGTGTAGGACTTAGGTCGATCAAATGCAATTACTACAACACCATTTATTGGCTTGAGTCCATAACAAAACGCGACCTGTTCTAAATAATGTTATGCATGACAAGCCTAAAAATCAAAGGTAAAGCTAATTCAGTGGTTATCCGGAAACAATGAAAATCTAAAAACCTGCGAACCAATTGATCGACAGACTAACGCGCACACCTTTGTGTGGTGGTTGTCATAAAACAATCACGGAATAAGTGGTTATCAATGTCCACAGGAACAGCAGGAATTCACAAGATTTATATGTATTACAAATATATTAATATTGCAACAGTATTACCTTATGAACATTGTTAATAGTGTTTCGCCTGCCTCATAAAGGCAGGTAAACGAGTCATGTGTGTTACTGCAGTGTGCAATGGTTTAACATTTGTGACTACCGAACTTTCTCATCAGATAATTATTACACGTGTTTACATGCAAATACATTAGTATATACGCTGGTGAATTGGCATCATATAACCGGTATCTTCTAATAAGCATTCAGCGTCATTTCTCCGTTGTCATTTATTACAACTATCTTCCAAATGCAAGTTCAACGAATCAAGGAATAAAATGCTCTTGCACTTATGAACGATGAAGAACAGCGTTTAATAAAACACTGAATTACCCGGTTTAATGAATGAATGTTATGTAGATGTTCATCTTCATTTGCAATTGTTATTGAGCATATACTATAAGTATGAAGCTTGATTACCTGTGCATACACCGGAAACATCAGTATATCCGATAATGCATGGACAGGTGAATGATCCGTTATTATTGTCACACGTGGAATTTTGTCGACACTTGTGAGTACCCAGCTTGCATTCGTCTACATCAGCTTCACACGTCGCACCTTCCCATTGGGCATTGCACAAGCACGTGCCATTCACGTGATTGCAAGTCTGCGTTGAAACCAACGCGTTGGTGGTGTTGCAGTTACACGGCGTGTTACAGCCATTCCCATATGTATTGACGCTACATGCTGAAACAAACAAAATTAAATATTAACACCATATATTTACAATAAAAAATAAAATGCAATAACAGTGCAATCGTACTTGAATTATTTTCTTTTATTTCTACGTATCTACACCAATTATAATCATGAATTTATCGCAGACTGATATTCTGTGTATTTACACAAATTATAATCATGAATGCATTGAAGATTTCTTACGTTAACAATTTTGTTATGAGAATGTGGGTAGATATATCGCATATAACAACAAAAGAAATGTATATGCATTTTATTATGCTGCATCTATGTAACAAAACAAAACTAGACAACGTTATGTTTTTCTTTAGAAAATGCTAGGAAAACATGGTGTTTAGGATTTAGGTCGATCGAATTCAATTACTACAACACGATTTATTGGCTTGAGTCCATAGCAAAACTCGACCTGTTCTAAATAATGGTATGCATGACAAGCCTAAAACTCAAAGGTAAAGCTAATTCAGTTGTTTTCCGGAAACAATGTAAACCTAAAAACCTGCTGACAAATTGATCGACAGACTAACTCGTACACCTTTTGTTTGGTGGTTGTCATTAAACAATCACGGAATTAGTGGTTATCAATGTTCGCCGGAACAGCAGGAATTTAAAAGATTTATATGTATTACAGATATATGAATATTGCAACAGTATTACCTTATGAACATTGTTAATAGTGTTTAGCCTGCCTCATAAAGGCAGGGGTAAACGAGCCATGAGTGTTGCTGCAGTGTGTTTTGGTTTGACAGTTGTGAGTACCGAACTTTCTCATCAGATAATTATGACAAGTGTGAACAAGCAAATACATTAGTATAAACGCTGGTGCATTGACATTATATAACCGGTATCTTCTAATAAGCATTCAGCGTCATTTGTCCGTTGTCATTAATTATAAATATCTTTCAAATGCAAGTTCAACTAATCAAGTAACACAATACTCTTGCACTTATTAACGATGAAAAACGGTGTTTAATAAAACACTGAATTACCCGGTTTAATGAATGAATGTTATGTAGATGTTCATCTTCATTTGCAATTGTTATTGAGCATATATTATAAGTATGACGCTTGCTTACCTGTGCATACACCGGAAACATCAGTATATCCGATGTTGCATGGACAGGTGAATGATCCGTTATTATTGGCACACGTGGAATTTTGTCGACAATTGTGAGTACCCAGCTTGCATTCGTCTATATCAGCTTCACACGTCGCACCTTCCCATTGGGCATTGCACAAGCACGTGCCATTCACATGATTGCATGTCTGCGTTGAAACCAACGCGTTGGTGGTTTTGCAGTTACACGGCGTGATACAGCCAGTCCCATATGTATTGTTGCTACATGCTGAAACAAATTAAATCAAATATTGACACCATATATTTACGAGAAAAAAAATGCAATAACAGGGCAATTGTACTTGAATTATGTTCTTTTATTTCTACGTATCTACACCAATTATATCACGAATTAATCGCAGACTGATTTTCTATGTATCTACACAATTATTATCATGAATGCATCGAAGATTTCTTACGTTAAGAATTTTTAATGAGAATCTGGGTAGATATATCTCATATACCTATAGTTATGTAGTTGTAACAACAAAAGAAATGTATATACATTTTATATTGCTTCATCTATGTAACAAAACAAAACTAGACTGCGTTATGTTTTTTAGAAAATGCTAGGAAAACATGTTTTTTAGGATTTAGGTCGATACAATGCAATTACTACAACACCATTTATTGGCTTGAGTCCATAACAAAACGCGACCTGTTCTAAATAATGTTATGCATGACAAGCCTAACAATCAAAGGTAAAGCTAGTTCAGTGGTTATCCGGAACAATGTAAACCTAAAAACCTGCGAATCAATTGATCGACAAACTAACTCGCACACCTTTTGTGTGGTGGTTGTCATTAAACAATCACGGAATTAGTGGTTATCAATGTCCGCAGGAACAGTAGGAATTCACAAGATTTATATGTATTACAAATATATGAATATTGCAACAGTATTACCTTATGAACATTGTTAAAAGTTTTTCGCGCGGCTCATATAAGATGGTAAAGGAGCTATGCGTGTTGCTGCAGTGTGCAATGGTTTGACAGTTGTGGTTGTGAGTACCGATAATTCATATCAGATAATTATGCAACGTGGTTACATGTGCATACATTAGTATATTCGCTGGTGCATCGACATTATATAACCGGTAACTTCTAAAAAGCATGCAACGTCATTTGTCCGTTGTTATTTATTTGAACCCTCATTCAAATGCTAGGTAAACGGATCAAATACAAATACTCTTGCACATAGAAACAATGAAAAACGGTGTTTAATAAAACACTGAATTACCCAGTTGTATGAATGTATGTTATGTATATGTTAATCTTCATTTACAATTGTTATTGGGCATATAATATAATTATGACACGGGCTTACCTTCGCATACACCGGAAACACCAGTATATCCGATGTTGCATGGACAGGTGAATGATCCGTTATTGTTGGCACACGTGGAATTTTGTCGACAATTGTGAGTACCCAGCTTGCATTCGTCTATATCGGCTTCACACGTCGCACCTTCCCATTGGACATTGCACAAGCACGTGCCATTCACATGATTGCAAGTCTGCGTTGAAACCAACGCGTTGGTGGTGTTGCAGTTACACGGCGTGTTACAGCCATTCCCATATTTATTGTCGCTACATGCTGAAACAAATTAAATAAAAATGACATCAAATATTAACAGTTATGAATGAAAAAGCAATATAAGTTCAGTTGTACTTTAATTATTTCTTTGATTTCCACATATCTACACAAATTATAATCATTAATTCATCGCAGACGGATTTTCTATGTATCTACACACATTATAATCATGAATTCATCGAAGTTTTCTTACTTAAGGACCTTTTTTGAGAATCTGGGTTGATATATCGCATATACCTATAATTATGTAGCTTATCACAACAAAAGAATTGTATATGCATTTTATTCTGCTGCATCAATGCAACAAAAAGCACTAGACTACGTTATGTTTTTCTTATAGAAAATGCAAGGAAATCATGGTGTTTAGGATTAAGGTCGATACAAAGCAATTACTACAAAACCATTTATTGGCTAGCATCCATAACAAAACGCGACCCGTACTAAATAATGTTATGCATGACAAGCCTAAAAATAAAATTTAAAGCTTTTTCAGTGATTATCCGGACACAATGTAAACCTAAAACCCTGCGAACCAATTGATCGAGGAACTCACTCGTACACCTTCTGTGTGGTGGTTGTCATAAAACAATCACGGAATTAGTGGTAATAAATGTCCGCCGGAACAGCAGGAATTCACAAGATTTATATGTATTACAAATATATGAATATTGCAACAGTAATACCTTATGATCATTATTCAAAAGTGTTTTACCTGTTTCAAATAGGCATGTAAACGAGCCATGCGTGTTGCTGCAGTGTGCTTTGGTTTGACAGTTGTGAGTACCGAACATTCATATCAGATCATTATGACACGTGTTTACATGTGCACCCATAAGTATATCCGCCGGTGCATTGACATTATATAACCGATAATTTCTAATAAAGATGCAACTTGATATGTTCGTTGTCATTTATTTTAAGTCAGTTTCAAAATGCAAGTTCAACGAATCAAATAACAAATACTCTTGCATTTATTAACAATTAAAACCTGTTTTTAATGAAACACTGACTTACCCAGTTGAATACATGTATGTTATGTAGATATTAATCTTCATTCACAATTGTTACTGTGCATATAAGTATGACGCGTGCTTACCTGTGCATACACCGGCTACATCAGTATATCCGATGTTGCATGGACAGGTGAATGATCCGTTATTATTGGCACACGTGGAATTTTGTCGACAGTTGTGGTTCCCTTCTGTGCATTCATCTCGATCCTCACCACACGTGGTTCCCTTCCACCCAGTCTTGCAGGTGCAAACACCGGTTACTTTGTCACAGGGGGTTTGTGTGTTGTTAGCTACGCATTCACAACTCCTATTACACTGTACACCCCAATTGCCATCCACGCAAGCTGGTATAAAACAAGAAGCACGCTTTCATATCTTATTTTCACATAGTTAGTATTTGTCATTTATTATATCTCTTTCATGTATAATTTTAAATATTTATCATTACAGTGCATAACAAAACGAGACCTGTACTAAATAATGGTATGCATGACAAGCTTTAAAATCAAATGTAAAGCTAATTCAGTGGTTATCCGGAAACAATGTAAACCTAAAAACTTGCGAACCAATTGATCGACAGACTAACTCGCACACCCTTTGTGTGGTGGTTGTCATAAAACAATCACGGAATTAGTGGTTATCAATGTCCGCCAGAACAGCAGGAATTCACAAGATTTATATGTATTACAAATATATAAATATTGCAACAGTATTACCTTATGAACATTGTTAAAAGTTTTTCGCGCGGCTCATATAAGATGGTAAAGGAGCTATGCGTGTTGCTGCAGTGTGCAATGGTTTGACAGTTGTGGTTGTGAGTACCGATCATTCATATCAGATAATTATGCAACGTGTTTACATGTGCATACATTAGTATATTCGCTGGTGCATCGACATTATATAACCGGTAACTTCTAAAAAGCATGCAACGTCATTTGTCCGTTGTTATTTATTTGAACCCTCTTTCAAATGCAAGTTAAACGGATCAAATACAAATACTCTTGCACATAGAAACAATGAAAAACGGTGTTTAATAAAACACTGAATTACCCAGATGTATGAATGTATGTTATGTATATGTTAATCTTCATTTACAATTGTTATTGGGCATATAATATAAGTATGACACGGGCTTACCTTCGCATACACCGGAAACATCAGTATATCCGATGTTGCATGGACAGGTGAATGATCCGTTATTGTTGGCACACGTGGAATTTTGTCGACAATTGTGAGTACCCAGCTTGCATTCGTCTATATCGGCTTCACACGTCGCACCTTCCCATTGGGCATTGCACAAGCACGTGCCATTCACATGATTGCAAGTCTGCGTTGAAACCAACGCGTTGGTGGTGTTGCAGTTACACGGCGTGTTACAGCCATTCCCATATTTATTGTCGCTACATGCTGAAACAAATTAAATAAAAATGACATCAAATATTAACAGTAATGAATAAAAAGCAATATAAGTTCAGTTGTACTTGAATTATTTCTTTGATTTCCACATATCTACACAAATTATAATCATTAATTCATCGCAGACGGATTTTCTATGTATCTACACACATTATAATCATGAATTCATCGAAGATTTCTTACTTAAGGACATTTTTTGAGAATCTGGGTTGATATATCGCATAAACCTATAATCATGTAGCTTGTCACAACAAAAGAATTGTATATGCATTTTATTCTGCTGCATCTATGCAACAAAAAGCACTAGACTACGTTATGTTTTTCTTATAGAAAATGCAAGGAAATCATGGTTTTTAGGATTAAGGTCGATACAAAGCAATTACTACAAAACCATTGATTGGCTAGCATCCATAACAAAACGCGACCCGTACTAAATAATGTTATGCATGACAAGCCTAAAAATAAAATTTAAAGCTTTTTCAGTGATTATCCGGAAACAATGTAAACCTAAAACCCTGCGAACCAATTGATCGAGAGACTAACTCGTACACCTTCTGTGTGGTGGTTGTCATAAAACAATCACGGAATTAGTAGTAATAAATGTCCGCCGGAACAGCAGGAATTCACAAGATTTATATGTATTACAAATATATGAATATTGCAACAGTAATACCTTATGATCATTATTCAAAAGTGTTTTACCTGTCTCAAATAGGCATGTAAACGAGCCATGCGTGTTGCTGCAGTGTGCTATGGTTTGACAGTTGTGAGTACCGAACATTCATATCAGATCATTATGACACGTGTTAACATGTGCACCCATAAGTATATCCGCCGGTGCATTGACATTATATAACCGATAATTTCTAATAAAGATGCAACTTGATATGTTCGTTGTCATTTATTTTAAGTCTGTTTCAAATGCAGGTTCAACGAATCAAATAACAAATACTCTTGCACTTATTAACAATTAAAATCTGTTTTTTAATGAAACACTGACTTACCCAGTTGAATACATGTATGTTATGTAGATATTAATCTTCATTCACAATTGTTACTGTGCATATAAGTATGACGCGTGCTTACATGTGCATACACCGGCTACATCAGTATATCCGATGTTGCATGGACAGGTGAATGATCCGTTATTATTGGCACACGTGGAATTTTGTCGACAGTTGTGGGTCCCTTCTGTGCATTCATCTCGATCCTCACCACACGTGGTTCCCTTCCACCCAGTCTTGCAGGTGCAAACACCGGTTACTTTGTCACAGGGGGTTTGTGTGTTGTAAGCTACGCATTCACAACTCCTATCACACTGTACACCCCAATTGCCATCCACGCAAGCTGGTATAAAACAAGAAGCACGCTTTCATATCTTATTTTCACATAGTTAGTATTTGTCATTTATTATATCTCTTTCATGTATAATTTTAAATATTTATCATTACAGTGCATAACAAAACGAGACCTGTACTAAATAATGGTATGCATGACAAGCTTTAAAATCAAATGTAAAGCTAATTCAGTGGTTATCCGGAAACAATGTAAACTTAAAACTTGCGAACCAATTGATCGACAGACTAACTCGCACACCCTTTGTGTGGTGGTTGTCATAAAACAATCACGGAATTAGTGGTATCAATGTCCGCCAGAACAGCAGGAATTCACAAGATTTAAATGTATTACAAATATATAAATATTGCAACAGTATTACCTTATGAACATTGTTAAAAGTTTTTCGCGCGGCTCATATAAGATGGTAAAGGAGCTATGCGTGTTGCTGCAGTGTGCAATGGTTTGACAGTTGTGGTTGTGAGTACCGATCATTCATATCAGATAATATGCAACGTGTTTACATGTGCATACATTAGTATATTCGCTGGTGCATCGACATTATATAACCGGTAACTTCTAAAAAGCATGCAACGTCATTTGTCCGTTGTTATTTATTTGGACCCTCTTTCAAATGCAAGTTAAACGGATCAAATACAAATACTCTTGCACATAGAAACAATGAAAAACGGTGTTTAATAAACACTGAATTACCCAGTTGTATGAATGTATGTTATGTATATGTTAATCTTCATTTACAATTGTTATTGGGCATATAATATAAGTATGACACGGGCTTACCTTCGCATACACCGATAACACCAGTATATCCGATGTTGCATGGACAGGTGAATGATCCGTTATTGTTGGCACACGTGGAATTTTGTCGACAATTGTGAGTACCCAGCTTGCATTCGTCTATATCGGCTTCACACGTCGCACCTTCCCATTGGGCATTGCACAAGCACGTGCCATTCACATGATTGCAAGTCTGCGTTGAAACCAACGCGTTGGTGGTGTTGCAGTTACACGGCGTGTTACAGCCATTCCCATATTTATTGTCGCTACATGCTGAAACAAATTAAATAAAAATGACATCAAATATCAACAGTAATGAATAAAAAGCAATATAAGTTCAGTTGTACTTGAATTATTTCTTTGATTTCCACATATCTACACAAATTATAATCATTAATTCATCGCAGACGGATTTTCTATGTATCTACACACATTATAATCATGAATTCATCGAAGATTTCTTACTTAAGGACCTTTTTTGAGAATCTGGGTTGATATATCGCATATACCTATAATCATGTAGCTTGTCACCACAAAAGAATTGTATATGAATTTTATTCTGCTGCATCTATGCAACAAAAAGCACTAGACTACGTTATGTTTTTCTTATAGAAAATGCAAGGAAATCATGGTTTTTAGGATTAAGGTCTATACAAAGCAATTACTACAAAACCATTTATTGGCTAGCATCCATAACAAAACGCGACCCGTACTAAATAATGGTATGCATGACAAGCCTAAAAATAAAATTTAAAGCTTTTTCAGTGATTATCCGGGAACAATGTAAACCTAAAACCCTGCGAACCAATTGATCGAGAGACTAACTCGTACACCTTCTGTGTGGTGGTTGTCATAAAACAATCACGGAATTTGGTAATAAATGTCCGCCGGAACAGCAGGAATTCACGAGATTTATATGTATTACAAATATATGAATATTGCAACAGTAATACCTTATGATCATTATTCAAAAGTGTTTTACCTGTCACAAATAGGCATGTAAACGAGCGATGCGTGTTGCTGCAGTGTGCTATGGTTTGACAGTTGTGAGTACCGAACATTCATATCAGATCATTATGACACGTGTTTACATGTGCACCCATAAGTATATCCGCCGGTGCATTGACATTATATAACCGATAATTTCTAATAAAGATGCAACTTGATATGTTCGTTGTCATTTATTTTAAGTCTGTTTCAAATGCAAGTTCAACGAATCAAATAACAAAAACTCTTGCATTTATTAACAATTAAAACCTGTGTTTAATGAAACACTGACTTACCCAGTTGAATACATGTATGTTATGTAGATATTAATCTTCATTCACAATTGTTACTGTGCATATAAGTATGACGCGTGCTTACCTGTGCATACACCGGCTACATCAGTATATCCGATGTTGCATGGACAGGTGAATGATCCGTTATTATTGGCACACGTGGAATTTTGTCGACAGTTGTGGGTCCCTTCTGTGCATTCATCTCGATCCTCACCACACGTGGTTCCCTTCCACCCAGTCTTGCAGGTGCAAACACCGGTTACTTTGTCACAGGGGGTGTGTGTGTTGTTAGCTACGCATTCACAACTCCTATTACACTGTACACCCCAATTGCCATCCACGCAAGCTAGGTATAAAACAAGAAGCACGCATTCATATCTTATTTTCACATAGTTAGTATTTGTCATTTATTATATCTCTTTCATGTATAATTTTAAATATTTATCATTACAGTGCATAACAAAACGAGACCTGTACTAAATAATGGTATGCATGACAAGCTTTAAAATCAAATGTAAAGCTAATTCAGTGGTTATCCGGAAACAATGTAAACCTAAAACCTTGCGAACCAATTGATCGAGACAGACTCACTCGCACACCCTTCTGTGTGGTGGTTGTCATAAAACAATCACGGAATTAGTGGTTATCAATGTCCGCCAGAACAGCAGGAATTCACAAGATTTATATGTATACAAATATATAAATATTGCAACAGTATTACCTTATGAACATTGTTAAAAAAGTTTTCGCGCGGCTCATATAAGATCGTTAAAGGAGCTATGCGTGTTGCTGCAGTAGTGCAATGGTTTGAACAGTTGTGGTTGTGAGTACCGATCATTCATATCAGATAATTATGCAACGTGTTTACATGTGCATACATTAGTATATTCGCTGGTGCATCGACATTATATAACCGGTAACTTCTAAAAAGCATGCAACGTTATTTGTCCGTTGTTATTTATTTGAACCCCTCTTTCAAATGCAAGTTAAACGGATCAAATACAATATACTCTTGCACATAGAAACAATGAAAAACGGTGTTTAATAAAACACTGAATTACCCAGTTGTATGAATGTATGTTATGTATATGTTAATCTTCATTTACAATTGGTATTGGGCATATAATATAAGTATGACACGGGCTTACCTTCGCATACACCGAAACACCAGTATATCCGATGTTGCATGGACAGGTGAATGATCCGTTATTGTTGGCACACGTGGAATTTTGTCGACAATTGTGAGTACCCAGCTTGCATTCGTCTATATCGGCTTCACACGTCGCACCTTCCCATTGGGCATTGCACAAGCACGTGCCATTAACATGATTGCAAGTCTGCGTTGAAACCAACGCGTTGGTGGTGTTGCAGTTACACGGCGTGTTACAGCCATTCCCATATTTATTGTCGCTACATGCTGAAACAAATTAAATAAAAATGACATCAAATATTAACAGTAATGAATAAAAAGCAATATAAGTTCAGTTGTACTTGAATTATTTCTTTGATTTCCACATATCTACACAAATTATAATCATTAATTCATCGCAGACGGATTTTCTATGTATCTACACACATTATAATCATGAATTCATCGAAGATTTCTTACTTAAGGACCTTTTTTGAGAATCTGGGTTGATATATCGCATATACCTATAATCATGTAGCTTGTCACATACAAAAGAATTGTATATGCATTTTATTCTGCTGCATCTATGCAACAAAAAGCACTAGACTACGTTATGTTTTTCTTATAGAAAATGCAAGGAAATCATGGTTTTTAGGATTAAGGTCGATACAAAGCAATTACTACAAAACCATTAATTGGCTAGCATCCATAACAAAACGCGACCCGTACTAAATAATGTTATGCATGACAAGCCTAAAAATAAAATTTAAAGCTTTTTCAGTGATTATCCGGAAACAATGTAAACCTAAAACCCTGCGAACCAATTGATCGAGAGACTAACTCGTACACCTTCTGTGTGGTGGTTGTCATAAAACAATCACGGAATTAGTGGTAATAAATGTCCGCCGGAACAGCAGGAATTCACAAGATTTATATGTATTACAAATATATGAATATTGCAACAGTAATACCTTATGATCATTATTCAAAAGTGTTTTACCTGTCTCAAATAGGCATGTAAACGAGCCATGCGTGTTGCTGCAGCGTGCTATGGTTTGACAGTTGTGAGTACCGAACATTCATATCAGATCATTATGACACGTGTTTACATGTGCACCCATAAGTATATCCGCCGGTGCATTGACATTATATAACCGATAATTTCTAATAAAGATGCAACTTGATATGTTCGTTGTCATTTATTTTAAGTCTGTTTCAAATGCAAGTTCAACGAATCAAATAACAAATACTCTTGCATTTATTAACAATTAAAACCTGTTTTTAATGAAACACTGACTTACCCAGTTGAATACATGTATGTTATGTAGATATTAATCTTCATTCACAATTGTTACTGTGCATATAAGTATGACGCGTGCTTACCTGTGCATACACCGGCTACATCAGTATATCCGATGTTGCATGGACAGGTGAATGATCCGTTATTATTGGCACACGTGGAATTTTGTCGACAGTTGTGGGTCCCTTCTGTGCATTCATCTCGATCCTCACCACACGTGGTTCCCTTCCACCCAGTCTTGCAGGTGCAAACACCGGTTACTTTGTCACAGGGGGTTTGTGTGTTGTTAGCTACGCATTCACAACTCCTATTACACTGTACACCCCAATTGCCATCCACGCAAGCTGGTATAAAACAAGAAGCACGCTTTCATATCTTATTTTCACATAGTTAGTATTTGTCATTTATTATATCTCTTTCATGTATAATTTAAATATTTATCATTACAGTGCATAACAAAACGAGACCTGTACTAAATAATGGTATGCATGACAAGCTTTAAAATCAAATGTAAAGCTAATTCAGTGGTTATCCGGAAACAATGTAAACCTAAAACCTTGCGAACCAATTAATTGACAGACTAACTCGCACACCCTTTGTGTGGTGGTTGTCATAAAACAATCACGGAATAAGTGGTTATCAATGTCCTGCCAGAATAAGCAGGAATTCACAAGATTTATATGTATTACAAATATATAAATATTGCAACAGTATTACCTTATGAACATTGTTAAAGTTTTTTCGCGCCGGCTCATATAAGATGGTAAGGAGCTATGCGTGTTGCTGCAGTAGTGCAATGGTTTGACAGTTGTGGTTGTGAGTACCGATCATTCATATCAGATAATTATGCAACGTGTTTACATGTGCATACATTAGTATATTCGCTGGTGCATCGACATTATATAACCGGTAACTTCTAAAAAGCATGCAACGTCATTTGTCCGTTGTTATTTATTTGAACCCTCTTTCAAATGCAAGTTAAACGGATCAAATACAATACTCTTGCACAAAGAAACAATGAAAAACGGTGTTTAATAAAACACTGAATTACCCAGTTGTATGAATGTATGTTATGTATATGTTAATCTTCATTTACAATTGTTATTGGGCATATAATATAAGTATGACACGGGCTTACCTTCGCATACACCGGAAACACCAGTATATCCGATGTTGCATGGACAGGTGAATGATCCGTTATTGTTGGCACACGTGGAATTTTGTCGACAATTGTGAGTACCCAGCTTGCATTCGTCTATATCGGCTTCACACGTCGCACCTTCCCATTGGGCATTGCACAAGCACGTGCCATTCACATGATTGCAAGTCTGCGTTGAAACCAACGCGTTGGTGGTGTTGCAGTTACACGGCGTGTTACAGCCATTCCCATATTTATTGTCGCTACATGCTGAAACAAATTAAATAAAAATGACATCAAATATTAACAGTAATGAATAAAAAGCAATATAAGTTCAGTTGTACTTGAATTATTTCTTTGATTTCCACATATCTACACAAATTATATCATTAATTCATCGCAGACGGATTTTCTATGTATCTACACACATTATAATCATGAATTCATCGAAGATTTCTTACTTAAGGACCTTTTTTGAGAATCTGGGTTGATATATCGCATAAACCTATAATCATGTAGCTTGTCACATAACAAAAGAATTGTATATGCATTTTATTCTGCTGCATCTATGCAACAAAAAGCACTAGACTACGTTATGTTTTTCTTATAGAAAATGCAAGGCAATCATGGTTTTTAGGATTAAGGTCGATACAAAGCAATTACTACAAAACCATTGATTAGCTAGCATCCATAACAAAACGCGACCCGTACTAAATAATGTTATGCACGACAAGCCTTAAAAATAAAATTTAAAGCTTTTTCAGTGATTATCCGGAAACAATGTGAACCTAAAACCCTGCGAACCAATTGATCGAGGAACTCACTCGTACACCTTCTGTGTGGTGGTTGTCATAAAACAATCACGGAATTAGTGGTAATAATGTCCGCCGGAAGCAGCAGGAATTCACAAGATTTATATGTATTACAAATATATGAATATTGCAACAGTAATACCTTATGATCATTATTCAAAAGTGTTTTACCTGTCTCAAATAGGCATGTAAACGAGCCATGCGTGTTGCTGCAGCGTGCTATGGTTTGACAGTTGTGAGTACCGAACATTCATATCAGATCATTATGACACGTGTTTACATGTGCACCCATAAGTATATCCGCCGGTGCATTGACATTATATAACCGATAATTTCTAATAAAGATGCAACTTGATATGTTCGTTGTCATTTATTTTAAGTCTGTTTCAAATGCAAGTTCAACGAATCAAATAACAAAAACTCTTGCATTTATTAACAACTAAAACCTGTTTTTAATGAAACACTGACTTACCCAGTTGAATACATGTATGTTATGTAGATATTAATCTTCATTCACAATTGTTACTGTGCATATAAGTATGACGCGTGCTTACCTGTGCATACACCGGCTACATCAGTATATCCGATGTTGCATGGACAGGTGAATGATCCGTTATTATTGGCACACGTGGAATTTTGTCGACAGTTGTGGGTCCCCTTCTGTGCATTCATCTCGATCCTCACCACACGTGGTTCCCTTCCACCCAGTCTTGCAGGTGCAAACACCGGTTACTTTGTCACAGGGGGTTTGTGTGTTGTTAGCTACGCATTCACAACTCCTATTGCACTGTACACCCCAATTGCCATCCACGCAAGCTGGTATAAAACAAGAAGCACGCTTTCATATCTTATTTTCACATAGTTAGTATTTGTCATTTATTATATCTCTTTCATGTATAATTTTAAATATTTATCATTACAGTGCATAACAAAACGAGACCTGTACTAAATAATGGTATGCATGACAAGCTTTAAAATCAAATGTAAAGCTAATTCAGTGGTTATCCGGAAACAATGTAAACCTAAAAACTTGCGAACCAATTGATCGACAGACTAACTCGCACACCCTTTGTGTGGTGGTTGTCATAAAAAAATCACGGAATTAGTGGTTATCAATGTCCGCCAGAACAGTAGGAATTCACAATATTTATATGTATTACAAATATATAAATATTGCAACAGTATTACCTTATGAACATTGTTAAAAGTTATCGCGCGGCTCATATAAGATGGTAAAGGAGCTATGCGTGTTGCTGCAGTGTGCAATGGTTTGACAGTTGTGGTTGTGAGTACCGATCATTCATATCAGCTAATTATGCAACGTGTTTACATGTGCATACATTAGTATATTCGCTGGTGTATCAACATTATATAACCGGTAACTTCAAAAAGCATGCAACGTCATTTGTCCGTTGTTATTTATTTGAACCCTCTTTAAAATGCAAGTTAAACGGATCAAATACAAATACTCTTGCACATAGAAACAATGAAAAACGGTGTTTAATAAAACACTGAATTACCCAGTTGTATGAATGTATGTTATGTATATGTTAATCTTCATTTACAATTGTTATTGGGCAATATAATATAAGTATGACACGGGCTTACCTTCGCATACACCGGAAACACCAGTATATCCGATGTTGCATGGACAGGTGAATGATCCGTTATTGTTGGCACACGTGGAATTTTGTCGACAATTGTGAGTACCCAGCTTGCATTCGTCTATATCGGCTTCACACGTCGCACCTTCCCATTGGGCATTGCACAAGCACGTGCCATTCACATGATTGCAAGTCTGCGTTGAAATCAACGCGTTGGTGGTGTTGCAGTTACACGGCGTGTTACAGCCATTCCCATATTTATTGTCGCTACATGCTGAAACAAATTAAATAAAAATGACATCAAATATTTACAGTAATGAATAAAAAGCAATATAAGTTCAGTTGTACTTGAATTATTTCTTTGATTTCCACATATCTACACAAATTATAATCATTAATTCATCGCAGACGGATTTTCTATGTATCTACACACATTATAATCATGAATTCGTCGAAGATTTCTTACTTAAGGACCTTTTTTGAGAATCTGGGTTGATATATCGCATATACCTATAAACATGTAGCTTATAACAACAAAAGAATTGTATATGCATTTTATTCTGCTGCATCTATGCAACAAAAAGCACTAGACTACGTTATGTTTTTCTTATAGAAAATGCAAGGAAATCATGGTTTTTAGGATTAAGGTCGATACAAAGCAATTACTACAAAACCATTTATTGGCTAGCATCCATAACAAAACGCGACCCGTACTAAATAATGTTATGCATGACAAGCCTAAAAATAAAATTTAAAGCTTTTTCAGTGATTATCCGGAAACAATGTAAACCTAAAACCCTGCGAACCAATTGATCGAGGAACTCACTCGTACACCTTCTGTGTGGTGGTTGTCATAAAACAATCACGGAATTAGTGGTAATAAATGTCCGCCGGAACAGCAGGAATTCACAAGATTTATATGTATTACAAATATATGAATATTGCAACAGTAATACCTTATGATCATTATTCAAAAGTGTTTACCTGTCTCAAATAGGCATGTAAACGAGCGATGCGTGTTGCTGCAGCGTGCTATGGTTTGACAGTTGTGAGTACCGAACATTCATATCAGATCATTATGACACGTGTTTACATGTGCACCCATAATTATATCCGCCGGTGTATTGACATTATATAACCGATAATTTCTAATAAAGATGCAACTTGATATGTTCGTTGTCATTTATTTTAAGTCGTTTTCAAATGCAAGTTCAACGAATCAAATAACAAAAACTCTTGCATTTATTAACAATTAAAGCCTGTGTTTAATGAAACACTGACTTACCCAGTTGAATACATGTATGTTATGTAGATATTAATCTTCATTCACAATTGTTACTGTGCATATAAGTATGACGCGTGCTTACCTGTGCATACACCGGCTACATCAGTATATCCGATGTTGCATGGACAGGTGAATGATCCGTTATTATTGGCACACGTGGAATTTTGTCGACAGTTGTGGGTCCCCTCTGTGCATTCATCTCGATTCTCACCACACGTGGTTCCCTTCCACCCAGTCTTGCAGGTGCAAACACCGGTTACTTTGTCACAGGTGGTTTGTGTGTTGTTAGCTACGCATTCACAACTCCTATTACACTGTACACCCCAATTGCCATCCACGCAAGCTGGTATAAAACAAGAAGCACGCTTTCATATCTTATTTTCACATAGTTAGTATTTGTCATTTATTATATCTCTTTCATGTATAATTTAAATATTTATCATTGCAGTGCATAACAAAACGAGACCTGTACTAAATAATGGTATGCATGACAAGCTTTAAAATCAAATGTAAAGCTAATTCAGTGGTTATCCGGAAACAATGTAAACCTAAAACTTGCGAACCAATTAATTGACAGACTAACTCGCACACCCTTTGTGTGGTGGTTGTCATAAAAAAATCACGGAATAAGTGGTTATCAATGTCTGCCAGAATAACAGGAATTCTCAAGATTTATATGTATTACAAATATATAAATATTGCAACAGTATTACCTTATGAACATTGTTAAAAGTTTTTCGCGCCGCTCATATAAGATGGTAAAGGAGCTATGCGTGTTGCTGCAGTGTGCAATGGTTTCACAGTTGTGGTTGTGAGTACCGATCATTCATATCAGATAATTATGCAACGGGTTCACATGTGCATACATTAGTATATTCGCTGGTGCATCGACATTATATAACCGGTAACTTCTAAAAAGCATGCAACGTCATTTGTCCGTTGTTATTTATTTGAACCCTCTTTCAAATGCAAATTAAACGGATCAAATACAAATACTCTTGCACAAAGAAACAATGAAAAACGGTGTTTAATAAAACACTGAATTACCTAGTTGTATGAATGTATGTTATGTATATGTTAATCTTCATTTACAATTGTTATTGGGCATATAATATAAGTATGACACGGGCTTACCTTCGCATACACCGGAAACACCAGTATATCCGATGTTGCATGGACAGGTGAATGATCCGTTATTGTTGGCACACGTGGAATTTTGTCGACAATTGTGAGTACCCAGCTTGCATTCGTCTATATCAGCTTCACACGTCGCACCTTCCCATTGGGCATTGCACAAGCACGTGCCATTCACATGATTGCAAGTCTGCGTTGAAACCAACGCGTTGGTGGTGTTGCAGTTACACGGCGTGTTACAGCCATTCCCATATTTATTGTCGCTACATGCTGAAACAAATTAAATAAAAATGACATCAAATATTAACAGTAATGAATAAAAAGCAATATAAGTTCAGTTGTACTTTAATTATTTCTTTGATTTCCACATATCTACACAAATTATAATCATTAATTCATCGCAGACGGATTTTCTATGTATCTACACACATTATAATCATGAATTCATCGAAGATTTCTTACTTAAGGACCTTTTTTGAGAAACTGGGTTGATATATCGCATAAACCTATAATCATGTAGCTTGTCACAACAAAAGAATTGTATATGCATTTTATTCTGCTGCATCTAGTCAACAAAAAGCACTAGACTACGTTATGTTTTTCTTATAGAAAATGCAAGGAAATCATGGTTTTTAGGATTAAGGTCGATACAAAGCAATTACTACAAAACCATTGATTGGCTAGCATCCATAACAAAACGCGACCCGTACTAAATAATGTTATGCATGACAAGCTTAAAAATAAAATTTAAAGCTTTTTCAGTGATTATCCGGAAACAATGTAAACCTAAAACCCTGCGAACCAATTGATCGAGGAACTCACTCGTACACCTTCTGTGTGGTGGTTGTCATAAAACAATCACGGAATTAGTGGTAATAAATGTCCGCCGGAACAGCAGGAATTCACAAGATTTATATGTATTACAAATATATGAATATTGCAACAGTAATACCTTATGATCATTATTCAAAAGTGTTTTACCTGTCTCAAATAGGCATGTAAACGAGCCATGCGTGTTGCTGCAGCGTGCTATGGTTTGACAGTTGTGAGTACCGAACATTCATATCAGATCATTATGACACGTGTTTACATGTGCACCCATAAGTATATCCGCCGGTGCTTTGACATTATATAACCGATAATTTCTAATAAAGATGCAACTTGATATGTTCGTTGTCATTTATTTTAAGTCTGTTTCAAATGCAAGTTCAACGAATCAAATAACAAAACTCTTGCATTTATTAACAATTAAAACCTGTGTTTAATGAAACACTGACTTACCCAGTTCAATACATGTATGTTATGTAGATATTAATCTTCATTCACAATTGTTACTGTGCATATAAGTATGACGCGTGCTTACCTGTGCATACACCGGCTACATCAGTATATCCGATGTTGCATGGACAGGTGAATGATCCGTTATTATTGGCACACGTGGAATTTTGTCGACAGTAGTGGGTCCCTTCTGTGCATTCATCTCGATCCTCACCACACGTGGTTCCCTTCCACCCAGTCTTGCAGGTGCAAACACCGGTTACTTTGTCACAGGGGGTTTGTGTGTTGTTAGCTACGCATTCACAACTCCTATTACACTGTACACCCCAATTGCCATCCACGCAAGCTGGTATAAAACAAGAAGCACGCTTTCATATCTTATTTTCACATAGTTAGTATTTGTCATTTATTATATCTCTTTCATGTATAATTTTAAATATTTATCATTACAGTGCATAACAAAACGAGACCTGTACTAAATAATGGTATGCATGACAAGCTTTAAAATCAAATGTAAAGCTAATTCAGTGGTTATCCGGAAACACTGTAAACCTAAAAACTTGCGAACCAATTGATCGACAGACTAACTCGCACACCCTTTGTGTGGTGGTTGTCATAAAACAATCACGGAATTAGTGGTTATTAATGTCCGCCAAAACAGCAGGAATTCACAAGATTTATATGTATTACAAATATATAAATATTGCAACAGTATTACCTTATGAACATTGTTAAAAGTTTATCGCGCGGCTCATATAAGATGGTAAAGGAGCTATGCGTGTTGCTGCAGTGTGCAATGGTTTGACAGTTGTGGTTGGGAGTACCGATCATTCATATCAGATAATTATGCAACGGGTTCACATGTGCATACATTAGTATATTCGCTGGTGCATCGACATTATATAACCGGTAACTTTTTAAAAGCATGCAACGTCATTTGTACGTTGTTATTTATTTGAACCCTCTTTCAAATGCAAGTTAAACGGATCAAATACAAATACTCTTGCACATAGAAACAATGAAAAACGGTGTTTAATAAAACACTGAATTACCCAGTTGTATGAATGTATGTTATGTATATGTTAATCTTCATTTACAATTGTTATTGGGCATATAATATAAGTATGACACGGGCTTACTTTCGCATACACCGGAAACACCAGTATATCCGATGTTGCATGGACAGGTGAATGATCCGTTATTGTTGGCACACGTGGAATTTTGTCGACAATTGTGAGTACCCAGCTTGCATTCGTCTATATCAGCTTCACACGTCGCACCTTCCCATTGGGCATTGCACAAGCACGTGCCATTCACATGATTGCAAGTCTGCGTTGAAACCAACGCGTTGGTGGTGTTGCAGTTACACGGCGTGTTACAGCCATTCCCATATTTATTGTCGCTACATGCTGAAACAAATTAAATAAAAATGACATCAAATATTAACAGTAATGAATAAAAAGCAATATAAGTTCAGTTGTACTTTAATTATTTCTTTGATTTCCACATATCTACACAAATTATAATCATTAATTCATCGCAGACGGATTTTCTATGTATCTACACACATTATAATCATAAATTCATCGAAGATTTCTTACTTAAGGACCTTTTTTGAGAATCTGGGTTGATATATCGCATATACCTATAATCATGTAGCTTGTCACCACAAAAGAATTGTATATGAATTTTATTCTGCTGCATTTATGCAACAAAAAGCACTAGACTACATTATGTTTTTCTTATAGAAAATGCAAGGAAATCATGGTTTTTTTAGGATTAAGGTCGATACAAAGCAATTACTACAAAACCATTTATTGGCTAGCATCCATAACAAAACGCGACCCGTACTAAATAATGTTATGCATGACAAGCCTAAAAATAAAATTTAAAGCTTTTTCAGTGATTATCCGGAAACAATGTAAACCTAAAACCCTTTGAACCAATTGATCGAGAAACTAACTCGCACACCTTCTGTGTGGTGGTTGTCATAAAACAATCACGGAATTAGTGGTAATTAATGTCCGCCGGAACAGCAGGAATTCACAAGATTTATATGTATTACAAATATATGAATATTGCAACAGTAATACCTTATGATCATTATTCAAAAGTGTTTACCTGTCTCAAATAGGCATGTAAACGAGCCATGCGTGTTGCTGCAGCGTGCTATGGTTTGACAGTTGTGAGTACCGAACATTCATATCAGATCATTATGACACGTGTTTACATGTGCACCCATAAGTATATCCGCCGGTGTATTGACATTATATAACCGATAATTTCTAATAAAGATGCAATTTGATATGTTCGTTGTCATTTATTTTAAGTCGTTTTCAAATGCAAGTTCAACGAATCAAATAACAAATACTCTTGCATTGATTAACAATTAAAACCTGTGTTTAATGAAACACTGACTTACCCAGTTGAATACATGTAAGTTATGTAGATATTAATCTTCATTCACAATTGTTACTGTGCATATAAGTATGACGCGTGCTTACATGTGCATACACCGGCTACATCAGTATATCCGATGTTGCATGGACAGGTGAATGATCCGTTATTATTGGCACACGTGGAATTTTGTCGACAGTTGTGGGTCCCTTCTGTGCATTCATCTCGATCCTCACCACACGTGGTTCCCTTCCACCCAGTCTTGCAGGTGCAAACACCGGTTACTTTGTCACAAGGGGTTTGTGTGTTGTTAGCTACGCATTCACAACTCCTATTACACTGTACACCCCAATTGCCATCCACGCAAGCTGGTATAAAACAAGAAGCACGCTTTCATATCTTATTTTCACATAGTTAGTATTTGTCATATATTATATCTCTTTCATGTATAATTTTAAATATTTATCATTACAGTCCATAACAAAACGAGACCTGTTCTAAATAATGTAATGCATGACATGCTTTAAAATCAAATGTAAAGCTAATTCAGTGGTTATCCGGAAACACTGTAAACCAAAAAACTTGCGAACCAATTGATCGACAGATTAACTCGCACACCCTTTGTGTGGTGGTTGTCATAAAACAATCACGAACTTAGTGGTTATCAATGTCCGCCGGAACAGCGGGAATTAACAAGATTTATATGTATTACAAATATATGAATATTGCAACAGCAATACCGTAAGAAAATTATTCAAAGATTTTTAACCTGTCTCAAATAGGCATGTAAAAGAGCCATGCGTGTTGCTGCAGCGTGCTATGGTTTGACATTGTGAGTAACAGGCCGCAATATTTGATTGGATTATGTTTTAACACGAGTAAAACTGTTTGTACAAGTCCAACCAATCACTCGACCTACATCAAACGACCAACATCTTACAAAACAAACAACATAAATAATGTATTTAAAATAATATTGAAAACATAGTGACAATAGTGAATAGCTTACCTATGCATACATTGGCTATCAATGTATAACCATCGCGACACTCGCATGTATGAGACCCAGGCTTGTTCTTGCAAGTCTTTAAAGGGTCGACGCAAATGGTTTCGTTAGCTTCGCACTCATTGACGTCCGTGGTGCAGCTGTCTCATTCCCATCCATTTTTACAAGTACATGTTCCATTAGTGTTAGAGCAACTAAGCGAATTGGTTGTGCTACATCCACAGTCACTTGCGCATCCGACGCCATATTTCCAGGATGGACAAATTGCCGCAGTTGTTGTAGCTACCGCAGTTGTTGTTTCGGCCGAAGTTGATGTTTCGGCTAAAGTTGTTGTTTCGGCCGAAGTTGTTGTTTCGGCCGAAGTTGATGTAACTTCCGCATTTGCTGTAGCAGCCGCGGTTGTTGTTTCTCCAGCCGCAGGCAGAGTTATTAATATTACGATTATCATAAGCATGTCGAATATCACGCTGATTTTTGCCCAAGTTCTGAAAATAAAATATAAAAAAAACTTTCAAAATAAATAGATAATTTTAATTTATATCATGTTGTTTTCTTCGATAATGATAATTTTAGAACAGTAGATATAAAAAACAATGCGTTTTGCGACAAGATATGCAGCACTTTTGCAAACATGTACTTAGATTAATTTAATTTTGTTTTAAATGTGTAGTTATAAAACATAAAAAACTTTTCAGTGATTTTATTTTTAATGGTTAAATGTAGTTTTATTGTTGTATAAGTATTTATTGTGTTAATGTCACCTCCATATACCTCGATAATTAGTGTTGTTGTTGTTGTTGTTGTTGTTGTTGTTTTCAATTAGTTTTCTCAATTTGGTTACTGATTTTGGTATTCGTGTTTGTGTTTACAAAAACCAGTTTACTTCACGACGAATTTTTACTGCAGTAGTATGAATAGCTTCTTTGCACAGATTGTATGTATGTTTAGAATAATAAATCATACCTACAAATTACACGAAATTTAAGAACACATCTCATTTATAAACGATGTGAACGTATACTGGATGTTGTTATTGTGAGTAAAGTGAATATACATGCAAACACATGCTAACTTTCAATAAATCCTGTTAAACGAAAACAATTTCGTTTAAATTTATTGAGTTGAAGTTATATTTCGTTATGTTGATGTAGCTGCAAAAACACGTGTTATTCTCATAAAGGTAGCTCCCAAATATAATATACACCGAGCATAAAAATAATATTAAAAAAAATACGAGTTCTAAGCGAATATATGTAAACCACCTTAAATTCGTTCAAAGATTCAATTTTATAGAATGTTTTGCTTCAAACTAATGCTAATTTTCATTTTGTATTCAATCATACATTAGATTGTGCATATGTACACGTAGTCAAATTATAACATAAGATCGCCGTGGCGTAGAGAATATGGTGTCCGCCTAGCGACCGGGAGGTCACTGTTCGATCCCCACTGTGGGGGCGTTCTTTAGATCTAATAGTACTGGTTCTAGGCCCAAGGAACAGACTCGAGAGCGTTTCAGATAAGCCCTAGGCTTGTTATGTTATCGAGCTAAAATAAATAGGTTTAAACTAAACTAAACTGGAAACGACGATGCATTTGTTTTCAAAGATTTTTGTGGTTGATTTTTTATAATCGGTTTAAGGGGAGTCTTGGCCGCAATGTTCACGTATTTTCAAATGGACTTTGAAACAGTTTTTTTTAAAAACATTAACGTTTGGCACAAAGTCTCACTTTTCGAATGTACTTTTTTAACGTATCCCTTTAAGCATAATAAAATGTCAACAATCTTACGAACACAATAAAAGGAAAAAGTTTTTCCCATCGGGTTTCTTTTAATTTTAAATCGATAACAACGGTTTGGAGCATTGTCAAATCCTCAATCTTTGAACATCTCCTTTTCAATACGAATTTAAAATATGTTATAATGTACCGGGCGAGTGCAAAACATTACGCAATATTATATCTTATCTATGAAGAATAAGTACGCATGTCATTCTATTACTGGCAAATGATTATGTTGGAAAACATTTTTAATATATAAAAAAAACACATAAAAATTGTGACACAAACTACGCGCAGTTAAAATACAAGCATAGGTTGCTAGTTTTCATTTAACCATAATCCCCGTTCAGTGATTCTGAAGTTATAAAATTTCATAATAGTTGTTATTGTGTGTAATAGTAATAAATACATATTAATAATTACTGTTATTAGTTGAAGTAGTTATTTTCCTTTTTTATTATGCATTTCTTAATTAACAATTATAAATTGCTAGTCTACAATTATTTTGGACACTTGAACTTATTTCCTTATTTTAAATAAACACCAAGCGGAATTTGTGTTGGAGTTGTCTCCCTCAGATTGACTTGCCTAGTTTGTTAATAAACTCATTGAGTTTTTTACCAAACCTTTAACTGCATAAATATATATTGATGAATTTTAAATAATATATAAACAATTGAATGCTATACCAAAACAGTTTTTTGCATGGTCGAATTTGTGATGCGGTATTTTGTGTGTGGGGGTGTTACCTTTTGTTAAAGAGTTGCAGTTTTATGTTTTGATAGTTTCTTTATGCAGGAGCAATCAAGGTACATGTTGCATCTATGAATAAATGTATGTAACTGTTATATCTCTTGTTGCTAAGAAAATTTAAGAAATATTTAATTGTATGTAAAAGTTATATAGCATTCAAAGCAATACATAAGTATAATGTTGAATAAAGCCAGTGTACCGTTCATTTAATCGCGTTCCATAATCAACTTAAAACACATATAAAAACATAATCCATATAAATTATTAAAAATATTTTATAGTTCTTAATCAGTAAAACAGAAGTTTAATGTCAACAGAAATTGCAGATTTCCCAAAAGATGCCAGCATATTTTATGTTTAAACATGAACATTATGATACAGGACAGCTACTGGGAACAACTCAATCTTAAATACAAATAATAAAAAAAATAATGATACTCACGTTCTCTTAATATATCCCATTTGCATAGTTTAATAATAACAGGTGTGTTACTAGTATACACACTATATCAAACTTGAAACTCAAACTACATTTATTACGGTTTACAATGTGGCACTAATATATGTTCAAAGTTTTCGTAATAAATCATTTACAGATAAAACTTAACTCATACAAAAATATCGAAATAAATTAAGTTTTGATTTCCATCTGTTCCACGTCCAGCGCCGAACTGATGTCTAGTAAAACTGATATCCTTTTCCCATAAACCGTTGTGACAGCACCTGTCCTTCACATCAAAAAACGAAGTCGAGTATGCGGTATCGGTTACGTTATTTATTCATCCATAAATCTAAATGGCTAACGATAATATGTTATATGTTAAAACACAATGTGATATAAAGGAACTATACATTGCATCTTTTTACAACCTTATTATAATTATATTTAATACAAAAACTAAATTATTTACCGATAAATGGTTCCTCGTTTTTAAACAGGTAACTGTATTCTTGTTTTATATGTTACAAAATATATGACGTAGACGCAATAAAAAGTTTAATATGACGTCGCGCCAAAATGGTCGCGAGAAAATAAATGACGTCTTTTACACTCCCCAACATGAAATTATAAATATTTCATATATAAACATTACAGCGACAACTAATTTAAACAATTGAATTGCAATAATCCTAAGAATTTCTTTAAATTAACAGCAAACATATACAAAGTAAGTGTTATTACCACTATAATGCAGATGGACTCAATACAACAGAGTACAAAATATTATTTCCACAAAAGTACATCATCGCAATAAACATAATGCTATGGCAATATCAAGTCAATTAAATCAAATAGCAATTACTGTTTATCACTTACTTGACTGTATCTAGATTTAACATTCAAGCAAGCACAATTTTGTAATAGGTTTAAGTAATTCGGAAGTACGAGTGTTTACCACACAGCTACGGACAAGTCCATCCCGACCCTCTAATACACTGACCACCCTGCCCAAAGCCTACTGGCCCATAGGGACATTTTCTTCAGCGATTAGGACGACATCTCCGGATCGAAGGTTGCGGTCTGTCGTTGCCACTTTTGCCTTGCTTGCAACGTAGGCAAGTACTCATGTAGCCATCTTTTGCCGAACACGTTAGCCAAGTACTGCACCTGTTTCCACAAACGTTGTGCGTAGACATCCTGTTTGCGGAACACACCCTGTGGAATACTTGTGTTGGTCTTCATCAAAATTAGCATACTTGGCGTTAACGCCGGTGGATCCCGGGGGTCATCGCTGTCTGGCGTGATAGGACGATCGTTGAGAAATTATTTCTCAACTTCGGTCATGAATGTTTGTTGCTGATCGTCCGTGAGCAGTTGTTCTTGTGCGATGACTTTGAGATGGAAACGTGTTGAACGTATCAGTTGTTCCTATGCTCCTACCATATGGCTCACGCATGGGGGGTTGAATTGCCATTCAATCTCCCGCTGAAGCATATGGCTTTCAATTGTCCACTGGTTCCATTCTTTCATGCATTTTTGTAGCTCTCGTTGACCACCGACTACATTTGTACCGTTATCGATTAAAACTTTCTCTGGTGTTCCTCTTCTACTGATGAAAACTTTGAAATGCGGAAATGAAGGAGTCCGTGGTAAGCGAATTTTCAACTTCAAGATGTACGGCTCTTGATGAAAGACAGGTAAATATGCACCCGTACCTCTTCAGCACTGAAAGACCAGCCTTGACACTCAGTGGACCAAAAAAGTCTTCACCGACGTTAGTAAACGGGGGCTTATCTGGTGGTGTCTGTTAACTGAGAAGTGATACCATCTTCTGGTGGCCCAATTATCCTCTGTATCGCCTTCAAACGAAATACTTTCCGATTGTCTTCTTTACCGTACTGAGTCCGTGGATGATCCAATACTTCTCGCTCGTAGACTATAATACTTGCTGCGCTCCCATATGACCCGATGTCTCGTGGTAGTGACGAATTATCAACGACGTCACATGATGATGGCTGGGTAATATGATCATCTTCTGCTCTGCAGGCTGACACAAGCGTCCATCGACCTTGATTAACCCATTGTGGTAGACCGGTAAAGTCTCACAATGCTACTCCCCTTTTTCACGGGCTTTGAAGTAGGCAGTTGTGTTAGATCCTCGTTATAATGCATCCTTTGAACATATTGCAAAATTAACTTTTTCAGCATTCTGTACATGTATATCCTCCTGCGTGGGTTACCGGGCGTCTATTGTGGTAATTTTATTTAAGTACTTTCGTACACAGAATTATTTTAATTTAAACAGCCATGCTACACCGCGGGTAAGTTTATTCCAGGATGAGTACTGGCACAGGAGCAAATCTGCAGTCATTGTAGTTGTGACCAGACATCTCCGAGTCGTCTTCCGGAAGTGGCGAAATTTTGGACGATTCTGGCCACAGGCTTGGTCAAGTGACAGTAAGTCTTGTCCGTTCAACCAAATGTTCATGCTAACTCTCTCACTAGTATCAATTCCTCTGGAGGTTATGTCTGCTGGATAAGATTTGGTGTTCACGTGACGCCATTGTTCTGGTTGTGTGACGTCATGGATGGCGGAAACCCTATTGCCCACGAACGTACAGGCGACATGCGACCTCGGCGCCGGACAACTCTAACCTCGGTATGGAGACTTGTTTGATGGGTGCAAATCTAGACAAACGGACAACTAACGAACACGAAATATTCCCATCATCGTCTGTAAACCGTATGTATGCGCACGCACTGTATCATGTCTGTGACCCATCGCTGCAGATATGAAGCTGCCTACTAACAATATTTCCACTTCTGTGTGTGCACCTTGCCAGGCTTGTTCACGTTCGTTACAGGGTGGTGAGGTAAATACCAAATCTTGGTCTACTGTGAGGTATCCAACTGTGCATCCTCAGAGTACCCTTTCTCTATGTAATCTTCGACCGCTGAAGATTTTCATCACGTGCAAGCTTCCGCTTCAACTGGGACAATCGCGCATGCGCCAGTGGAAGATTGTTCGGGAGACATGTGTCATACGACCGCCATGGAATAGCCAGTTAGTAACGTCCGTCCTCTTTTGTAATTGCCGACTCCATTATGGTCAAGGCACAGCGATCTTCCACGGACATGTCTTCTTTGTGCTCACATGACTTGCCATTTAAGTCGGTTGTCCACATACGTTCCAGTTGTTGCTGTAGAATTACGTCGCTCTGTTGAAAGTTGACATTCACAGAACTCGGAGACGCGTCACTGGTCACTGGTCCCCTTTCAGCCTACCCAAGGTGAAAACGAATGGCATACGGCTGATCAATGCCACTGGAGCGAACTTCGATCGGAATATGGGCGTCCGGTGTGTCTGTCCCGATCATCAATCGTACTTCACTGTTGTTTACTGGCGTTTAATCTATGCCGTGTAAGTAGCGGAAACGTCGGATGTCCACGTTGTCAGCAGCCTTCCTAGTAGAAATGGGCAGATTCTTCACAGACCAAACGTTCCTCAAGCCAACAGGAGAACCAGCGATGAGCGGACTTACCTCTAAATCCACCTCGTGCCCATGTTGTAGAATGACCATGGCACTTGCTGTTGACATGGTGAATGTTAACTTCCTGCTCTCCACGTTGAGTTGACGTAACAGCCATTCATCGCAAAGAGTCTTGTTGGCGCCGTCATCAATCAAGGCATAGGTCCAACAAGCGTTACCGCTGGATGCTCTTAAAACTGCAGGAATTATCCCGAGACAATTCTTAGTAACAGACCCTTTTGCAGAAGCACAGTTTACTGACGTGTCTGTAGCTGTGTGGCTCGTTTGACTATTGTTAACCCAATTATGCTCAAAAACAATGTTGTTTTTGATTACATTCAGGTACAGTAGATGCACTTTCAATCCTTTATTTCTTGGCATAGTGTTTTGCTCTGAAACATTTGTTACATAGTTTCATTATGTTTACAAATGTTCTACGCTCACTGATGGACATCTGTACGAACCTTTTACATTGTAACAAATCGATGCATTTACCTGAACAACAACAACAGTAATTTCTTACAACATACTGTTTAACACACTTACTATTTGTTGAAAGTTTTGTGACCTTGACTTTGTTTGTACTCGTGACCTGTTTGTCAGTAGAAAGTCTACTATCATTTGGACAAGTCAGCAAAGCGAGGCTCTCTACCGGACTCACTAATAATGAGGGCTGTTTCAACCCACTTTGTTCTCATGTGCATAGGTAGCCTCCTAACAATCTGTTTAAGATTTTCCGTATTGTCAACATCAGACACGAAACCAAATTGGGAAAGAGAAATTTCGCATTTTTGCATTTCTAGAGCCATTTTAACAAACTATCAATATCGTTCGCCTTAACCATCGGTCCATTTACAATTGTGTCAATTTATCCCCTGGCTAACAAATGAGGTCTTACATACCTCGACTGCAAAATTTCTCTTGCTCGCTAATATTCTACATCCGGAGCTAGCAACACACAATCTTCAATGCAACACTTAACCTCTCCCAAAAAAATACTGCATCAAATAACTTAGTCTCAGACTACTGTCAGACACTAACGTCTCAATATTGGTTTCAAAATTCTTGATAAATTTTCAGTAATCAGTCGCCTAACCGCTAAAGGTGAACAATTCTGGTTTTGGCAAATTGAACCCACCGTTTAATGTGTTAATGTGTCGCCATGATATGTCAAATGACGTGGAAAATTTCCGGTGGTCTGCATAGAAAGTTCGACGTTGTCAAAGCGTGCACCTTGGCGCGAAACAGACACGACCTGCTCAGTTATT
Source organism: Dreissena polymorpha (assembly GCF_020536995.1). NCBI lineage: Eukaryota > Metazoa > Mollusca > Bivalvia > Myida > Dreissenidae > Dreissena > Dreissena polymorpha. The sequence continues at coordinate 41,047,381 of NC_068368.1, read as the reverse complement.
TTCGTTTCAATTTCTTTGGTTCCTATCGTACGACCGGAAGCCACAGTGTGTCCTAGTGGTATAACATCACCAGGAACTGTATGATGTTTTCCACTGTCATCGTCATCTAATACTTCTGACCACATCTTCTCTTCGTCTTCAGCATCTTGTATTTCCGCCTTTTGGAAAATATTCGTTTTCGCCGTAAAATGTCGCGCCCGGCTTGTTCGAGTTAGAACAGTTCATCGATGTCGCGCAGTTGCCTTTGCGCTTTCAACTTTCGTAGTCTGGCCAGCGCTAACCGTGACATAGATGATGAAGACGTCGTTGACGCTGATTTGACACTGTCTCCTATCGAACTTTGGGCACAATCCTCAAGCGATAGTATTGCCGATCTCCATTGCGAATATCTATCCTTGAACTCCTCAAAATTCTTTAAACTAGCGTCACAACTATCTTCGTATGACTCTTTTTCATCAGGTTGGCAGCATTTAAGAACTACGACATGCATGTCCCGGAATTTCCCGAAAAGTCCATTAAGTTTTTCATTAAACGCCGTCACTGACTCAGCATTTTTCTGCGAACTCATCTGTAATTCGAATTCTCTGTACGTTTTCGTAAGTTGTGCCTGATGCGCTGATCTGCTGCGTTTCAGTATCTTATAATCCTCCGACCCCATTTTTGCGTGAAGATAATCGAGAATTACAGATGAGTTCGCAGAAAAATGCTGAGTTACCTCAGTTACCTGTTTAAAAAGGAGGAACCAATAATCGGTAAATACTTTAGTTTGTGTATTAAATAATTATAATAAGGTTGTAAAAAGATGTAATTTATAGTTTCTTTATATAACATTGTGTTTTAAAATATAACATATTATCGTTGTTAGTAGTAGTAGTAGTAGTTGTAGTAGTAGTAATAGTAGTAGTAGCAGCAGCAGCAGCAGTAGTAGTAGAAGTAGTAGTAGTAGTAGTAGTAGTAGTAGTAGTAGTAGTAGTAGTAGTAGTAGTAGTAGTAGTAGTAGTAGTAGTAGAAGTAGTAGTAGTAGTAGTAGTAGTAATAGTAGTAGTAGTAGTAGTAAGAGTAGTAGTAGTAGTAGTAGTAGTAGTAGTAGTAGTAGTAGTAGTAGTAGTAGTAGTAGTAGTAGTAGTAGTAGTAGTAGTAGTAGTAGTAGTAGTAGTAGTAGTAGTAGTAGTAGTAGTAGTAGTAGTAGTAGTAGTAGTAGTAGTAGTAGTAGTAGTAGTAGTAGTAGTAGTAGTAGTAGTAGTAGTAGTAGTAGTAGTAGTAGAAGTAGTAGTAGTAGTAGTGGTAGTAGTAGTAGTAGTATCCTCAATCACCTTATATTGTGTAGTTTATTGTCAATACAATAAACCCAATCTGTATTCTGCTGATAACATATTAGTAATACAACATTTATGTCACTCGTGAACATGTGGATTTATGGTTTTTACTTAATATAATGCAGAAAAGGTTCATATTTAATCAGTCCTGGACCAGGGTATCAACATATTGTCTTATTTTAGCATTTGTTTTTCCTGTTCAACAGAAGTTTGCTTGGGATTGTGGTATAATTACGTTATTGTTGTCGCTTCAATTTCCGTCACAAATAATAAGGATTAATGTTTCTTATTCTTTAAAGAATGTCAACGCAAATGCTAGACATTTTTATTGTGGGTAATTGTAATTTGTTCAAAGTACTTACGATCAACGTTACACGCATGGAATCCAGATTTCGTGATTTATGCAATTTTAAAGAATTGTTAGTTGTCGATCCTCGCTCTGTTCTGATAACACTGTATTGGCATAACCGTATACCGTATGCTTATGTTAAAGGGGCCTTTTCACGTTTTGGTAAATTGACAATATGATATTTGTGAGGAAACAGCGATACTGAACATTTACCATGCTCTAAAATATCCATTATATGCATCTTTTGACGATATAAAAACCTGACAATTATAAAGCGTTTCAACGCGAAACGATTGAAAAATTTGGAGAGTTCTGTTGTTGTCGTTATATTTTGTGATACTACAAGGATTGCTTAGTATAAAATACATCACCCATGGTATGACCAAGGAATGACCGAGTGGTCTAAGCGATAGACTTCTACTCCACACGTCAGTGGTTCGAGCCCAGATAAAGTTCCTTTTGTTCTTTCTTTTATTTTTTTTTTTATTGGAGCTTATTAGATGCAATGTATACATTTATCAATATAAAGCATTTAATGAAAAACTTAAATACATCCCAATATCAGTGTAAAGGCTCCTTTAATATCATCAACCATCTCAATGTAGTTGGTTAATAGAACATAACTACAGGTTTGCTTTTGATGATTTTAAATTAATTTATCCTTCGTCGGTTTCAAATGACGAACAATTTAGTGAGCATTTCTAAGGTTTTTCTCCGGGCTCTTTTTAACACGTTGAAATAGGGCTCGACTTGTTTTCCAATCAACGTGAAAGTCAACGTTCGAATTGAGAATTGCTTCCCGATACAACCCGATTCTTGTTTAATCAAAATAATATCCAACCCTCCCCCCGAAGGTTTACATTTATTGGGTCGCGTACTCACTACACTAGGAAAGATCGGGGACGCCCTTTCTAAAGGCGACCATGGGTCATATCCAATTTTTGATGCAGCCTCGTGTCCGCTTTCGATCTAAATTGTTTAAAAGATTAGATTGAATTGAATTGAAGAGACAATTAAGAACAGTGGTCTTTCCGGTCTTTATCGGTAATGATCATATATGCAATAACGTGTAAGATTGAGTTTTCATTACCATTATCATCATAATTCCCTTGCCAGGTCTGGCCGTTGGAGGGGGGGGGGGGTGGTGGGAATTCCGACCTCTCTACATGGTTCCCCCGAGCACAGTCTTGCACAGTGAGTCGCGCCTGGTGAGTGTCCAGATTAGAACAGCTTTCGTCGTTTGACGGTTCCTATGAGGGGTTCTTGTGGGCCAACAAATGCTGCTTTCATGTTCCGGGGGTACACGTTGTTTTTCTGCTCCAGGAAGGAGATGTGGAGCAGTTTTTGGATACACTTGTGTTCATAGGCCTGTATCCTGCGTTCTGTGTTCGAGTGAAGCGTCCAGGTCTCGCAGCCGTACAGTATGGATACAGGATGGATACTACGAAGAACTTGTAGAGCATGAACTAGGTGGGGACGCTGATGTAGCTACTTGTCAATAATCTGCTCAGTCTAGCCAACGATGCAGTTGCCATGGCGATTCTTATTCGGACCTCAGCGTAGCTGGTACCGTCATTGGATAGGGTTGCTCCGAAGTACTTGAAGGTGTTCACTTCTTCTAGATCCATGCCGTATATGGTGATGCCTATGCTGATGTAGTTCGCATCAACATTAGCGCAGAGTTTATTTCAAAATTGACTTAAACATGTGTCAAAATGCACTTCCTGTACTTATGAACAACACACAAAACTAACATGAATGTAACTGAGTATGATTTACTGAATTAGTTGTGTTCACAGAGACCATGATGAAAACGCCGGACGGTCTTTAAATATTTAAAAAAAAACAGTCTGAACACATCTGCATCACATGCAATTATTGATTTTATAGGATATAGTTATACAACTCATCGCCCCAAATCTGTTGATTTTCGGATTTTCGATGGATAATGGCTCGATCGCACGTGCAAATGTACGGCTAATTAGCGCGATAAGGCTAGAAACGATGATGCCAAAGAAAGTTGGCATTGTGTGTATTTATAAGTTTAAAAGGTAATTATGTGTCCGGTGCTCTTTTATATGTGGACCCGGAATGTGTCCATCCCTGTTAACATATAAACTTTCTAGACTTTTGAAATTCGGTACAAACTTTGAATTGCATTTGTAATTGCCAGCTATATAGTTGTTATTGAAAGATATTCGCGAGTTGTGGTATTGTATAGTGCAGAGAAGCCGGAGTATCCGTAGGAAACTCCCCTATCCGATTTGGTGACCCACAACAAAACTCCCACACTGCCGGGAACGTGGATTGAAATCGGGTCGTAAACGTGAGAAGCGCACGTACTAATCACAGCGCTTATCAGGCTGCCAGGAAGTTGGACATGGTCATGGCACCCTATTGTATAATAAGCAGAATAATCGACGTGTCATAATAAGTAGAGGGACACTAGTTTAGAATTTGTTTTTCATGTGGTTAAGTAGATCACTGCGTTGATTTCAATAAGTCTTGTTCATGTCTCTGCATCGACGACTTTTGTCCTATTCGTGACATATGTGGTGTAGTCTACTTAATCTCGAAGGCGTGTTCATCGAAAGAGAGCTGGTTACTTTCACTGTTAATGGTCCAAAAAATATCAGGTATTGATGAGAAGGAAACACAACCATGTATGACAATATACGTTTACAATAGATACGTGGTTATGGCTTATTACTTTTAAATTATCCCGATGGGAATACGGAAAGATTCATGTTTAATGACGATTTTTGATTGAAAAGAAAATTAAACAGCGTTTCAGTGTATTGGAATTTGAGTTGTCTAGTCAAAGAAAAACTCGGCGTCGTTTTCTTCGTTATTTACTCTCTGCAGTAGTTGATTTAAATACTGATCAATACTATTTGAATCGGTGATTTGATCAATGAAATTTGCTTGGGGCAATCTTTCAACAATGGCATAGCTGTCTGCGGTATTTGCATATTTTGAAAAGCGGCTACATGAACGTTTCACTCTCGAAGGCTAAATTGCTACAAAGTCATTGTCGTCTAAATAAATTGCGTTTAATATCAAATTATTTCAAAACCATTTAAAAGTTGGATACAGACCATCCCACATTAAAAACATTAATTATTGCAGTTTTATGAGGCATGAACTTACGGCATGCTGTACAGATTTGTCATAATAATATCGCATTTCAAGGGTGATATGAATACACTCATGACAATATTTAGGAATCTATTTGTTACAAATAAAAAAAAAAATAAGGAGCACATCGAGGGATAATATAGTATTATATTTCAACTGCTTAAATTATATTTTTAAGGTACGCGTTAAACATACAGGTGTTCTTTTAATAAACGCCAAGAAAAATATTTGTGTTTCTATAAATTAAATTGTCCAATATGATTCTTCTCTTGTAAAAAATCAGAAGTAGCGGCGGTGTTGATTTGAATGCATCTTAAAAGACATAATGGTCTGCTATACGCACTTTTTAGAACGGTGCAGTGCTGTTGATAGATTTGGTCGACTTTTTAGTTAGTTAAAAAGCCTCTCGAATCCTCCTTGAAATGTATGTTGAAACACATAATTTTGTCATTGTAGTTGTTTCTTAGCTATACATAATATGTATTATTTTGTTAGATTGGTTGCTGGTAATATACTTTTACGTCTTGGTGAACACAGATTTTGTTTCCTATTAAAAATATTAATATTGCTTACCCGTCAAATAGTTTACCTTTTCTAAACATAACGGCTGGATCCAATTTTTATTTCATTGAAAATGTTAGCACAAGAAAATCTGAAAGAATCCTGTGAAAGTGTGTGAAAAAGTAATTGTCTAACTATTTGAATTCATTTTAATTGTGAGGTCTTAAGCTGAAGTCATAGTTAAATCACACGTCTATAAAGCCCCATAAACATTTACATGCGAGATTGGCTTTATGAGAACTATGTCGTGCTTCCCACGCTGCCAGAAATCAATCTCGCGTTTGCTCGTAAATGTTCGGATATCGTCGGGGGAAATTCACATGTAATATATTGTCACACACAAAATAAAAACGAACATTTTATATCTCGTTAAATCTATGATACCATACCACATCTAGCATTGAAATTTTGGCTATTGCTGTAATGAACACTGATTTTAATGGGTTAACTTCATTTAACGAAACATTTTACGTAATACTAGTATTCGTTGATATTGAGTGTTTATGGTGCATTCACGCTTATAATATGAATACTTTGGGACTGTGATTTTCGTCAAATTTTTTTGACAACACTTAGATCACTTATTTATAGTAAACAAGAGGGCAAAGATGGCCCTAGTTCGCTCACCTGAGACGAGTCGCTTCATTTAATCTTTGTCAAAAAAATCAATATTGCAAAAGTGATGGCCAATCTTAAAGTTTGACGCAAATCAACCAACAAATTTAACCTTGAAGGATGACCTTTCACCACTCAAAATGTTCAGCTCTATGAGATACACGTGCATGCAAAATATCAAGTTGCTATCTTCAATATTGCAAAAGTTATGGCCAATGTTAAAGTTTGACGCAAACCAACAAACCAACCAACAAACGAACCGACAGGACAAAAACAATATGTCAACCAGTATAGACTGGGGGACATAAAAATAAAGCTTCTAACGCTTCTGAGTTCGTAAAGGACAGTTATAGTTGATAGACGAATGGACAGATGGAAAAAAGAAAGTGAAAGGCATCAAACTCGTATTGTCTCTATGTACATGCTTCCTTTTGTCAGACTTATTAAACGTAGCACACCAAGAAAGGGTTTATACGAATCTTATGTAATCACAAAAAGGAGATACGTTAAGAACACAGAATGAAAACCGATCCAATTACAAGTTTTTATTGAAGAAAATTGAAAATTTTAACAAACTTATTGAATCAAACATCATGGGTACTTGAGTGTTTACAAAGTGTTTGTAAGATTGGGCTCTCGTGACTAAGATTTTGACCCCCACATGACCCAATGTCAATCTTCGCCTAGATATCATCGAGAAAAACATCCTGGTCAAGTATCATCATTATTGAACCAAATCTATGACCTCTAGTGTGTTTACAATTGTTTTGTAAGATAAGACCCTATGACCTAGATTTTGTCCACAAATTACCAAACGTCAAACTTGACCTAGATATTGTCCAGACAAACATCCTGGTCAAGTTTCATCATTATTGAACCAAGACTCTGGCGTATGGAGTGTTTACGAGGTTTTTGTAAGATTTGACCTGGTTACCTATATTTTGAACCCTCGTGACCAAACATCAAACTTTGCTTACAAAAAAAATAATATTATGACCAAGATTTAAAAATCTGAAACAAAATTGTGACTTCTAGAGTGTTTACAAGGATTTTGTATAATATAATGAAAATTTTGATAATCTAAGGGCAATAATTCTGGCATTTATTATGCGATTTTGATCATTATCGAACTTGACTGAGATCATGTGGCCATATAGCTTCTTAGCAACTTTGATAAAGAATATTTGAGAAATGTGAATGCTAGATTGTTTACAAACCAAATGTGTACGGACGGACGACGGACAAAAACCGTTCCTAAAACCTCACCTGACCAACCAGGTGAGCAACAAAGTGTGTGTTGTCCGAGATATCAATAAAACCAATGTCTTTACTAAGTTTCACGATGATTAGGCAAAAAAATGTGACTTCTGGACTGTTCACAAGCCTTTATTACTATTTAATATAAGAAAAACTGCCCCGTCCCCCTGGCAGCTAAGTTTTTAAACGGACCGGAACCATTTTCAAACTTAACTCACGTATCTAGGAAACAAATGTTCTAACCAAATTTCATGAAGATTGGATCAAACATGTGATCTATGGTGTGTTCACATGTTTTCACTATATATTGTATAATGTATTAAATTAAGTTTCATGATGATTGGGCAAACATTATGACTTCTAGAGTGTTTACAAGGTTTTTCTATAGCCAAATAAGGGAAACAGACCCGCCGACTGGCGGCCATGTTTTTCAACGGACCGGAACAACTTTTGAACTCAACCAACATATCATTAAGACGAACATTTTGACAAAGTAACATGAAGATTGGGAAAGAAATTTGACTATTACAGTGTTTACAATGTTTTTCTTTTTTTAACTAGTGACCTAGTTTTTGACCCAGCTTGACCCAGTTTTGAACTCGATCGAGGTATCATTGGGACAAATCTTCTGACCAAGTTTCATGAAGATCGGACAAGAAATGTGGCCTCTAGAGTGTTTACAAACCAAATGTGGACGGACGGACGGACGACGGACGGACACAGACCCATAAAAAAGCGGTGGTATATACGCATGTCTCACAGCCTAAGTGTTTATGGGGATAACGTTTGACATTCTTCCAGAGGCATCATGTTCATGTATCAAATACATTTATGCCAACATATTGTATTTATTCATGTATATAATTATATTGTTTCCCTTTTGATTTGTTTCAGACTTGAGCTTTGTAGGTTTTTAATCTGCTTAGTCATTATATTTAAAACAGCATTTAGGTATTCGGCGACCAAGTTTTCAAAGAAACGATGTCCCTTATAAAACAAGTACTTATGCCTATACTTTTAAAAGTCTTCCGCAAGAAAATAGTTTCAAATATTTGCACTTGCATTTCAGTCATTTTGTTTGAGCATGTTTGACACACCTGTACGTGCATATGGCAATATATATGGTTAAAGGTTAAGTTGTATTTAAATTGTGCAACATAATCTATGTATGGATGTCGGTTGAATATCATGTACGCGTATTTCAAAAGCACAATGTGAAACAAATATGTAAAGCACAGTCGCCGTCGTGACGATGCGAAACCCGGCATCTCCATCAGTCACTTCAGATTTATTACAGGGTTTCGGATTTCGGTAAATGTCGCCCACCACCGTTATCCTAAGCATTATAATAAGGTTGCAATATTAGATAGGTTTCAGAAAAGCTGCTTAAGCATAACGAAGTCTTTTGGAAACTTAAAGTATTTCGTTACCCACAATAGTTGTTTTGTCTAAAAATTAGACTTCCCTTGATCACAGTAGACAGACATGCAGAAATGCGCTTACCTCGTTAAGTGTTTTAACATACAAATGAAGAGGTTATATTGTTAGCGATTTATTTCAAATTAACGTGTTATTTGGACAGGGTATGAGCGTTTTCTGGAAGAACATGTTTGGTTTCTAGTTACTACAATCAGTGTCATCATAGTGCACCTGAAACTGCTTCGTCTTACGATTCAAAGTTTGTAACATTTTGTTGGAACATCGTTTAAACCAACAGCGTAAATAAAACCCTTGACCAGCTCGTAATAAAACACACAGTATTTACCCTCATGCCGCTGATGCTATTACCAGCATGCATTTATAGAGTCTAACACGGATTCGTGTGAGTCTGTTAGACCATAACTGTACGATTCGCATGTGTGTGAACAATATGATTTGTGACAAATATTATAATAATCTCCTACATAATTAATATTGTGGTTGGAACAACGTTTAAACCAACAACGTAAATAAAACCCTTGACTAGCTCGTAATAAAACACACAATTTTTACCCTGATGCCGCTGATGTGATTACCAGCATGCATTAGTAGAGTCTAATAAGGATTCGTGTGAGTCTGTTAGACCATTAGTGTACGATTCCCATGTGTGTGAACAATATGATTTGTGACAAATTTTTATAATAATCTGCTAAATACGTGGATGAAAGCTTTAAAATCATGACAATTGTTTCTCAAACGTATGCATTAAAGCTGAGTCTAGATATCGGGTCAAGAAGAAAGATCGGAAAATAAATAAAGAATGAAATGCAATTGTGTTAGTTTAACATATATGCATGTTTGTACTTGAATCACAGTTAAACGCATATCAACGTCTATTTGTACAATTACAACGTTATTAATAGCATATTGCTTCGGGTACCAGAGGCAAACATTAACTATTTAAGAGGCAATTAATGGTATGGTAGCCACCGTAAAACACGAAGAATAAAGCTGTTACGGAATATTGAATATGAAAACAAACATTATTTATAATATTTAATTTTTCATTTTGGTATGATCAATAGAGATTACGCTAGTTGGTGCACGTGCAAACATTGCATACGCGAACGTTTAATAGTATCTATAAATTTAAAAGTAACTGGATTTCGCTATACAACGAATGGGTCTTTTATGAAATTTTGTAGTATTAGTAAAATGTGCAGTGTTAGTATTGTAAGTATTAGTATCAGTATTAGAAGGAGCTGCAGTAGTAGTAGAAGAAGTAGTAGAAGTAGTACATTGTAGTACTAGTAGTAGTAGTAGCGGTAGTAGTAGTAGTAGTAGTAGTAGTAGTAGTAGTAGTTGTAGTAGTAGTAGTAGTAGAAGTTGTCGTCGTCGTCGTAGTAGTAGTTGTTGTTGTTGTAGTAGTAGTAGTAGTAGTAGTAGTAGTAGTAGAAGTAGTAGTAGTAGTAGTAGAAGTAGTAGTAGTAGTATAGTAGTTAGTAGTAGTATAGTAGTATAGTAGTAGTAGTAAGTAATAGTAGTAGTAGTATTAGTAGTAGTAGTAAGTAGTAGTAGTAGTAGTAGTAGTAGTAGTAGTAGTAGTAGTAGTAGTAGTAGTAGTAGTAGTAGTAGTAGTAGTAGTAGTAGTAGTAGTAGTATTAGCGTCGTCGTAGTCGTTGTTGTTGTTTTGCGTAGTATCGTAGTCATCGCCGTAGTAGTAGTAGTAATAGTCGTAGTAGTAGTAGTAGTAGTAGTAGTAGTAGTAGTAGTAGTAGTCGTCGTCTTAGTCTCGTAGTAGTAGTAGTCGTCGCGCCGTCTTCTTATTCTTATTATTCTTCTTATTCTTAGTAGTCGTCGTAGTCGTTGTCGTTTATAGTCGTACGTCTAGTTCGCCTTCGTAGTAGTCGTAGTCGTAGTTAGTAGTAGTTCGTATTCCTCGTCGTCGTCGTCGTCCCCGTCGTAGTAGAGTAGTCGTCGTCGTTAGTCGTCGTCGTCGTCGTCGTCGTCGTAGTAGTCGTCGTAGTAGTCGTAGTCGTCGTCGTCGTAGTCTCGTAGTAGTAGTAGTCCGTCGTCGTCTTCGTCTTCGCCGTCTTCTTCTTCTTCTTCTTCTTCTTCTTCTTCTTCTTCGTCGTCTTCGTCGTCGTCTTCGTCGTCGTCGTCGTCGTCGTCGTCTCGTCGTCGTCGTCGTCGTCGTCGTCGTCGTCTCGTCGTCGTCGTCGTAGTCTTCGTAGTCGTCGTCTTAGTAGTCGTAGTCGTCGTAGTAGTCGTCGTATCGTAGTAGTAGTAGTCGTAGTCGTCGTAGTCGTCGTAGTAGTCGTAGTAGTCGTCGTAGTAGTAGTAGTAGTCGTCGTAGTAGTAGTAGTAGTAGTCGTAGTTAGTAGTAGTAGTAGTCGTCGTAGTCGTAGTCTCGTAGTCGTAGTCGTAGTCGTAGTAGTCGTCGTAGTAGTAGTAGTCGTATAGTCGTAGTAGAAGTAGTAGTAGTAGTAGTTGTTGTTGTTGTCGTAGAAGTCGTAGTAGTAGTAGTAGTAGTAGTAGTAGTAGTAGTCGTAGTAGTAGTAGTCGTCGTCGTCGTAGTAGTCGTCGTCTAGTCTCTTCGTCGTCGTAGTAGTAGTCGTCATTGTCGTCGTGGGTAGTGGGTCGTCGTCTTGCTCGTAGTAGTCGTAGTAGTTCGTAGTCGTCGTAGTCGTCGTCTCTTAGTCGTCGTCGTTCGTCTTCGTGTCGTCGTCGTCGTCGTCGTCGTCGTCGTCGTCGTCGTCGTAGTAGTAGTAGTAGTAGTCGTCGTAGTCGTCGTCTAGTCGTCGTGTCGTAGTAGTCGTAGTAGTCGTCGTAGTCTAGTAGTTCGTAGTAGTTAGTAGTCGTCGTCGTAGTCGTAGTCGTCCGTCGTAGTCGTCGTCGTCGTCGTCGTCGTCTAGTAGTCGTCGTCGTAGTTTGTTGTTGTTGTTGTCGCCGCCGTCGTCGTCGTCGTCGTCGTCGTCGTAGTAGTCTTAGTTCTTAGTAGTAGAAGTCGTCGCCTTGTCGTAGTTGTTAGTTTTCGTCGTCGTCCTCGTCGTCTTCGTCGTCGTCGTAGTTCGTCGTCTTAGTCGTCTTCTTCGTCTCTAGTTCTCGTAGTCGTCGTTCGTCGTCGTCGTCTTCGTCGTCGTCGTCTCGTCGTCTTCGTCGTCGTCGTTCGTCGTCGTCCGCGTCGTCTCGTCGTCGTCTTCTTCGTAGTCGTCGTCGTCTAGTAGTAGTAGTCGTAGTAGAAGTCGTAGTAGTAGTAATGTTGGTGTTGGTGCTGGTTTTAGTTGTCGTGGCGGCGGTGGCACTGGCGGTGGTGGAGGAGGTCGTAGTAGTAGTAGTAGTAGTAGTAGTAGTAGTAGTAGTAGTAGCAGTTGTAGTAGTAGTAGTAGTAGTTGTCGTAGTAGTAGTAGTAGTAGTAGTAGTAGTAGTAGTAGTAGTAGTAGTAGTAGTAGTAGTAGTAGTAGTAGTAGTAGTAGTAGTAGTAGTAGTCGTTGAGTTGTTGTTGTTGTAGTAGTAGTAGTAGTAGTAGAAGTAGTAGTAGTCGTAGTCGTAGTAGTAGTAATAGTAGTCGTCGTAGTAGTAGTAGTAGCCGTAGTAGTAGTAGTAGTATTATTAGTAGTCGTCGTAGTGTAGTCGTAGTAGTCGTCGTAGTCGTCGTAGTAGTATAGTAGGAGTAGTAGTTAGTAGTAGTAGTAGCACCATTCTTAAGGCCACCCTGTGTGTCAAGTGTCATAGCGTCCAATTTTAACACTTAAAACGTTGATTGTGCCTGGGAGTTTCGTCAACAAATCACGGCGTTTCTTTTCATTATTCTTGTTCATATTCTTTTTCATATAACGGAATGGTGGCTAGTTTTCGTTTGCATCGCGTGATTGTTTGAAAATTTTAGATGAATTTACCGGTGTCGGATGACAAAGGATGTTAAACAATATTTCA